>NC_058131.1:3213751-3239230 GCF_016433145.1 Gracilinanus agilis | reverse complement strand
TCTCTCTCTCTCTCTCTCTCTCTCTCTCTCTCTCTCTCTCTCTCTCTCACACACACACACACACACACACACACAAGTAAAATACAAAGTAATTAGGGAGAGAAGGCCACACCAACAGAGGATCCAGAAAGACATCAAGCTGAAGGTGGGACCTGAGCTCTATCTTAAAGGAAAAGGAGACTATGAGGAAGAACATGTTGGCCATGAGTAGCCACAGCAATGGAATGGAGACAGAAGATGGAATCCTGGGAATGAGGACCAAAGAGGTCCATTTGGCCATATTCCAGAATTTAGGAGAGGGCGTAATGTTCAAGGAGGCTGGAAAGGTGGGGCAGGGACAGGTGGTGTCAGGTTTTAAAAGAGGAACAGGACGAGGGGGGGTGGGTTAGAGGTAACAAGAAGTCTCTGGGTTGTCGTAGAAATCCCTCTGGGCAGACTTGTTCTTCAGGAAAATCGCTTTGGCAACAGCATAGAGGAGAGATTTCCTCCATTAAACTATCAGCCACCTGAGAGTTGGGACTATCTTGTTTTCTTGGTTTTATAACCCTAGAACTTAGCCCAGTGTCAAGCTCAGAGTAAGTGCTTTAATTAATGCTATATCTGTATGCAACTAGTTAGCTCTCTGGAGACTGGAGGGAAGAGATGCTTGAGGCAGGGCTGGTCCAATATTCTAGGGCAGCAATCAGCAAACTTTCTAAAGAGGGGCCAAAGGAAAGGAAATGTTCATCTGTCAGTCTGTTTCTAAGGCAACTCTTTCGAAGTTTCATTGTGTTGTATCCTACTCATTGTATTCGTCAGATTAGGAATAATGTCTCAAGGCAGGATAGAACATTTCAAGGGGCCACAGTTGGCCCATCACTGCTCTAGGGGAGAGGCTGGTAGCTCGGCAGGTGTTGGATGAGGGATGCGTTGCTGAGATGGAAATGGAAAGATTGGACAATGGATTGATGATGTGGGATGAGGGAAAGTGAGGAGAGGAGAAGCCTGGTAAAGTTGCCACCTTTGACAGAAACCAGGCTATTTGCAAGAGGGGACGGTTTGTTTTTCTTTTTGAAAGAAAGAGAATGAGTTGTGGTTTGAACATGTTGAGTCCGAGATGCCTCCAAGCCACCCAGTTTGGAATGCCCCATGGGCGTCTGCTGGCTGAACGTCAGGAGAGATACTGAGGCTGGACGGATTGATCGGGAAGTCATCCTCACCAAAGGAGCTTGTGAGGTTCGTGAGAGGATGTAAGTAAGCCCAGGACAGAACCTTAGGGAGCACCTTCAGTCAGGGGGCACGATGCGAAGCAAGAGGCAGCAAAGGAGAAGGAAGAAGAGCCACAGATATAACTGGCCCCAAAGCTCCTGGGAACTCGGCGAGTGAGGAAATGTGCCATGCGGTCCTTCTTCCAGCAAGAGGACTGACCATTCAGTCAAGCAGACCATCTTAACCCCTCCATGCCATGGACACACGGACACTGAAAAAGATGGGCTGCCCCCAGCTGGTGCTTTTTTTTTTTTCTGCTCAGCCGTCCTCGCCTTGACAGGGACCCCCACCCAATTCCTTCTTCAGCTGACTGATGTTGGTGTCTGGGGCGGACGTGTGATGCCACCGCAGCTGAGCAGCCTCTCCTGCCCAAGTGGATGTTGAACAAGACCAAGAGAGTGATGGCAAGAGCTCATATTCCCTCCCAAGAATGCTGGAAGGCAAGTGCTATTGGGGGTGCCATTTTCCAGACGGAGAGCAGTTAAAAGGCTCGTCCAGAGTCCCACACCAAGTAAATGTCTAGGACTGGATTCGACCCTTCGTCCAGAGCTCCAAAGTTGTTTCCATTCCATGGTGAGTTTTTGTGACTCTACAGAGAGCCAGCCATTGGCCAAGCACGTGCCTGGACGTAGTCTCAGAGATCAACTCGTCCAACATGTCCGGGGGCAGAAATCCCCAGGACAACAGTGCCCAAAGTAGCCGCGCGTCCTCCACGGGGGGACGTCTGGGGAAGGACTTGGCTTCTTTCCGAGGCAGTCCCTTCTGCCTGTAGATAGCGCCCATCACTGGGAAGTCCTTTCTTCCATCCAGCCTCAGTCTACTTCTTTGGCACTTCTACCCATTGAGTCTGGTTCCGCTCTCCCGGGCCAAGCAGAACAAGGACTCGGGGCAGTCTTTCAGAAGGCTGACTATGGCTCTTTCAGCTTTCTCTCCTCCCCGAGAAATCTCCGCCATTCCTTAACGGAGGCCCATCGTCTCCGAGGCCCTTTCCCTCGTCCTCCTCCTTCCCGACGGGCTGACCCACAGGAGCCCATTTTAATCTGGACATTCGGACAGCCCACGGGAAACAGAAGCAAGCAAAAGGAGCCGCAGGATTTCGCCCTTCGTGTCACCACATGAAAGCACTCGGCCAGAAATCGGCCCTTGTTTACGGTACGGGTTTCAGTCTGCTACCGGCTGAAGGACGTTGTCTGTGCCTGAGCCGGAGCTGCCCCGGAGCCCTCGCCGCTCCCTTTGGGCTGGGAGTGGGGCATTCCTTGGATTTCTGGGCTGCAGCCAGCCAAGGTGCCCCCCCGATGTAAGAGGGGGTTTAAATCACTTCTCGAGAACAGGGACTCGAGGGGGCTTTTCCTCCTTATCTTTTTCCTCTGGCTTAGTTTAGAAACGTGATTCGGCTCTCATCTCCCGGCCCAGGGCGAGGCTGTGTCTTTGGAATGGACGGGATCTGGGCAGGGTGAGGCGGGAGGGGATGGGGGAGTGCTGGGCTGAGATCACCATCCCATCCGGGGTTACTCCACGTCCTTGTGCGGGTCCCCAGAAATGGCGCTCCCTGGAGTCTCCCGTCCACACAGAGTCCCTGAGGACACGCAGCGATGGGGAGCCCTCGACAATCCTGGAGATCCCAGAGTGGCCCAGATGGGAGGCCCCCAAATCCCGCACGTGTCACAGGCTGAGAAGTGAGGTCACCGCCGGAGCCCAGAGCCAGGGTTTAGCGAGTCAGTGCTGGTGAGGATAAGGGTGGGGGCAGACGCAGGGATGGGCCACAGGGGCTTCCCCTGCACCCGCCACCGGAGCCTTTACAAATCAGGGCTCGAGTTGAGTCTTCGGTGCTTGTCTACACCAGCGGCTCCCGAACTGCGTTGGCCTGCCGCCCCCTTTCCAGAAAAGCTATGACAGCGCCCTGGAGATGAATTGTTTTTAATTTTAATAGCAACATACAGGAAAGATGGATGCGCCTGTGGCCATCACAGCTCCCTGCATCGCTGCAGCAGCCACCGGGGGGCGCTGGCGCCCACTCAGGGAATCCCTGGCCCAGACTTTAGAAAGCCTGGAAGAAAATGGGAAGGGTCCAGATGAAAGTAAACTGTGTCTCTCCCCTGAGATCCGGTTAGTAACCCCCGGGCAGAGGCAGCCCGGCCGAGGTGCCCCTAATATAGAGAACGGCAGAGTTGGGAGGGACCTAGAACGTAGAATCTTGGCTTCTGCTTGAGCCCCCTGAGGGACAGGGAACTTACTACCTACCAGGGCGTCCATTCTAGAGCGGAAAACCCAACTTGTTAGGAACTGGTGCTGGGCTTTCCCTCCACTCCTCCCCAGGACGGGTGGCCGGGCCTTCTCATCCCCATTGAACAAGGAGGAAGCAGAAGGGAGGCCCGTCCCTTGGAGGATGTTGCAAGAATGGAAGCTGTGGGATGAAGGCGAAGGAAGGGCTCCCACCCACGTCTGCCTGGGGCTGCCCCGCGTGGAACCCAGGGCCACTCGCTCCTCTCTCGGGCCTCGGTCGTTCCATCGGGCGAGCCAAAGCTTGAGAAGAGACGGATCTTTTCCAGCTCTGCTTCTCGGGGGCTCTGGTGGATGAAATCCAGCTCAGCGAGGTCAAACCCCCCAAAGGGGTCATCGCTGCGTTATTTATAGTCGGGGGGACATCTAGGAAGGTTTCAGCCCCCGGTTCCCGCCTCCCCCAGGGATCCCCCAAGGCCTCTCAGGCCAGTCTGTTGGGGCGGACGAGCTCTGGCTCCCTCCCTGAGCCCCCGGCCTCCCCCCAGGAACTGAGAGACATGAAACACGGCCGGCCAAGGGGAGCTCGGCCCTGGGCCTCCCTGGGCCTCCCTGGGCTTCCCTGGGCCTCCCTGGGCCTCCCTAGACCAGCAGGCACCAGGCTGCTCTGGGGGGAGATTTCCCAACTCTGAGCCTGTGCCAGATCCTCTTAGCAACCAGCGTGCTTCTGCCTCCCCTTCTCCTAAGGGAGGGAGGGAGGCTCTAGACAGACGGACAGAGCGGCCCCCCCGCCCTGCTCCACACACGGAGCCGAGGGAAGCCGGCTCCATCCTGCCTCCAGAGGCCCGGCCACCCCTGGAGCCCTCGGTGGGCAGAGCAGGCCCACCCCCTGGCCAGGGGCTCCCAGCGGGCTGAGCCAGCCCCAGCCTGAGGCCAGCCCAAGACCGAGGAGGCTCGGGCTGCCCAGAGGCTGTTCTCAGGGGGCTACGGACAAGTACAGGCCACGCTGGAGGCCCTTTCTAGGAGGCTGAGGACGGAGGGGGTCTTGGCTCGGCCTGGCATGATAATAATGATAATAATAGTCACCATCATCACCACTAACACGGAGACCCCACCCTGGAGGCCTGTAGAGCGTGGCGTGTGGACGGTGGGTGACGCCTTTGGTCTCACCAGAAAGAACCCCGAGAGGGAGACGGTTATTATTCTCATTGTACACCCGAGGAGCCTCGCCCCACGGCCTCAGGGCACGTAGGCAGGACGTTTCTGGAGCAGAATTGGAACTCGGGTCTTCCTGTTTCCAGGTCTAGTAGCAGGAGCAGCAACAAGGACGACGAGGATAGAGCCGAGTCTGGAGAGAGGCAGTTCTGAGGCCCAATCTAGCCTCGGCTACTTCCTGCCTGGGTGACCCTGCGCACCCCATCGCCTAGCCCTGCCCGCTCTTCTGCCTTGGACCTCGGTATCGGTTCTAAAGCCCTCGTGCGAACCACGAGGGAACCCCTGGAGGGCGGCTTCATTGCAGGTGGACTTCTCTCTCTCTCTTTGACAGATGAAAAAGGTTGAATCCGGGGACGGTTACGTGACTTGGCCTGGGTCACACGGCCAGGAAGGGTCAGGGGAGAGAGGGAGGCTGAGCACGGACTCGGGTCCTTCTTCACAGTGGCTGCCCTCCTGGTCCCTGCCCAGAACTCCACCCGCCCCATCACGGGAGCCTTCAAGACAGGAAGGCGGCGACCTGTTTGGAGCCCTGGGCTGGGAGCCACAGACCCCAGGTTCGAATCCAGCCCTGACTCTTCTGACCCTTCGCCTCGTCCTGGCCTCCTCTGTAAGGCAGGGAAGCTTCTTCTGACAGCCCCGCCTTGCAGGTGGACGTGAGCAGACGGCTTTACCAATGAACACGGGGGCTGCTGCTGCCTTGCTCACCCCCCGGGAAACTGAGGCCGCAGAAAGGACTTGTTCAGAGCCACACAGACAGAAATGGCCAGAAGTAGGTTCCGCCCCGCCCTTCCTCCAAAGCCTGGGCAGCTCCTTCTCTGTCCCGAGAGGGCTAGTGTGGGAGGGAGCTCAGCAGCCCCATCTCTGCTTCTCCCCCCTCAGAAAGAGCAAAGCCCAGAGAGGACCAGAGACTTCCTGCTAGCTGTCCAGCTCGGTCATGGCAGGCCTGGCCTGGGCTCCGGGCTCTTCTGGGCTCTCTGAGAGGAGAGGGCAGGCGCAGCTGCCTCTGCAGCCTTTCAGGGGAACCTCCAAGGAGAAAACAGCACTCAAACCTCCCAGTGTTTAGAGCTCTTCCGGGCTGGCTGCCATATTTGTCTGTGGCCAATGAGGAGGTGGAGAATTCCACTGGAAATGGATTTGCCTGACCCTGAGGAGCTGAGGCTGGTCCTTGAAGAGAAGGTCCTGCCAGGCCCGTCCCTGCAGGGGCAGAGCCCGTCCTGGGCCCTTGGCTGCCAACCAGCCTCCTGCCCCGGGATGTCTCCACCATCACTCCTGTTTGTCTCGCCTGTGGCAGGGCCCTCGCAGACACCTCTCTGCTCGGCTGCTCCCTGGAGGGCCAGACTGCGTCCTCCCATCCCTGCTGTAGGGATGCCCACGAGTCACTGCTAAATCCCCCAAGATGCCCAGGCAGGAGTGAGAGGCGGTCATCGTGCCCAGAAATATTCCAGACTAAGACAAGCAACTTTCCCAAGAATCTCTGAGGTGTTGCCCCTCCCCAGCCTCAAGGGACGGATCCCCTCTGGGAGACCCCCCAGCCAACACAGTGCTGGTTCTCAGAGAGTCTTCCTTCAGCTGGTTTTCTCTGTTTCCAGCATGTCGATAAAATACTTCTTTGTGGTTGACTCAAAAGGAAAATGTCACGTCGGGTCTCTGACAGATTTTTCTGTGTTGAAAAACATCAACAAACTGTTCAATAAATCTGGTCTGGACTTTCTCCTGCACGGGGTGCCTCATGGCCAAGAGTGGAACCCATAACAGGGTCACCCAACTGGACAGGGCAGTTATTTCTGCTGCCAGGAACCAGGGGCGTCTAGAGCTCCTTCTCCAGGGGGTCTCAGGGTCGAGGCACATCAATTGTGAGCTGGGAGGGACCCCAGAGATCATTTCAACCTGCCTCCTCATTTTACAGTCATGGAAACTGAGGCTCAGGGTAACATTTGCAATAAGAGATGGCATGGTGGTGTTTCAGGACCGCTCTCAGTGAAGTTGCCCCTAGATGTTCTGAACCATAGATATGTATTTTTATAAACAAGCTTCCTCAGTCGTTCTCTTTACATCACCAAAGTCTCCCCAACTATGTCTCTTCCTCCTCTACCTCCCAGGAAACAATCTTCTATAACAAAAAGAAAAGACAAAGAAGAGCTCAAAAATCAACACAAGGTCAACAAATATGGAGAACATCCATGGACCTGTCATCTTTGCAAAGGAGTAGGGTGGGAGGGTCTTCTTATCTCTCCTTCCCAATCCCGTTTATGCATTATCGTTTTGTAACACTCCCTTCTGTCTTTGGGGGGTGAGCATCATGGCTTTTCCCATTTCCGCTGTCATAGTATGTATATTATCCTCCTGGCCCTGTTAGCAGTTCATGGAGATCTTTCTGGGTTTCTTCTATTTATCACATTTATCATCTCTTATAGCACAGGCATATCCCCTGTTCATGTACCACAATTTGTTTAGCCATTCCCCAATCAGCGGGTATTGCCTTTGTTTCCAATTCTTTGCCAACATGAAAGCTATTGCTAGAAATATTTTGGTCTATAGGAGTTATTTCTTGTTATCAAGGCCTCTCTGTGCTCTAAGCCATGTCATGGAAGCTTGAAATCAAAAGGTATGGACATTTTTAGTCATTTTACTTGAATAATTTAAAATTTATTTCTAAAATGGTTGGGCCAATTCATCAGTCCAACAATAAGACAGTGACTTGGTCTTTCTTCAGTCTCTTTATTCTTCAGAGAACCAAAGATTCCTGTTTGGGGTTCTTTATTCTAAACAATTTCTATGTTACTGTTGTGGAGACCTTGCTCCGAGCTCACTTTTGTCTGTGGTATCTCCATTTACAAACTCTAGTCTTGTAGGAAATAAAGGGAATATTTCCCCATAGTAGGGATTTTCTTTTATCTCTAATTGACTAGTTTATTTTTGACCTCCATTCTCCCTTTGGCCAGCCCCCCCAACAATTTACATCAAAATCTCTTCCCTGTGTTCATGACCTCCCAGTTTTATGGTGTTGGTTGCTTCCAAAAGTTTTGATTCCTTTCTTCTATGTAGAAAGATTGATTTCTTTTTAAGCATAAAATTCCTGCTGATTATATCCATTGTAAGGTTCTCATCTCCCTTTAGAGAATCTCTCTCTCCTCCTATTAGAGCTTTCCTCAGCGGTATCTCTTCTCACCACGGAGAAAAGTTTCCCTTCTTTCCCCCCTTTCTCAATCTCTCTCTTTGCCTTCTCCCTCACACTCCTGTTGACTCATTTCTTCCTGAGAGATGATAGGAATTCTTTTGCCTTCCTTGCTAACCTTTGACTTTACTAGGATATTTCACATTTTCCACTTTATCATCTTCCTTTCCTCCTGTTTTTATAAGCCCTCCCATTCTGTAATGTAGATACACTCTCTAGGAATGTTTGAACTCCCTCTTTATTATTAAATATCCATCTTCTCTTGCTAATGATTTGGCTTAGATTTTCAGGGACATCACCTTGGGCTATATTCTGAGCTCTAGTACTCTTTGGACTGCACCATTCTATTCCCTTCTTTGGTACCTGATAGATGCAGAATAGTTTTCTATTATTGAAAGTTCCTTTTTTATGTTTGAAAGCCTTTCTTCTGGTGACCTGCAGACATCGTTGTTTCTCAATGAAATTGTTCAATTTAACCCAGGTGTCTTTGAGTTCGTTTTACACTCTGCTCACTGTGTTCAAAAGATCTAGAAAGTTTTCTTGTGTTCTCTTACACCATGGTGTTAAGAAGGCGGAAAAGGAGGGAGATAATTTGGAACTCTAATTTGAAAAGTGAATTTTAAAATTGTTTTTACACATAGTTGGGGAAAACAGAATATTATTTTAACAATCAAATAATAGTGATAGAGGAAAAATTTGGAAAATAATGCAATTCAATACAATTTTAGAGAATAAAAAATTAAGAGAATAAAAAGCTTGGGAAAAGAGGCACACACAAAAAATACTGAAGGAAAAAACAAACTCAAAAAGCAGATTTAGCCAAATGAAAAAGAGAGGAAAATAAACCTCTATGAAGGAAATAATTCCTGAAAAACTAGATTTGGTAAAATAGAGACTAATGACTCCATAATATGCCAAGGAACAGTAAAAGAAAGTTAAAAGGATGAACAAATAGAAGAAAATATGAAATATCTCATTGTAAAAACAACTGATCTGAAAAACAGATCTAGGAGAGATTATTTAAGAATTACTGGACTGCCTAAAAGCCACATTAAAAAAAAAAACCTTTAACGTCATATTTCAAAAAATTATAAAGAACCAGAGGACAAAATTGAAATGAAAAGAATCCACTGATCACCACCTGAAAGAAATCTCAAAAAGAAAACTCCTAGTAATATTATAGCCAAAGTTCAGAGTTCCCAGGTCAGGCAAAAAGAAACCATTCAAACAACTTGGAGACATAGAATAGCACAAGATAGAAGGGTAAGAAGTGAAGATGACACCCAATGACAGTCTACACAGCAAAACTGAGTATAATCTTATGGAAGGTTGTGAGGATATTTAATGAATTAGAGGACATCTTGGCATTCTTGATGAAAAGATCAGCTGAATAGGAAATTTTAAATTCAAACATAAGACTCAAGAGAAGCATACGAAAGGCAAAAATGAGGGAGAAATCACAAGGAAATTAATAAGATTAAACTGTTTACATCCCTGATATATGATATATGTAACCTTTGAGAACTTTATCATGATTGCGACAGTTAGAAGGAGTCTATTTGAACAGAGGGCATGAGTGCGACTTGGGATGATCTCAAAACAAAAATGGAAAGCTGAGAAAGAGGGCTGTGCTGGGAATAGGAAGAGCAGAGAAGAGGAATGTTGAAAATTTCCTTGCATAAGAGAAGCAGGCAAGGAAGAGTTTTTACAGTGCTGGAGGAAAAGAGAGGAAGTGGGCAATGCTTTAATTTCACTCTCTTCTGAATTGGTTCAAAGAGGGAAGAATACATACACATATACATGCATTTATATACATATGTGTGTTTATACATTTGTACATTCATATATATATATACACATGCTCCATTAGATTCCCCAAAAGGGAAAAGTAGAAGGGGCTAAATGAGTGTATGGGGAGCGAATAAGGGAGGCAGTAGTCAGAGGCAATACAGAATTTTGAGGAGGAACAGGGTTTAAATAAAAGAAAAATAAACAGAAGAAAATAAGATGAACATAAATACTATGTCATAAGTCCTGACTCTGAATGTGAATGGGATGAATTCATATGTAAATATATATATATATGTATATACACACACATATATATATATATATATTAAAAACAAGAATCCAATATGTTATTTATAAGAAGCACACTTGCAATACAAGATATACAGAATTTAAATGAAGGTCTGGAACAGAAGCTTTTATGCTTCAACTAAAGAAGAAGAAGAAAAAAAGACCAGGGTACCCAGCAGGATATTAGACAAAGCAAAGACAAAAATAGACCTAATGAGATAAGCAAGAAAACTCCATTTTGCTAAAAGATATCATAGGCCATAGGGCAGCTAGATGGCACAATGGATAGAGTGCCAAGCCTGAAGATGAGTCCGAGTTTAAATCTGGCCTCAAATACTTCCTAGTTGTGTGACTCAGGGCAAGTTATTTAGCCCTACTTGCCTCGGTTCCTTATCTGTAAAATGAGGTAGGAAAAAAATGGCAACTCCCCCCACCCCCAGTATCTTTGTCAAGAAAACCCTAAATGGGGCCCTAAAGAGTTGAACATGACTGAACAGCAAATATTATATACAATAAAGTAATATGAAATTGCGATATATGTGTATCATATAGAGCCACATCTAAATTCTTAAAGGAAAATTAATTGAATTACAGAAGGACAGAAGCGGTAAAACTACACTAGTCAGAGACCTCGATTTACCACCTCAGAAATATCAAATCAATTTAAAATTAGGAAGAAGTTAAGGAGAAGAAGAATAACATTTTAGAAAAGTTAAACATGATAAAGCTCTGGAGAAAACTAAATGGGAATAGAAAGGAGTACACTTTTCTCAGCTGTAAATAGCACCTTCACCAAAACTGATCACATATTGGGGCATAAAACAAATGCAGAAAAGGAAAAATGTTGAATACACTCTTTTCAGACTCTGATGCAATAAAAATAACTTTCAGTCAATGATATTGGAAACCTAGACTAAAAATAAACTGGCTATTAAATAATCTGATCCTTAACAATGAATATGTCAAAGAAAAATCATAGAAACAAACATTTTATTAAAATAATAGGACAAAAGCAGTACTTAGGAGAGAAATATGTATGTCTAAACACATGAATAAAAGCAAACAGAGCAATGAGCTGGTCCTACATCTAAAGAAGTGACTAAAGGAAGAGGAAAGCCTGGGAGGGTCTTTGCAGGCTGTTGTGGTCTCTTGCCTCCCCCTCCCTTGGCTTCGATGTGGTCTGTGAGTCTGAGTGGTAGTGATGTGACACCAAGGGTGCTCTGCTCCAAACTTTTTTGGGGGGGATTCTGGTCTCACCTGGTCTGACAAAGCATGTTAAAAAGGAAAATAGAGGAAAAAGAGAGAGAAATAAAGAACGGGGGGACGAGAGAGGGAGGAGAAGGGGAGGAGCAACCAATTCAGTCCTGAGGATGGCATCCAGGGGAGCTGCCGCATTCCGCTTTCTGATGACTTCTGGGGCAAGATGAGGTTGGCCACCACCTGCTCCTCAGCAGGCTTTGCCCTGACCCCTTTCTCCTTTCCTGGTTATTATAAACAGGGAGCTCTTTAAAGGAGAACTGTTTACAGAAGCAGGGTCCTAAGTGTTCCTTCCCAGAACCCAGATGCTCAGGATGACGGACTGCCCGTTTGATCTTTGTTTTATGAGGCTCTGATAAATTGTCCCAGCACCTGGCAATTGAGAAGTCCCCATTGGGAACCTGACCCTCGTGTCAAACCCTCCAGCCGACCCCCCTGCCTTGTGTCTGAGGAGGAAGCCTCCTATCTCACGGGAGCTGTCAGCGGCGAAGGCTGATGCTGTTGAGAACAGAGAAGCCGAGAGAGACTTCAGAGCTCCAAAGCACTTTGTGTAGATGATCTCATTAAAGTCTCACAACAATGTTGTTTAGGTAGCTGCTATTATTATCCCCTCTGGAGCAGGAAATGGGGAGCCACTCCAGTATCTCGGCCAGAAAGTCCTCGATGGGTCACACACAAGGAGTCCGACATGGCTGAGACAACGGAGAACATCATCCTCAACTTACGCCTGAAGACACGGAGGCCGAGAGCGCTCGAGTGACTTGCCAAGGGCCATCTTGCTCAGAAATCCCAGAACTGAACTGGAAGCCCATGTCCTCCTGCCCCCCATCACTGGAAGGAGCCCAGAGTGAGCAGCAGAGAGCCTGATGCTAATCTCTCTGCTTGTGCTCCTGCCAGAGATGTGGCTCTGGGCAATGACTAGCCATGTCTGCACTCGTTTGCTCTTGTGAAAAATAGCATGAGTGTATGTGTGTGTGTGTGTGTATACATGTGTACGTGTGTATGTATGCGGGGGAGGGTGTAAATTGGACAACCGTTCAGTCAAGCTCCCCTCGTATTTCCTGGGGTGAGTGTGGATAAGTCCTTCAGCTCTCCTGACCTGCACCTTTCTCCTCTGTTAAAGGGAGGGTCCGAGTGATTTCTTCTAGACGGTCCCTTCTCCCTCTAAAGTGGTGCTGCCCAAGGCTTGATGCCTAGTAATCCCGTGGGCAGTAAGCCTGGTCATTAGATGACTGACCACAGGCTCTGACCTATGGTAGAGCCACCGATTCTCAGAGATTTCCTTCAGCCTAGGATTTTCCCTCTTATAGTCCTAGCTCAGGGTTATGTATGACTTTTAAGCTGATGAAATGCTTCCTCTCACAAGGCTGTGTAGTGAATAGGAAGGTATCCCCCCATTGTGCAGACGAGAAAACTGAGGTACAACTTCCCCTGGGTCATATAGCTACAAAGTCCCCACACCAGAAATTCTCACTCTGACCCTTTGGTAACCCTAAAAAAATGGTCCTTTAGCCTATGTTTGAAGACATTCAGTTGGTGGGGAGCTTATCATCTTCCAAGGCATCCCATCCTTCTCTAGGTTAACTCTCAGTATTAAGAGGTTTGTCCTGACATCCAACCCGAACTGCTGGGCTAAGAGAACTAGAAAAGGATATGAGCAAAGTGGGCGAAGGTGGCCTGAACGCTGTATTCTACTCATAAAAACACGAGAATCAGGATCGAAAGGATGTGACATTCCTAATGCTGAAACTGTCCCAATAGAGATCAGTAACTTAGACCTGTACGTGTGAGGCTAGAGTTGTCTGGCATTGGCTGCAGTTCGGTGACTTTCCCAGGGCTGCACAGACAATGCGTGTCAGAAAGGACTAGAAAACTCTCTCCAGTATTGCTGCTCCCCAACCATCCCATCGACATCCTTTACTAACATGTGGCCCTTGCAGTGAATTTATCCGTCCAGGTATGGCGCCAGGGTCCCGGACATGCTCCTTCTCCTCCTCTCCTTCCCCATCTTTCTTCTAACAGTCCCAAATAAAATAATCTGCGATGGCTTTGTAGAGTTTCCAGGACACTCAAATCCCCAGAACTCTTTCAGACAAACTGCTATTTAGCCTTACCTCCTCCCATCTTGGATTTATAAAGTTAATTTTGTAAATCTTTATATTGGCTCCTATTGAATTTCATCTTATAGGTCAGAGCACAAAGTCCAGGTCTGATTAGATGCTGACTTTGATAGCCTAAATGTCAGCTGCTACTAACAGCTTGATCTCATCTACAAATGCAATAGCTCTAATCCATTAGAAATAAAAATTATATGAAAGAAAATGATGATGAAAAACATGCCAAAATATTTGCAGCTAGAGTTATCCTTGGGGGAAATGATCATATTTCTATTCATGTACATTAACAAAATAGAAAAAAATGAATGAACTGAATATGCATTTAACCACTAGAAAGACAAACAATTAAATTTAAAGAAAAAAGAGGAAATTTTAAAAGTTAAAGGAGAAATAAGCAATTGGAAACAAAAAAACACAAAGCAATAAAAATGATAAAACTAAAAACCGTTTTTAAAACTCATAAAATTGAAAAACCTTTTTACCAATCTGATTAAAAAGAAGAGAGAAAATTAAATCAAAATAGCAGTGAGCAAGATGAAATCACAATCAAATCTGTAAAATAAAAATTTGTCAAAACCTATTATGATTAGGGATCTGTAAACAAAACCAAGTACACAGAAGAAAAAGAGAAATATTTTCAAAATTATAAAATACCCAAATCGATAGATGACCAAATAGTGATCTTATATAGCTCAGGCTCCAAAAGGGAAATAATATTAGTTGGCTATTATATCCCTCTTTAGTTCAGAAGCTCCTTGAAAGCAGACACTTGTCTTTTTGTTAATTGTATTCCTAGATTGACTCAATGTCTTGCTTCCTGGTAGGTGATTAATACTTTTATATATATATATTGAATTGGATATATTCTTGACCAAAGAAGATAAAGGAGTCATTAGAAAAGATAAATTAGATGAATTTGATTACTTAAAACTGAAAAGTTTCTGCCAAGACAAAATTAGTTCACCTTGAATAAGAAAGGCCGTGGTCAAATGGAAAATATATTTGTATCGAATTTCTGTCATAAGGTTGGATACCCAAGACATAGCAACAACTAACAGATATGTGTGTATATACATTTTTGGGTATGTATCATGTAACACGTAGATATCTACATATAGAGTGTGTATATATTTAAAATGAAAAGCCATAATAGATACTATGGATAACAATATAGACACACTACATATATAAACAAATATACACACATATATGATATAGATATATAATAGCCATTCTTCAGGAGAGAAATACTCAAAGGTTATAAACAAATACTTCTTGAAAGAAGAACTACCAAATATTCACAACCACATTTTAAAAAATGCTCAAAATCATTAATAAGAAGATAAATGGAAAACCAAACAACCATAAAGTTTCACTTGCAATCCTGGACATTGACAAAGAGGATAGAATAAGGCAATAATCAATGTGTGAGGTTTTGGGGGAAGATAAGCATACTGGTGTATTGTTAGTGGAGCTGAGAATTGGGAGTAGGCTACTGTCATAGTCACAGACATGAAGAGATTGAAGTCTGCCACAATGATGTAAGCATCAGAGGAGAGAATAAGGTATATATAAGAGACATTACAAAGGGAAAAGGCAGCCAGGTGGCTCAGTTGATAAGAGTCAGGAACACCTGAGTTTGAAACTGGACTCGGACATTTACCAGCTGTGTGGCCCTGGACATGTTGCTTAATCTTGTTTGTCTGAATTTCTTCATCCGTTAAATGATCTGGACGAGAAACAGCAAGCCACGTCAGAATCTTTGCCAAGAAAGAAAGGGTCAGATACAACCTAACAAGGACAGCCATAACTGGAAATGGGAATGGGTCAAATTCACCCAAAATGGAAGTAGATTAGAAATCAGTATCCAACAATAGGTTGCAATCTCATTAAACCAACAAAACCAAGGATTGCCTAGTCTGGAAGATTGCTCTCCAACAAAGTCCACGATGCGTGCTGGCAAAAGCCAACAAACTCCAGGCCTACATCAAATCTTGAACATCAGATGGCCTGAAAAGATCTCCAATACCAGACTCTGGGAAAGAACAATTCAGTATCCCATCAGTCAGGACGCTATGAAAAAAAATATGGAACCCACCAGGGAGGAGAAAAATCAGAAGGCCAAAACAGACCTGGCAAAGATATGCCCAGTTGGTGGAAGTTGCCCAGAATAGAGTACATTGGTGTGAGATGGTTGCAGCCCTATGCTCCTCTGGGAGTCAGTAGGAATAATAATAATAATAATAATAATCCAACAATAGGTTGTTTACAAGAAACACACTTGAAACAGAAATACACCCAAAGAGTTAAAATAAGAATCTATTATGCTTTATAATGCAATGATCCAGGACAATCCTGAGGGACTTATGAGAAAGAATGCTCTCCACATCGAGAGAAAGAACTGTGGGAGTAGAAATGTAGAAGAAAACATGTAATTTATCACTTGTTTATATGGTTCTAGGATTTGGGAGTTTGGCTTTGAAAGATTACTCTATTATAAAAATTAATATTATGGAAATGGGTTTTAAGTGATAATATGTGTATAATCCAGTGGAATTGCTTGTCAGCTCTGGGAGTGGGGAGGAAAGAGGGGAGGAAGACAACAAGAATCATGTAACCATGGAAAAAAAAATTTAAATAAATTTAAAAAAGAATCTGTTATGTTTTAACTCAGCCGAGATTAAAAAACAAACAAACCAGACAGGGTAGCTATAATGATCTCGGACAAAGCAAAAGTAGAATTAATTAAAAGAGATAATCTCAGAAAAAGCATTTCATAAAAGGGACCATAGATGACAAAGTACCATTGAAAAGTTTTATAGCAATAGAGCTCTCCAACAAAGATCTCATTTCTCAATGATCTGGGGAACTGAGCCAGATTTGTATAACAAGAGCCATTCCCCAACTGATACAATGACCAAAAGAGAGGAAGTTTCCAGAAGAAATCAAAGCTGTCAATAGTCACATGAAGAAACACTCTAAATCACTGTCCACGGGAGAAATGTAAATGACAACAACTCCCACCCATCGTACTGAATAGCATGACTGAAAAGGAAAATGAGAAATGCTGGGGGGAATATGGGAGAGCAGACACTGAAGAGCGGCTGTGAATGACTTCGCTAGTCTCACCTCCACAGTGAGCCCAATCAGCTCCAAAGGACTCATGATCCAAAACGGTATCTTCCTCCAGAAAGAGAACTGATGAACTCTGAGAGCACGTTCAAGCTTAGTTTCCTCATCTTACTTTTCTTGTGTTTTTGGTGATGTGGCCAATATGTCAGCAGGGCAGGGGCAAGGGAGGATTGGAGTGAGGGAGAGAACTAGAACTCAAGTTTGGAGAGAATTTGGATCTCAAAGTTAATAGAAAACAGTGCCAAAACTAGTATTAAAAAAGAAGGATAAGTGAGAGTAGAGATGCTACAGGAGTCAGTCCACTGGAGAAGAGGGGGCGCAGTGGGATCACTGGCGCCAGTGAGGAGCCAGCCTTGGCAAGGAGAAGGGCCACCTCATGGTGGGGAAACTGGTTGGAGGAGGCAATAGTGGCAGATGGTATCTGCAGAAAGCGAGATGGGGAAGAGTTCAGATCAGAAGGGATGCAGGCAGCGGGGACGAGTCTCTGATAAATGTTCTAGTTCCAAGATATGAGGAGTCGGAACCATTTCCTAACTGATAAACGGCCAAATAATTGAGGCAGGTTTTTGTTTCTTTTTGTTTTGTTTTATGCAATTTTTGAAATTGTTTTTCCGTTACGTGTAGAAACGATTTTTGGCAATTTTTTGGGACATTTTAAAGTTCAGATTTTGCCCCTCCTCCTCTCCTGCTCCCCGAGGTGGACAATCACCTGATGTGGACAGTCTGAGGGCTTTCCTGTCCTACATATTTCCTTCAACGCACATCGCACATGCAATAGAGATCTCACAAAGGAGAAGAGCGAAGATGGCCGCCTTGGATCTGCCTCCGACTCCAACGGTTCCTTCTTGGGCTGTAGAGCATCTTCGTCTTGGGCCCCTTGTGGTTGTCTTGGAGACTGGCTTCAGGCATTTCAAAGGAAAATAGCCAAGCAAAGAGCCAATGGAAAATGATCCAAAGAGTTCATAATCGTGGGTGCAAAGTCGGGTGTCTGAAGTCCTGCCTCATCCCCAGTGGACTGGCAGAGAACGCCCAAGAGGAGAGGGGCAGCTGTGGGAAGACAGGCCCTGGTGCCCTGGGGTGCATCTCCAGCTCTTCTGGAGAGCAGTTGGGGCTCAGGCCCCCGAACCTGAGCCGTGCATACCCTTGGACCCAGTGCTGGGCTTGTGGCGTAGAATGCCAGACAGCAGCTTTTCCCACCCCCATTTCAAAGCACCTTTAATGGTTTCTCATGGATTCATTTGATAAACTGAGGCCCAGAAAAGAGGCTTTTCTTTGGTCACTCGGTGTGGCTGCCTGAGGTCATCCAAAGTCAAGCCTCTGCTACACAGATCTTCACTGAAAGCTGCCCCTTTAAGACCGGTGAGGGCAGGGTGGGGGGCACTGAGGAGGGCTGGCCTGCTGCACGGGGCTGGATTTCGCTGGGCCCATCCTCCGAGGAAGGACCAGACTGGGCCGCGTGCAGGTTGTGCTGGTGCTGCTCCAGCTGCAAGCTCTGATGGTCTCCCTGGGGGAAGCACTGGAGGCACCAGCCTGGGAGTGGCTCTGACTCTTGGGCCCAGTCAGCTCCCACCCCTTGAGGCCCTCACGGGTGCCAGGAGACTGGGCAGGGGCAGGGCTGCTAGGACTCCTCCTGGGCTAGTGGGCAGCAGGACCAGGGCCCAGAGTGGTCAGGGGCTGAGGCTGTGCCCCAGGGCCCAGAGGGGTGGCTCGAGAATAACCCCTCCCCGTTGTGAGGCTAGAACTGCTGTTTCCCCAGGATAGAAGAAGTGAGGGCCCGGGTCCTTCCTCTGGGGTAGGTCCACTGTGACACCCCAAGTGGGAAAGAGCTCCGGCCTCAGGAGCAGGAGGATCTCTTCTTGGCTGCTGGGGAGGGTTGGGGCAATGCTGGGGGCCCAGAATGCCGAGGTGGGTGAGTCTGAATTGGGCTGGAGCTGGGGCTAATGGGAGGTTGGTGTTAAACATTGTGGAAGGGGGGAGGCCTATAGAGGGAGAAGGAGAGACAGAGACAGAAGGAGAGGGAGAAACTCAGAAACAGAAGGCAGCACAAGGATAAAGAAGCCTAATCCAGGGATAAAGAGCACCTAACCCCAATTGACCCCTGATCTTTGACTGGAGGACAGCCAGCCAAGCTCCAGCGTGAAACCCATTTGAGACTCCAGGGCTCCCAGGTGGGGGAGAGGAGGAAGGCGGAGCCCTTGGGCTCCCCCTTTCTCCTCTGCCCCTGCTTTAAGCTGGAGCTGGAAGACTGGTGGGGTTTCTCCCATTGCCTGCTTCTCCTTAGTTCTGAGGCTGAGTTCCTGCCAGCCCCAGCAGCCCCTTCGTGTGGTGGCTAAGTTTGGGGAAAGGAAAGGGGGGCCCATTCACGAGGGGAACGGCCCAACGAGTGGCAGAGTTCTGTTGGGCTGGAAGAAATGAGGAAGGGGAGAGTTTCTGAGAGCCCAGAAAGACTCTGTCCTTGCAGGCAGCGCCCCTCCCACTGAGGAGGAAGTATCCAGGCCAGCCACCCTCACTTCTTTCAGAACTTTCCCACCTTTCTTCCTTCTGCCTCTTATCTTGTCCGCTGACTTTTAAATTTCTTTTGGGCAAGGACTATCTCCCCTTCCATCCTCAGTGATTAACATAATCCTTCTAACTGGTGAAGGGTACCATGATGTGCTCTCAAATGCTATAGTATCTGTGGATTATCTATCTGTCTGTCAATCCATCTGCTCATCAATCTCTCTCCATCTGTCCATCTATCTATCAATATATCTGTCTATCTGTCTATCTATCCATCCATCCATCCATCCATCCATCTATCCATCCATCTATCCATCCATCTATCCATCCATCCGTCTCTCTATCTATCTATCTATCTATCTATCTATCTATCTATCTATCTATCTATCATCTATTCATCCATGCATCCATCAATCCATCTATCCATCTGTCTGTCTATCTATCTATCTATCTATCTATCTATCTATCTATCTATCTATCTATCTGTCTGTCTATCTGTCTGTCTATTTGTCTGTCTATCCATCTATCCATCCATCCATCTATCTGTCTGTCTATCTATCTACCTATCTATCTAATCTGTCTATCCATCCATCTATCCATCCATCTATCCATCTGTCTATCTATCTATCTATCTATCTATCTATCTATCTATCTGTCTGTCTGTCTGTCTGTCTGTCTGTCTGTCTATCTGTCTGTCTATCTATTTGTCTGTCTATCCATCCAACCATCCATCTATCCATCTGTCTATCTATCTATCTATCTATCTATCTATCTATCTATCTATCTATCTATCTATCATCTATTCATCCATGCATCCATCCATCCATCTATCCATCTGTCTGTCTATCTATCTATCTATCTATCTATCTATCTATCTATCTATCTGTCTGTCTGTCTATCTGTCTGTCTATTTGTCTATCCATCTATCCATCCATCCATCTATCTGTCTGTCTATCTATCTACCTATCTATCTAATCTGTCTATCCATCCATCTATCCATCCATCTATCCATCTGTCTATCTATCTATCTATCTGTCTGTCTGTCTGTCTGTCTATCTATTTGTCTGTCTATCCATCCAACCATCCATCTATCCATCTGTCTGTCTATCTATCTACCTATCTATCTAATCTGTCTATCCATCCATCCACCCATCCATCCATCCATCTATCCATCTGTCTATCTGTTTATTTCTCTCTGTGTATCTATCACGCCTATGATCTATTTATCTATCGCCTTTCCTCTCTCTCGGTATCCTATCTATTCTATTTCTCTCTCTTCCTCTGTCTCTGCCTTTCTGTCTGTCTCTCTCTCAGCTATCTGCCCATCTAGATGATTTCCCTGATCTGCCAGTGCGGTGACGCTATCAAAAAATGAATCGAAGTTACTTTGGTGCGATCAATTAAAAAAAAATAAGAGGTCATTGATGTATCTTGGCACCACCGTTTCTCCCAGTGTGCTTCCCCTCCTCCAAAGAGCTGTCCTATTTCACATGAAAAAGAGGAAAAGGGAAAGCCTGGCAAAACTAATCAAAGCATCAAGGAAGGCTGAAAATGCACGTTCCGTCCCACTTGTGGAGCACCCCCCCCTTGCCCAGGATTCTTCTCAGATCTCATTTTTGGAGCTGAGCTGCCTCGTCATTCGGCCCCATTTGTTTTTAGTTGTTTTGTGGCTCTCCGTCTTTTCACTGACATCCTTCCGGTTCTTGGGTCGGGTGTTTCTTGGCTCTGCTGACCTCCCTTTGCGCGAGTCCATAAAGGCGTCTCCATTCTCCTCTGTATTCCTCACATTCATCCTGTCCTCCATACTAACCGCACCCGTCCAGGCTGTTCCCGTACCGTAGTCTGTTTGGCTCTTCCTCACCAACGCTTCGAGCATCTCTCTTGTTCTCGGGTCTTTCCTGCCACAAAGCGTGCCCGTCTGAAGCTCGGGCTGTCCCTGGGGATCTTATGGGCAATGTCGGGGCCGGTGCCTGCTGGCGGAATTTGGCTTTAAGAGGCATCGCCATGGGATTCATTTTCTTGGAATGGTGCTTAGCTTCTTTCCAAACATTTGTGCCCTCTTCCAGCTTCCACAATAATGTCGTTTGTTTTTTAAAAGCTGGAAAACTAAAGAAAGTGAAAGAAAGTTTTGTGCCAATAATGTTCACACCATCCACTGCTTTCTTCACTCGGAGGCCAGAGCAGCCCGAGGCCCGGCCCCTTCCTGGGCAGGGCGGGCGGGCAGGGGTCTGCGGTTCCCATTCTCACCATTTCCTTGACCCGTGGCATACCCCAGTGCGGGGCCTTCGGAGCTCCTGCGCTCGTTTGCCCAGACCCGCTGCAGTGGGGTGTGTTCAAAGCTCAGGCTGGGCCTTCGGTTCCCCTTCCCCGGTGAGGGGCGGGATGGGGTCAGTGAGGCCCGAGAGCGAGCCTGGGGATGCCACTCGTCAGGGCACACATAATATTTCTGGGGAATTTACATAATACAAATGAAACCCGGTGACAAATAGGCCGAGGTGTCACTCCACATAAACAAGTGATAAGGCTGACACAAATATTTGGCTCCGAGAGAGTTCCCATCTCCACGCGGGCTGATAGGCCCTCGGACGGCTGGGGTGCGGCTCGGGGAGATAAGGGGCTCCATCCATCAGCCAGGGGCCAGGGCCACGGGCAGGGGGCAGGGGCCCGCCGGAACAGCTGCTCTCTGCTCGGCACTGGCAGCGAGGGGGGTGGGGGCTGGCCTGGGCTGGGGAGGAGGGGTTCCCAGCATAAAAATGTCATTCCCCGGATTGCTTCCTTTATCTCGACTTGTGGTATGAGGCCCCATAGCTTAAGTTGTCAGGAGAGAGCTGCCTTCTATTGTGTAATGTGGACATGATCCATGTGCTCGGCTTCACCCCTTCCTTTCTAGCCTTCCCTTTCTATCCGTCCCAGTGCTCGGGGGCTCCAGAATACTCCTCCTGGGCCTCAGTTTCCCATCTTGTTTATTGTGGACCTGCAGATGCCCTCACTCATTGAATGACTACAAGGGAAGTGTTCTGGGAACTTTCTCAAGAAAAGGAGTTTCTTTCTCTTCCAGGGGGCCTTGCCATCAGGAAGCCCTCAAGAAATCTTTGTTGAGCAAATGGTGGAATAGATGCATGCATGCATGCATGAATGAATGAATGAATGAATGAATGAATGAATGAATGAATGAAGTAATGAATGAATGAATGAATGAATGAAGGAATGAATGAAGTAATGAATGAATGAATGAATGAATGAATGAAGTAATGAATGAATGAATGAATGAATGAATGAATGAATGAATGAATGAATGAAGTTGGGCCCTAACAGGAAAAACTCTGGGAACAAGAAACCTGAGCCCTTGGTCCAGCTTTGCTGTTGACTAGCTGGGTGATCTCTGGCAGATTCTATTCCTCAATTTACCTCCAAAATGGAGGCGTAGAAGGGAAGGAGACGTTTGGATGATCTCAATCCTATTCACTTATGTGACCCCCAAATACCTCTGATGTGATTGAATTAGAGGGTGTGCCGGGCACTTCATGAGCCCTGGCACCGAGAGAGATCAGCCCAGCCCCCCACGTCTCCCTGGCACCGAGAACAGGAGATCTGCCGTCCGCTTTGCACGGACCGAGAGCTCCTTCTACTTTAGGACGGCTCTGATCTCTTCTGTTCTCAATTCCCTCTCAGTGTCCCTGGAAACACGGCAGTTCTCCCCCCCCTGTCCTGGGACAAGTCGCTTAAGAAAGCCCTTGTGACTGTCCCGAGTCTGCTCTTGTTTGAGGCTCTGTCTCTGGGGGGGGGGGGGTAGAGACGTAGCTGCGAAGATCCCCATCGACGTTCGTGTTCTGGGATCGTGCCGCTGTCCTCAGTTTCCTCAGTGAGCTTCCATGGGGCATCATCTTAAGGCTCCTCCCAGGCTTGGTGGTCCTCCTCAAATGCAGTGTCCGAAAGGAGGCACAGGACTTCTCGGGGTCTAGGCTTCCTTGTTCTGGGCACTTATTCGGAGCCTCGTTGTCAGCAGTCAGGTCGGACTTCATGACCCCATTTGAGGTTTACTTGGCAAAGACACTGGAGTGGTTCACCATTTCCTTCTCCAGATCATTTTACAGATGAGGAAACTGAGGCAGAGTTCCGTGACTTGTCCAGAGTCGCCCAGCTTGTGTTTGAGGCTGGATTGGAACCCAGGAAGCCGAGTCTCCCTGATTTTGATCCATCCACCGGTCCACTTAGGTGCTTCTCGTGCCCATTAGCGCCTCCTACAGTGCCATCCCCTCTTGCTAACGCTTCGCATTGAGGCCTCATAGAGAGTTCTCAGACCTGGAAAACCCTTTTAAAATGAACTTGACGTCATGACTTTTGTCAAGTCACACCTTCGTCTTCCTGAGCCGGGCGGGCAGGAGCTCGCCTTCATTTCTCCCTGCTGGCGTTCCCCCTCCTCCAGCCTGCCCACGTCTGGCCCTTCTGCCACGCAGGGTGTTTGCTCTTCCGCCCAAAGGGATCTCCCGCCCCAGAGAGAGGCCACAATCCTGGGTTAGCCGAAGGAGAGCGTCACCTCCGCCCGACAACGTCCCCTTTCTTAGGCACCAGGAGAGACCTGATTCCCCGGCAGACTGGCGAGCTACCGCTCAGCGGGTCCCTGGGCAGGAACTCCCCGGACAGGGCCTTCCGCACGGGGTGACCGTGTTGGGGGGGGCAAGGAAACAGGGACATGAGATGGGGGGCATCTCGGGGGGGGGGCTCTCCTCTGTCCTGGAGGAACGTCGTGTCTTCTTCTGCAAGGCAGGCTGGGAGAAGGGCATTGGCGAGCCCGACCACGTCCAGAGAAAGACCACTCTGACGAGGAAGGATCTCAATCGGGGCCGAAGCAGGATCAGTTGAAGGCTTTGGGGTTCGTTTGGCCTGAAGAGGTGCTGGGAGGAGGCCGTGAGAGCGGTTTTCGAGTCTCCTGCAGGACAGAGAAGGCTTCTTGTGTTGGGTCTCAGAGGACAGAGCCCGAAGCGGCCGGCTGCATTTTCAGAGAAGCAGATTGAGGCCCAGTTTCGGGAGAAAAGGATGCTTTCTTGCCATCAGAGATTTCCCAGAGGCGGAACGGCCGGGGCGTCTGAGGAGGCGCTTCCTCTCCCCAGAGACGAATGGTTATAGGAGGGGCTCGTAGGCCAGGGTGGCCTGGCTGGGGTCTGGAGCCCCTGCCAATGCTTTTATCGAATGAGCCTTTACCTTCCATCTTAGAATCCATGTTGTCTATTGGTTCTAAGGCGGAAGAGCGGTAAGGACGAGGCAATAGGGTTGTGACTTGACCAGGGTCACACAGCTAGGAAACGCCAGAGGCCAGATTTGAACCCAGGACCTCCCATCTCTGGGCCTGGCTCTCAATTCACCTCAGCATGGGGACGAACAGGGTTAGGTGACTTGCCCAGGGTCACACAGTTAGCACCTGAGGTTGGATTCGGACTTGGGTCTTCTTGACCCCAGAAGCCAGGGCTCTCTGGGCACCACCTGGTGGCTGTGACTTGTCTGGCCAGGGGAGGGCTCTAGTGTATGAGAGCCAGGAGACCCGGCTGGAGCATCGGCTCTCTGGGCCTCACTTGTGTCAGGTATGAAAGGGGGGTCTGGAACCTCCAAAAACACCCCGATAATTACCGTCAAGGTCTGGAGGCCCGCCTGCATGTGTGTGCACACGTGTGTCTGTTGTACGAACATTTGCACACGCACACACATTTTCCCTCCATCCCCACCACATCTTCACAGGTTGGCACGGTGGTCCGCCTCCCATTTTACAGACGTGGAGGCTGAGGCTGGGAAAGGCGGAGCCACTCACGGCTCTTACGGAGCCTGCAGAGAGGGAAGAAGGTCGTGGGATGTGCGGGGCTGGTCGGGCTCCAGCCGCCTCCTGCCTCTCCCCAATATGGCGCCCACGAGAGGGCCCGGCGGCCCCCGGCCCAGGCACCCCGGCAGGGATGGCAGCCAGCCCTGGGAGGGCCGCGCGGTGCCAAGTTCAAGCAGAGTGCAGGGCGCTCGGCGTCCAGCTCGGCGTGTCCCATGGGCCGGCGGTGATGTATGATAAAGGCGAGCCTGCGGCCAGGCCTGGCTGCGTTCAAAGGAAGGTGCTGGTGACGGACGCGATGGAAAAAGCCGGCCTAATGGATTAATGGCCGGTGATGGATGGCTCGGGGAAGGCCGGGAGTGATTAGATAATTCTTGCTTCCAAGAGCGGGATTTAAATATTTCTGCCTGGCGGGAGACCAGCGGCCATGAATCACTTAAGTATCTAGCGCGGAGGCAAATCTTTATGTACTTAGAGCCGGCGGGGGCGGCTGCCATTTTCCCCAAGTGTAACCGAGCTCCCACTTTGAGAATCCCGACGCGGAGCAGCGAGGAGCGTCCGAGGAGCCGAGCCGGCGGGGGAGTGGCTCTGGGCTCCTTGAGACTGAGCAGAGCGCGGGGCCAGCACCGCCAAGGAATGTTTCTGGGCAGCTGCGCTGTCAGGACAAGCTAAACATTGGAGGAAGGATTCTGCTCCGCTCCGTCAACGTCTCCGGCAGCCTCCCCGGCCAA
>NC_058131.1:3171176-3200658 GCF_016433145.1 Gracilinanus agilis | reverse complement strand
AAAAAAGAAGGAAGGAAGGAAGGAAGGAAGGAAGGAAGGAAGGAAGGAAGGAAGGAAGGAAGAAAGGAAGGAAGGAAGGAAGGAAATGTATAGCATGGGGATACAGGCTGCTCTTGTATTCCTCTGGTGTGAAGGTCAGGAGGAAGGAATTTGGAGTCACGACCATAAGAAGATCAAGCCCATGTTTGGCTGTGGAGTCTGTATTCATACTCCATCAATTTTTTTTTCTCAGAAGACAGGTGGCACTTTTCATCGTGAGTCTATGGGATTTTTTTGGAATGCTGAATTGCTAAGAATAACTAGGTCATTTACAGTTGTTCATCCAAGAGAATTGCTGTCATTGTTACAATGTTCTCTTAGTTCTAATCACTTCATTTTGCATCAGTTCATATAAGTCTTTCCAGATTTTCCACAAATCACTCTGCTCATCATTTCTTATAGCAAAGTAATATTCCATCAAAATCATATACCACAACTTGTTGAGCTATTCCCCAATTGATAAGCAATTTTTTTTCAATTTTCAATTCTTTGCTATCTCAAAAAGATCTTTAATAAATATTTTTTGTACAAAAAGGTCCTTTTCCCTTTTTAAAAATATCTCTTTGGGATAGAGACCTAGAAGTAGCATCATTAGATCAAATTTTATGTACAATTTTACAGCCCTCTGCTTATTGTTCTCTAGAGTGGTTAGATTAGATCATAACTCCCTTAACGGTGTAATAGTGTCCCAATTTTCCCACATCTGCTACGACATTTATCGTTTTCTTTTTCTTTCATATTGGACAATCTGATATGTGTGAAGTGGTACCTCAGAGATGTTTTAATCTGCATTTCTCTAATCAAGAGTGAGTTAGAGTGATTTTCATGTGCCTATAGCTTTAATTTCTTCTTCTGAAAAGAGCCTGTTCACATTTCTTGACCATTTATCAATTGAGAAATGATTTTTAATTTTATAATTTTTGTTTGGTTCCTCATATATCTGAGAAATGAGGTCTTTAAAAACATACTGTAAATCCCACCTCATCCCAGGTTTCCATTTTCCTAACTTTAGCTGCATTGATTTTATTTGTGCAAAACCTTTTAAATTTCATATAAATAAAATTACCCATTTTACTTCCCATGAGCTCTCTAGCTCTTGTTTTATGAAAAAATTCTTTTCTTATTCATAGATCTGACAGGTAAAATATTCCCTGCTCCCCTAATTTACTTGCATCACCCTTTATTTCTAAATCATGTACCCATTTTGACCTTATCTTGATATTCCCTGGGAGAATGATGATCTATGTCTAGAGTCTGCCCAGCTGCTTTCTAGTTTTCTCAGCAAGCTTGTCAAATAGTGAGGATTTTGTCCTAAAAACTTAGATCTTTGGCTTTATCAAACACTAAATGGCAGTGGTCATTTCCTACTTACGTACTACGTACCCATTCTATTTCAGTGATCCCCTACTCTGTTTATTAGCCAGTTCCAGATTGTTTTGATGATGACCGTGTTGTCATATAGTTTGAAATCTAGTACTGCTAGGACGGGACTCACTTTTTAGGAAGAAATCTGGGTGGGAGATGAATACAATGTGTATACAAATAAGTAGAGTATAAAGTCAACTGTGATGGGGCCAAGGGAGGGGACCAGGTGAGCTCCATAAGACCATTTGCGTAGCATGCATTGGCTCTTCTGGGGAAGTCTCCCTAATGGAGGGCTACCATTGTGTCTGTCTTAACATTCCAAGAATCTGGGGGTTTCGTGATAGGAAAACTCCTCCCATTCCTGTAAATGTTTGGTAGATTGTTTTTAATTATGGCTAAATCAATGCACGGCCTAGTGACTACCAGCCTAGTGATCCTAACGACTGCTCTGACCCATGCGACTGATCTTTGATAGCTCCACAAAGTCTGGCTCAGTGTCAAGGGTCATTGCTGTGTCCTCTGACCCCCAGCTATGCCAGCAGAACACGAGCCAAAAAGACCCCATTGGTCAATGCAGATTTGGAGCACCAGGGCAGGAAGGGATGGAGCCTATTTTCTGAAGAATGGCTCTCCCAAAGATGGAGAGAATCTTGCCTGATAGGCTGGTCACTGGTCATGAGACTTTTGGCCTGGGACACCCATGAAAGACAGACACATATGAAGGATATCAGTCCAGTGGGGTCTCTTCTGAAGCCTTTGCAGTGACTGGGATGAAGTTCTGGGAAACGCACAGGCTTTACTCATGACAATACCTTGAGGGAAGCTCATCCCCCGGACGCGAAGGGCTGCCTGACAGAAGAGGGATTAGTCCTTTTCTGCTTGCCATCAGAGGACAGAGCCAGGAACAGCAAAGAGTGTGATGTAGTCCCTCAGCCAGGAAAGTCTTCCCTACAAACAAAGGCTGGAGGACCACTTGTCTGGTACATTGGAGCGGGGAGGTGCTTTTCCCGCTACGGGCTGGACTAAATGACTGAGGAAGTTCCTTCCAGCTCGAATAATCCGTGATTCCATGGAATTAGTGAAGCAAAAACAAGGCCAACAGCTCCCCCCTTCAACCTCCCAATGAGCTTCCAAGATGCATCTGGCACTCGCTGAGAATGCAGATGGTCAGCAATAGAGGAGACCCTGCCGGAGATCACTGGCTGGCCTTCCCCAGGCATCTGTGGTTCATGTGATGCTTGGCATCGGGGAGGAGGGAGGCCACCCCGTCTTTGTCTCCGTGCGGATCCTTGTCACCACCTCGCTAAGAAGCAGCCCCCACCACCTCCTCCATCTCTTGGAACACGATGCTACGGGTTCCGTGCTCCCCTGCAAACTGGGGGTAATCAATCCCAGACCGGGGCGGCCTTTCCCAAAGGTGTTGAGCATAGGAACCGCTTGAAGGAAAAAGTCCAGGACTCTGGGGGAAGTAGAGGCGGGGGCAGAGATCAAAGGATGCTCCCTTCTTACCTGGCGTGTGTGAGTCACGAAGAGGGTGGGATGCCACGGCTCTAACTGGAGTTCTGAGCTCCTCTCCACCAGGGCAGGGCCTGCTTTCCCCTCTTCCATCTGAGACACATTAGGAATCACATGAGTGGAGGAGGACAGAGGTCAGCATTTCCCTCTGGCTTCCTGGAGAAGGCGCAGGGTCCACCAAGGGTCAGGGGGGCCGGTTTCCAAGAAAAGCTTCCAAGAGGAATATCCCAGGAGCAGCCCAAATATTCCCGGGACCCCACAAGAGGAAATCTGATCCTTATCTCGGAAGGGCCTGTCCTGTTCCACCCCAGCTAGAGATTTCTTCTGATTGTTTATCGGCTGTTTGGGCAACACGTACTGCTTGGTTGTACTGCTTGGTCTCCTCCTCTGGGAGGATGCTGGGATGCAGCTGAGGGGCTTACTTAGCCATGCGGAGTTTTACCCCAAGAAGGGATCAGACTGTGGCTCAGCCAGAAAAGCTGGCCTGGAGTTCGCAATCGAGTCTGTTGCTTCAGGCTTGGCCTTGCTGGCCTGGGAAACTTGAACGCCTGAGTTCATTCATTCATGAGCACCTGCCATGCGCCAGGCACTGTTCTAGGTGCTGAGGCTAGAAGAGGAAACCGGGCGTCCCTGGCTGCAAGGCGCTTCCATCCTGCTGCCGGGATCTCCCGAGTGCAGCTGGGTGGATATTCTCTGCCTCCGTCTCCCAGAGCAGGAAGGCTGGCCTTGCTTGGCTTACGCCCCTCCAGCTGGGTCCCCCTGTGCAAGCTCTTGGCATCCATTCCCTTTCACTACGGGGCATCTGCTTCAAGAAACTGTAAGTGCCCTGTGCACCCGCTTGCCTCGCTCCTGCCTTCGTCTCAAGGGGAGAAGCTCGAAGCTCAGCTCGGCTCCTACCCCCCTCATGCCCAGAGGCGGCAGCCTGAGCTGGCCTGGACCCAGGAAGTCACTCCTGAAAGTTGTGCCTTGTTCCTTGGGGCGTTGATGTTAGGTCGGGATGCAAAATCTGGCCTGGACTCCAGCTGGCCAGACCCGCTCATCCAGTCTGTCTACACAGACGCCAAAGCCCTTTTCAGTGCTCCCCGGAAGGGCGTGTGCTTATTCTTAGAGGCAAGAGGGAGCCACAGCAGCTTTTTGAGCAGAGGAGTGACTGAGGGATGCTTTCAGCCCGTCGCCTAGACGCTGGCACCCTCCTAGAGAAGGGGGGCAGTTGAGTCAAGGAGCAATAAAGTGAAGTGGAGAAACCCTGGATCTGGCGATCTGTGACCCTCTGTGGGCATGGCCTGGCCATTGGCCAGCGTATTAGAGTACGAGGTGCTCCGGGGCTCCAGACCCAGGCTGGCCAGCCTTTCTCACTTCAGAAGCGTCCCGATGGTGACCGGTCCTGGGTTGCACAAGTCCTGCGGCTCCGAGGGCGAAGCCCCCTGAGACTCCACCTTTGGCCCGGGACGCCTCAGAGGCCTCCGTGGCTTTTCACAGTGACTCGGGAGTGCCAGGGAGTCACGGGGAGCCCAAGCTGCCCTCCCTGAGCCTCTCTGTCTCTCCCGCCAAGTCCTCGGGCGGTCCCTGGGGGCTTCAGGCAGGCTTGAATGGCGTAGCAGAAACGCTGTCTATGGGGCCAACCTCCGTTATGGGCCGGGTCCCGCAGCCACGACGGCTTTATGTGGGAAAGGCCGGTGCTAAGGTTTCCCTGTGTCATAAATCGTAATGGGCCCATAAACGTGGCAGGGCAGTAAAGCGGGCCGCGCTGACATCGCGCTTCGTGGGACAGCAATGGCTCGCCGTGTTGACTCTCCTGCTGCCCCGTCTGCCATTACACCGAGGCACCGAATGCCGTCTTCACCAAACGGCTCAGCAGCGGAATTTGACTCGAGCGGCCGGCCAGGGGGTCTGCTGTTACCTGGTCCCAGGCTGGGCTCGGGAGACACAAAGGCTTAACGGGACGGTTCCTCCCCTCAAAGAGCCCTGATGGGGGGAAGGCAAGAGGCACACGGACCGAGGGGCGTCCCGAGGGTGCTAAGAAAAGACAGTCATGGGGAGTGGCGAAGGCGGACATCAGGAAATGCCTCTTCCAGGTGGGAGCTGAGCTAAGAAAAGTCTCTCCTCCCACATTTCCCCCATTCCCACGAGCAGTCACAAGCCCAAAGAGCATCTGCTCCAAATCAGCCAATCAGCTGCAACAACTTTCTTGGGGCAGCTGCTGGGCAGAGAAGCTCAAGAACTGAAGCCGTCCTTCCTGGCAGAGAGGCACCCTTGTAATGGGGAGGCCAAGTACCCAGAGGAACACAGATGTGCACCCATGTGCACGTGGCACACAGCTGCATGTCCGCAGACGCCTCTAGATGCTACTCAATCATTTCCCATCATAGCCAACTCTTGGTGACTCCATTTGGGCTTTTCTTAGCATAGGCATTCGAGTGGTCTGCCACGTCCCTCTCTAGATCATTTACAGATGAGGAAACTGAGGCATGTGGGGTTAAGTGACTTGCCCAGGGCCACACAGCCAGGAAGTGCCTGAGGCCAGATTTGAACTCGTGAAGAGGAGACTTCCCGATTCCAAGGCTGGTTCTGTGCATTGCGCCACCTCGGGGCTGCTTCAATCTGTGTACATTCACAGGCATCCATTTATCATAAAGGAGAAGTGAAGCACTCCAGAGAGGAACAGAGGAGCCGGATAGGCTACAGGCTGATTAGGGAGAGGCCACTAGAGAGGGAGGCTGCAGGAGATGGTGTCTGAGCGGCACCAGAAAGGGCTTGGAGAAGGGCTCTGAGCAGGAGGGAAGATCTGGGAGGTGGAAGATCTGGGAGGTGGAAGATCTGGGAGGTGGGGCGTCCAGTGCAAGAACCATCGGCCGAGCTGAGAAGCATCGTGCCATGGAGGACATGAACAGCTCAACAGCAGAGTCATAGCTCAGCCTGGAGCCAACTGGGGAAATGACCATGGCGGCAGCAGCATGGGCGAAGGGGGCCTGGAGGCAGGGAGACGCCATGGGGGGCCACTGCAGGAATCGAGGCCAGCCTGCCCCGGGGAAGGGGCTTGTTGACCCTGAGCTCTCGGGGCTCCGGTTGAACAACCCCACGGCAGCGAGGATTACCCAGCTGGCACTGCTGGAGAGCTCCACCATGGACCAGGCGCTCCCCCGTCCCAGCACTGATCTGAGCTGGGGGCCTCACCCGGGTCCTAGGGAGAGTGGAGGTGGAACGGGAGCCAGCCCCCAGCCTCACAGGGCTGTAACTGGCCCAGCAGGGGAGGCAATGGATGGATGGGCCAGCAGTGGATGCCCCAAAATGGGACTTGGGAGTGGCCCTGACCCCCCTCCCCCAAGAGAAGGCTCCAAGAGCTTTTAAAACTCCAGACTGGAGGGCCACGAGACTGGCCAAAGCCTTGAAGGAGCCAAGGTAATGGGGCTGGAGAGATGGGAGGAGAACCTGGGAACACAGCACTTTGGAGCTTCCAAAGTTCTGTCCTCACAGCCCCCTTGAGACATGGGTGCCGTGTGTGTCCTGGCCTCATTTGGGGGGCCTAGAGAAGAGAATGGACTTGGTCAGGATCACACAGTAACCGAGCCAGAACGGAAGCCCGAGTCTTTTGACTCCCAGAAGAGTCTCCCCATAATTCTTCTCCGTGGCTCCAAAGGTCCGGGTTAAGGGTAGGGTTAGGGTTAAACATATGCACATGCAAGTGCAGACACGCAAACACACACACATGCACACGCACACCTTTCTCTGAAGAGGACACGGCTGGACAAACCCACATGTGCGGATCCAAAGCAGGCACCCAGAGGCAGGAGCCCTGGCCCTTTCTCCATTGCTTGGCAGAGAGCAGAGATGGAAGGGCCTCATGGAAACCAGCGCCATCCTTGCTTCCTTCCCATCCACCATCAGCTGCTGGCCAAGGTTGCTCTTCCTGGAGCCTCTAGCCAGGCTTCTCCTCAGCCATCCTCGGGCTTCCGTGCTCTGCCAGTCCTCAAGGACGCCTGACTGGGGGTCGAGAGCCGCCATTTTCTAAGGACAGTTTGGAACTGAGCCAATCCAGCTGGGCCGACAGCAGGCCTTGGAGTCTGAAGAGGGGCGTTCCCTTCCCCTCTGAATTTTCTTTTCCTCATCTGTAAAATGGGGCTGCTGATGCAGCGTTGTGAGGAAGCCACTTCATAAACTTTTCAGGAGCTGCGGGAAATATGAGTTCCTAAGTTCTAGGTCCCAGACTAAAGAGTCTAGGTCCAATGCCAGCTTAATGGGATTGTGTCACATCGGGCCAATCACTTAACCCTTTGGTTCCACAATCTTCCCATCTGCAGAATGGGAGGGTTGGATGAGATTTCCTCTGAGCTCCCTCTCAGCCCTGGGTCTATGATCTTGTGTAAGAACACCGAGTCCCAGAGAGGGTCATGACTCCACAACAGTCACACAGGGATCCTAGATCTGGAGCGGGAAGGGTCTGAAGAGGGCACCTACTGCAACTCGTTCATTTTATAGAGGAGGAAAACCAGGCAGAGATAAAGAGAGGATTTGAACCCAGGTCCTTCCTCTGGCTTCACCACCACAGGTCTAGGTCTGCGGTAGCCAGAGTGAGAGCTCTGGCTTCCTCCCCTCCCTATTGAATCTCAGCTATTCACACCCTGCAGTATGAGTGAACTGTAGTCAGAGAATCTCATGGCAAACAGGGACCTCAGGGACCCCCTGGCCAACTTGTCCCTGAGCCAGAATGTCCTCTTCCATGTGGCTAAGAAGTGGATGGCCAGCTTCTGCTTAGAGGGCTCTCAGGCGGGGAAACTGAGGCAGCCCATACCATTCTGGGACAGTGCCAACTGCTGGGAAGTTTTCCCTGCCTGCTGGTGAGCTCCACTCATGAGTCCTGGGTTTGTGGCCTTGAGAATGGGCAGCCCCATGAGCCTGTTCCTCATTATGCCACATTCCTGAGCTCTGGTTCATCCTGAGAAGGACCCAGATGGGGAGTTTCAGTGCCGTTAATGGAGCTGTGCATCTTTTTTGGGGTGGCACAATTTCTCTCTGCTGGGCACGGTATGCTCCCAGCCCCTTTGGCTGTGCCAGGATGCCCCTTGGGCTCCCTGGAGAGGAGGGGCCGTGTGGCGTGTGAGGGGCTACACCGACATGCCGTTTGAGCCAGGAGGAGAAATCTGACGAGCCTCCCTCGGGGGTGTCCGTCTTGGGGCAGGGGCTGAGCGCCTGATCCTGCTTCTGCTTGCCCAGAGCAGTGCCCGGCCGGCCAAGCTGCCCAGGACACCATTCTCCCTTCTCTCCCCTTAACCCCAGCCCCACCCAGTGCAGCCCGAGGAATGGAGGCCCTTCATCATTCCCCATCACTCTTCTTCTCTTCAGAGGGATGATTTGGACGTGGTTTCGATTTTCTCCGTATGTTGGTGTGGGGAGCTCCCAGTGTGGAGACTCTATTTCAGCATCTAAACACTCAGCAAGCTGTCCCAGGCATGAAGTGAAGGGACTCGTCCAGGGTCACACCGCCAAGTGTCCCAGTCTCACACAGGATCGGGGGAGTCTTGACCCAAAGCTCCAAGGGAAGCCCCTTCCGTGCCAGGCCAAATGGCATTTAGAAGATGCTTTAAGGTTTGCAAAGAGTCTTGGTGGAGCCTCGCTATGGCCCTGAGAGGAAGGGGCAGCAGGGCTGTCCATTGGAGAGGTGGGGATCACCCAGCTGGTGGGTGCCACAGGGGGGATCTGGTCCAGCCTCCGGAGCCCCCCTTTGGGCCGACACTCAGGCCCTCTCAGGTCTCTGTGCCCACACCTCTGGGCAATGTAAGCAGCCGGAGGGCAGGGACGGCGGCACTCTCCTCTGCTTCCCTGGCATCTACCTCGGACCCTCACAGAGCAGGACCGATCCCTAAATGCAAGGGCATGCCTAGGGCCGAGGTCTGTGTCACCCAGGAAGCAGGCGCTCCACATGCTTAAGGCGGATGGAGGCTGCCCACGTCCCAGGGGAAGAGTCTGGGGGATGTCAGCCCTGAGGTGAAGAGGGGCCAAGAAGCTGCTCTCTCGTTCACACGCCTTCGGGTCAGGCCCGGAAGCCTGGCTTTGGCCCAGACGCTCCTGGTGGCGGCAGAAAGAATGAGGGGAGAAAGGCCTGGGCCAGCCAGGCACTCCCGGGCAGAGAGGAGAACCGAGCCAGGCCCTCCTTCCCTTGGCCACGCTGGCCCAGAGGAGCGGGCTTGCTCCTCCATGGCTTTGCCGCCCGCCCCAGCCGCTGCTTCTACACCTTAGTTTCCCTGCAATCCCCTTTGATCCAACCCTTCGAAGACCTACCGGCCAGCCACGTGTTTATTTGGAGGGCCAAGAGAGGGAGGAGGAGAAGTCACACCCGAGGATTCGTTCTGGGGGAGGCTCTGGACCGCGTGCTGGAAGATGGGCCTCCCATCGCCCTTCCAGAAGGCTGGGAAGCAGAGCGGGCATGGAAAAGGCACCGACACACCAAAGGCAGGGGCTTCCAGGAGGGAGGGAGGCGCGCTTCTTCCCTCCGGCCTCCCCATCCTGGGGCTGTGGGGTGAGGGTAGGAGATGGGGGGGTGTAGCAAGGCCAGAGGGATTCTGAGGGCGGTGCATCAGGAGGAGGGCAGCGCCTGCTGAGCCCGGAGGGTGGAGGAAAAGGGGTGAGGGATGGAAAGGAGCCTGCCTGCTCCCCCCTCCTCCTAAACACCAGGATCCGAACCTCTCAAGGCCTTAATTGGCTCCTCCCCGCCTCACCCGCATGTTCTCCCAAAGGCTCCTCATGTCAGCATCGGAGATGGTCTCCTTGGCTGAAGCTGCCATTTTGGAGTCACCAATGGGGCCAGTTTCCCGCCTCTAGGAGGAAGAGTGAAGGACACAAGGGAGAGGAGGCCCATCCGCTCAGCTTCTCTCTCCTGGGAGAGAGAAACCTGCCATTGGGACCTCCTGGTTTTCTAGAGATAGAGTGCCGCCACATCTGCTGGATGGCCTGAATGGTGGATCTGCAGAGGCAAAGGGGGCCCCCGGGGACCTGGATCCCAGAATATCACGGGGCAAGAGGGAGCTCAAGGGAACCACAAGCACCAGCCAGGTTCTGCTACTCACATCCTGGGTGATCTTCTCTGGACATCAGGCTCTTCCTCTATAACATTGTGGGATGACCTAGAACTCTGCTAAGGTTGCTCCCAGCTCTGACATTCAAGGTTCTCAGAGCTCTTCCACTTTTTAGCCATTCTGTGTTCAAAGGTTCCTTCTAATGTTGACCATTGTGTCCCAGCCGTGGCCTCTTCCAGCCTTGTCATTCTAGGTTCTGTGTTCTAAGGCTGCGTATAGACAGAGAGCACCTGGGGTCAACTTGTGGCTCTACCCCTGACCACCTGGGCAATGCTCCGACCCTGGAGAAGGGAGCTTCCTCATCTCTAAAATGGGTGCCCCTCGGCCCACACAACTTCTGGGGGCTCTTCCTGCCCCAAATGTGATCATCTGAATTCAGAACCCATCTCTATGCTCCAGAGACTCTTCAGACCCAGACAATTCACACCTACTTTCACAGAAGGGCAGGTTCTGAAGTGCCTACTAGGCGCCAGGCACCCAGGGTTGCCTTTCTTTGTGCGGCCATCAGCAAAGGGCTGGTCAGTGTGAAATCAGTCCTGGGAGACAGACAGAAGAGGGAGAAAGACAGTCAGAAAAGAGGAGAGACACACAGAGAGAGGCAGAGGCAGAAGAGGGAGAAAGGGAGGGGAGGAGAGAGAGGAGAGACAGAAAGACAAAGGGGAAGAGGAGACACAGGAAGATGGAGAGAAATGAACACAAGAAAGAAAAAGATAGAACTGAAGGAAAGAAAGGGAGAGAGACATAGAGGAGAGGGAGAGAGAGAGGGAGAGGGAGAGAGACAGAAGAGAGGGAGAGGGAGAGGGAGAGACATAGAGGAGAGGGAGAGACATAGAGGAGAGGGAGAGACATAGAGGAGAGACAGAAGAGAGGGAGAGACATAGAGGAGAGGGAGAGGGAGAGCTGCAGTTGGGTGAAATTCCTTTCAGCCACATGGAAGTGGAGGGTCCTGGAGAGGACACCATTTCTGCATGATTTCAGGTCCACCTGTTTGCCATTTTCTTGTTAGAAGGCATTAGTGCGTGTGGGCATGAGGCTGGGAGGTGACTGTTCGGGGCTCCGCTGTGCCCAGCCTCCAAATCCATCCTCGATCCTGGAGCAAACTGTCCTCCTCCTCGGGGAGGAAGGGGAAGGCATCGGCATTCTCTAGGCTTTACAGAAAAATAACAAATATTTTGTAGAAGGTGAACTCTGAGATCCTCATCTAATTCCTGAACAAATTAGAGGAAACAGAACCAGCTGGTGGGGAAGGGAAGGGGCTTTGGGGAGCGGCTCCCCCACAGCCGTCACCTCCAACCTCCCCATGACTGAGCTCTTTGGCCTGAGCAGGCGCTGGGTCTGGGCATCTGATGAGACTTAGCAGAGACTGTCTCTGATGGGACCTTGGGAAGGCGGGGGAGCTCCGAGAGGAGAACCCTGGCCTTCCAAACTGGAGAGAGAATCATAGACCTCTGGGGTCAATGAGAAAGAGTTCCAGTTTGGGGGCTGGCCAGGGCTGGGGTGGCAGAAGGCACAGGCCAGGGCATCTTCAGGTTAAAAACAATGGGGGGACCATTTCGATGATGGCCGAGCTTCCTCGAAGCTCCTCCTTGGGGGCTGGGGGAGGGAGAACAGAATGTAGATTCTGAGGACTTCCTGTCTGATCCCTTCATTTTTACAGAGCAGAAAATGGAAGGGGGCAAGAAGGTGGCTCAGTGGATTGAGAGGTAGGCCTAGAGACGGGAGGTCCTGGGTTCAAATCTGGCCTCAGACACTTCCCAGCTGTGTGACCCTGGGCAAGTCACTTGACCCCCATGGTCTAGCCCTCACCACTCTTCTGCCTTGGAACCAATACCCAGTATTGATTCTAAGACAGAAGGCACGAGTTTGGAAAGAAAGAAGGAAAGGAAAGGAAGGAAGGAAGGAAGGAAGGAAGGAAGGAAGGAAGGAAGGAAGGAAGGAAGGAAGGAAGGAAGGAAGGAAGAAAAAGAAAGAAAGAAAGAAAGAAAGAAAGAGAAAGAAAGAAAGAAAGAAAGAAAGAAAGAAAGAAAGAAAGAAAGAAAGAAAGAAAGAAAGAAAGAAAGAAAGAAAGAAAGAGAGGAAGGCTAGAGGGAGCTAGTCAAGGTCTCACCACTGGGAAGTGTCAGTCTTAGCTCAGGCCGGTCCTCCTCCTTCACCTCTTTAAAAAGTGGGGTGGGGGTGAAGAGGAAAGCAACCGCTTGGGGATGCTCTTACAAAGAGCATGGAGCACTCCATGGCTGCAGAGTAATTCATCTGGACAGCTCAGGAGGGTGATAAAAATGGAAAGAGGATTCTGAGCATCCTGCAGCGATGGAATCTGCAGCTTGGAGGAAAGTGAGTTAATGAAGAGGCCACACTGACTGGACAGCAGTGAGGAGAAAAGTCCCCAGGGCTGTGGGGTCCGGCTTGGCTCCCCAGGGGCAGTCCTGGAGCCAAGGAGGCTCCCAGGTCAAGAGAGAGGTCAGCTGTAGCTGGCAGCTTTATGTGCAGGCAGGTGGCCTCCTCCCCGGGCTCTTCCTGGCCTGAAGCTGGCACCCAGGGGTTACTTCCAGGCTGCCCCAGTGGATGACAAGCAGCAGACGAGTCTACCCAGGTGGAGTCCAGGTGGTAGGAGATCAGGATTACTCTTTCACTTGCTGATTCATTTTTCTGAAGTCGATCTATTGGGTCTCTGTATTCCACTGAGGTGGCTCAGAAGAGGGTCTGAAGAAATTGTTTGGCCTTCATCATTTCTGCCACGTCCAACTCTTCCTGACCCCATGTGGGTCTGCCATTTCTTGGCAGAGACACTGGAGTGGTTGGCTATTTCCTTCTCTAACCCCTTTTATAGAAGAGGAAACTGAGGCAGAGTAAAGTGACTTGTTCAGGATCCCCATAAGGCTGGATTTGAATTCAGGTTTTCTTGACTCTAAATCTAGCACTCTAGCCACTGAGCCACCTTGCTGCCTCCTAGGTAAATAGAGATTAAGTGACTTGTTCAGGGTCACATAGAGGCAGGATTGAACTCTGAGGGCAAGGACAGCTGGCAGCATGGTGGATGGAGGCCTGTATCTGGAGTCAGGAAGATCTGAGTTCAAATCTAGGCTCAGATGCTGACTAGCCATGTAACCCTGGGCAAATCACTGCTTTATACCTCAGTTTCTTCAACTGGAAAAAAGAGGATAATCATGGAATAGCACCTACTTCCCTAAGTTATTATGAGGGCTATTATTCAAGAGAGTGTTTACAAAACACTTGGGCATGTAGTAGGACTTAACAAATGCTCACTCCTGCTCTCATGGTACTGTGAGGATCACATGAGATAACATGTATAACGTTCTCTGAGGCCCTCAGCACTCTCAACAGATCCTGCCTGGCTCTTCCTGTTCAACTTTCATGTTCTAGAATTTGGAGTCGGGAACATTATTTCATGAGAGAAACGTAAAAGGAGAAACGGCCTCGGCTTTACTAGCCTGAGTCTCGGACACTGAGGAAAGGCTCGGGGGCAGAAGTGATGGTCAGCCACCTTCCTTGGGGCTGGGGACCTTCCTCTCCACTTGTCCACTCTCCAACGTCTGCACCACCAGCTGGATGGAACCCAAGATGGAACGTCCTTTGGTGGAGACTTCAGGGATGGGCTTATTTCCAGCGCTTTCAGGGAGGACCAGCTCTGAAAATGTTCCGGCCCCAAGTCTGCCCCAGAGTGAAAGGATCCCTCAGTGGGCCAAGTGTAAACTCTGGAGGAACCTCAGTCCCTTCCCCACGTCAGGCATTCCTGGCTAGATCAGGGTGAGGACTTCATGACGTAGCCTCTATGGATGTCCTCCAGCGTCTTTCTCTGGGATCCTCCCTAATCTCTAAGACTCCATCTCCATCACTGTCCCTCAAATGGACTCACTTCCAGCCAATTCCAAGTAGACATACTAAGCCTTGGACCCTCCAGCTGTGTCTTCCTCCCATCCCTTCCGTGACCTGTCTGGGCAGTCTTCATCACCACATAAAGTGGTCCCAAGCTTGCAAAGTTCTGATTCTGCAGAAATGAGGGTGTGGAGTTTTTAGCCTGTTGCTCATTTTTGCTGCCAGGGAGATGAGCCTGGAATGTGGTGTTCCTGGTTGTTCACAGTGCTCGGGACATGAAGGAACTCTCACTCGGGACTTTTCTGTCCCATTTCTTCTCACTGATGTTTATTACGAGAGCAGGCACCAAAGAGCTGATGGCAGGTAACCCTGGGCTCTGGGAGCCCCTCAGCTCCAGCTCATCCTCCTCTTTGTTCGTATCTCCCAGAATGTGCTGGTGAAACTGTTAGCTCAAATGCCCAGCCCAGGTGGCTAACGTCCTCCTCTCCGATGTCCTTGTGCCTTCCTTTTGTATAGCTTCTGATGGACTCTGGTAGAAGAATGTAAACTTGGGGAGGACTGGCACTGCCATAGCACCCAGCACAAGGTGCCCAAAGCACTGGTGCCAATCAATACTCATTGAGAATTGAACAATTGACTGGATCCAGTTTCTGCAAGTGACCTGAAGAGGTCATTGGCTCTTTTTGGCAGTTTCCTCAGAAGAATTTCCAAATAAAGCTCATGTCTGGGTTTCCACAAATATGGCTATCAGGAGTCCCCAACTTCCATACAAGCACTAGAGGTAGCACATACATATTTGGCATAGGACAGGCTTTTTTAACTCCATTGAAAATGCAGACAATGCAAAGCCCTCAAAGAAAACCGTAAGCCTAGACATAAAATGAAAGAAGCCTCTGTGGTTCCCTCGGAGGAGCTATGACCTTGTGATTGGCATCAGGTTTCCGGGCACTTCAGTATTCTTTTACATCCCTAATTCTCCCACAGGGTTCTCCCCAGGCCTCCCCACAGCTCCACCATTCCTCTCTGGTTTGACTTCTTTCTTGATGGAGCTATGGGGCAGCCTGCCCCCTTCCTGTTGGGATGGACACTGGCTGAACCATTCTCTCTAATAATGGAAGAGATGATGCCAATGATCTCTTTCCTCACCGCATTGTGGTCCCGAGGACCTCCTCACTACTGCAGTGCCAGCTGCAAGCGCCATATCACTCTTTCCCCAAAGGGGTGGTGCTCATAACTCTCCTTCTCCCTAGAAAGTCAGGCATAGGAACCCTAGACTTTGGAATTATTCTTGACCCAAAACCTGTGCTTCCTGAGAGCTCTCCTTTCCTCACCTAGAAGGCTGGATACCTGAGACACGGCTCATCTTTCTCATGGCAGGCTATGGATCAGGAACTTGGTCTGTTAATGCCCCTCTTGGGTAGAGTGGGTACTCTCATGCCCGCTTTGTCATACATTCTGCAGGAATTCCATTTTTGCCCCATTCTCTGCCACATCTTGCTCTGGGAAAGGTGACTAACAGGTCTCCAGTCTCTGATCTATACTAAGTAAGGGGAAAAGAATATGGCAGAATGTTTTGTCCCCAAAGTCTGACCACCTAGAAAAGGACAAACAATTCACCACTGACTGTGGATTTTTGCTCTGAGTTGCTATGAACGGCTTGGAGGTGGGAAATTAATGCGACATTTGTTATAAAGAAGTGAGGTAAATCCTGGATAAGAGGAGGGATAAAGGTGATGAGATGTTAAGGAGGAGGAATGAAGGGGATAGCTGAGTTTAGGGAAGGGATGAATGAGGTGGTATATCGGATGGTAAGGGAGTAGATGGGAGTATTCAGGAGGGGCTGCCCAAACAGGCTAGTCACAGGAGGCTAGAGACAGAGGACAATGGGGGAGATAGACTAAACCCTTCAAGGCAGGAAAGGTATCTCTATAGACACAAAGGAGTTGGGCCAGTCAGAAATGTTTAAATCTGGCTGGAGGGCTTCTCTTGTCAGTTTCTGAAGCCCCTTGAAGGAGGAGTCGAGAGGGCTCCTTCCTGCCAGTCAAACTGATGGCTGCAGGAAGTCTCGGGTAAGGACTTCCTGCCAAGATGGATGCCTGCAGTTCTCTCAAGAAATAAAAGAGGGGGCAGCTGGGTAGCTCAGTGGATTGAGAGCCAGGCCTAGAGACAGGAGGTCCTAGGTTCAAATCTGGCCTCAGACACTTCCCAGCTGTGTGACCCTGGGCAAGTCACTTGACCCCCATTGCCTACCCTTACCAATCTTCCACCTATAAAATCAATACCCAGAAGTTAAGGGTTTAAAATTAAAAAAAAAAAAAAGAAATAAAAGAAAAATAATTCTTTCCTTCTTTAGCCCTTGCCTTAATTTTGGTACAATGATTCACCAGAGGCTTGAATAGGTAACAAAGGGGATTTATTAATAACAGGATTAATCAGAAGGAAAAAGGGGTTTAGGGATTTGTAACAGCCGCTAGAGAGAAAGCTGAAGGTGGGGAAGGGTCACAGGAGAGGGTTAGACTGAGAGAGCCTGCTCTCCCAGTCAGGAAGATTTGACTGCCTTAAAGTAAGGTATTTACTAGATCAATAAAATAAGGGATAGCTTAATTTAAGGATGTCCTACTTGCCTACAGAAAACTAAACCCACAAAGTCTAATCACGAAAACCACCCTTCCTTCCAGAGCCCAAAGGGAAAATCAGGGAAAATAAACAGGAATGTAATATGGAGAGGTCAGGGAGAGGTCCAAAGAAATCAGCTAGGTTCAAATTGCCCAGAGACAAAGGTACAGGCCAAGCCAAGCCAAAAGCCAAAAGCAGAGCCTCAGTTGGCACTTCAGCTCTCTTCAAGCCTCAGACTCCAACTGACTTTTAGTGAACATTCTAAGACTTAACTGTCAGGGCTGTTTACAGTTGAGTTTTGCAAGAGCAAAAGCTTCTGTTGCATCCTTGCATTACACATTTCCTCCTCTTCTACCCATACTCCAAAAGAAAGGCCTAACAGCTCTCTATCAGCATCGAGCACAGAGAGGGGTTCCTCAGCCCAGACTCCATCTTCCCATGGCTGTGTAATTAGAATCTGTTACCCTAAAAACTACAGTTCCCAGCACCCCACTCTCCCCGTCGTTACATGCTGACGTAGGCGGGATATAAATTCTAGGTAGTTCCACCTCTTGCCCGCTTCTCTTCCTGTGGTGACAGCTGTGGACGTGGGCTTTTTGAGCCGGTAGAAAAACTTAGTCATGTGGTTCTATTTTATTAGATAATAAGCTTTATAAAATGTAATACTGGAAGTACTGGACATTAATTTAAATCCTACAGGCCCAGACAACCAGGCATCACCAAACACCAGTCATGAGCCATCTCTGTCCTCCAAGATGGTGCCAGGCAGGACCTCCCCATCGTAAAGGGAAAGAGGGATGCTCATCAGAGCCCGAGCACCTCCCGTACTGGGGCCCCTTAACCAGAAAACATTCAGACAGGCAGAGAGAGAGAGACTCTTCAATGAGGGGCGAAGCCCTTTCCAGGGGAAATGAGGCATTCCATGCCTTGGAAGGGCCAGAAGCTCTGGGGAGGCCAAGTGCATCTGAAAGCCCAGTGAAGCCAACGAGCCGTCCCCACAGCAGAGAATGTTTCCAGGCCGTTTCTCCCCAGGCAGTCATCATAAAATCCCAACAGGCCCCTGTAGCGTGGGGTTTGGGGGACCCCTAAGTTGGAGGAGGGATCTGGCTTACCCAGGGAAGTCCGCGGCTTGGGAGCCAGAAGACTATGCCCCACAGAGAGACGAGAGCAGAGAAGGGAGCGAAGGCATGCATGGTGGGGGTGATGGCTGGAGCACACGCCAGATGAGGGGCGCTGAAGAAGGGCCAGTTGAAAGGAACATAAAAGAAATATGTTCTGGAAGGGAACAAAAGCTGGGCTGGCCACAGGGTCAGAGAACGGAGCTGCCCCTCAGGCCTCCATCATGTAAAGGGCCGGATCCTTTCTGGCGGACACAGACAAGAAAGTATTGGGTGGTGGCCATCTGCGCCTCCTAAGAGCGAATGGTCAGGGGCAGCTGGGTGGCCCAGTGGATAGAGCTCCAGGCCTAGAGATGGGAGGTCCTGGGTTCCAATCTGACCTAGCTGGGTGACCCTGGGCAAGTGACTTCACCCCCATTGCCAAGCCCTTGCTGCTCTTCTGCCTGGGAATGAATGTTCTGCATTGATTCTAAGAGCGAGAAAAGAGCAAATGTTCAAGTCCTCAAAGCCATGAAGCTGTGTGAATTGTTGAGCGTCCCAGAATGGGCTCCTTTGGACCGGACACCTTCTCTAAACCTCGAGTGTTAGGACATTGCCGTCTCCCTGCAGCTGCAGAAGACAGCATGTCATTAGCCCCTGTGCTTTCCCCTAATATGGAAGCCTTCCTTTCTTCCTTCCTTCCTTCCTTCCTTTCTTTCTTTTCTTCCTTCCTTCCTTCCTTCCTTCCTTCCTTCCTTTCTTTCTTTTCTTCCTTCCTTCCTCTCTCTCTTTCTTTCTCTCTTTTCTTCCTTCCTTCCTTCCTTCTTTTTCTTCCTTCCTTCCTTTCTTTTCTTCCTTCCTTCCTTTTCTTCCTTCCTTCCTTTCTTTTCTTCCTTCCTTCCTCTCTTTCTTTCTCTCTTTTCTTCCTTCCTTCCTTTCTTTCCTTCTTTCCTTCTTTCTCCTACACGCATGGAGCCCCTGTTCCACTTGGAATTTATGACCGGAGCAGTGTGAGAGTTGGGGCTGTTCCCATTTTTTTTTACCAAGCAGCTCTCCAATTCTGAATTTTTTCCCAGGGTTCTGGGATCCTGGGATTGTAATCAAAGGCAGGCGCTTCTCGGCCTTCTTCAAAGCCTGTTTCCATTTGGCCCTGACCCCTGCGATTAGGCCCAGACTGGTGTGGCAGGCCCGAGTGTGACCCAACTGCCCACAAGGGGGTCAGGAGGAAGCCTGAGGTGGCAGCTGGGAGCTCCGTCTCGTACCCTGGACCCAGCGAGGAAGCTTCTGGGTCGTGGGCTCCTGGCTCAAGCCTGGGCATCAGGAGGATGGTTTTGGTGGCTTAGTTTGGAGAATGGCCTGGAGGGGGGCTCCCGGCAGCTATTGCCCTGGTCCAGCTAGAGGATGCGGAGGGCCTGCCACACCAGTGGGACAGAAGGAACATCCTCCAGGGGTGCCACCTACAGAGGAATGGCCCGATCTGGCAAGACTGGCTCTGCAGGGCAAGTGAGAGTCAGAGAAGGAAGTAGGAGACGGACCCACAGGAGGCGGTTCTCTACAGGAGTTTATTCATAAGAGAGGAGAGATCTGGAATGAGAGCCCACAGAGATGGGGAGATAAGGTGATTCGGGAGGCAGTGGGGCCCACTGGGTAACTCAGAGGATGGACAGCCAGGCCTAGATGGGAGATCCTGGGTTCAAATTTGACCTTGGACACTGCCTAGTTGGGTGACCCTGGACAAGTCACTTAACTTCCTTTGCCTAGCCCTTATGCTTCCTCTGCCGTGGAGCCAGTGCTTAATCTTGATTCTAAGAAGGAAGAGAAGAGTTTAAATGAGGAAATAAAGTTTCCGTTATTTTGGTGACACCAAGACGAGAGAGGGAGAAGCACCGAGGAGTGTGGCCCAGGGAAGGATCAGGAGAAGTGGCTGCCGCTGCGAGGATCCAGAGGAGATTCCAGACAAAAATCATCATCGATGCAGCCCGTGGGGTTCTGGGCTTTGTCTGGAATGCCATTAGCTATGGGCAAATGGGTGCTCAGGAGCCCCATCCTGGGAAGGGTCCTGAGGGGCGTCTGGCCATGTGTGGGGGCCAGGTTTGGGGGGAGACAAGAGCATAAGAGTGGAACCGATTCTCCCAGGGGTCATGAAGTGGGCGAGTACTTACCTGCCTCCTCCATCAGCCATGAGCACTCGTTAGGCGCCCCCACGTGCCCCAAACTGTGCCAAGCTCTAGCCCCTCTAAGAGAAGGCTGGGGGTCTGCCTCCCCTGCTCTCCCTGGGGGAAGGACTGACCCTGAACCCAAGGAGCCCCTTCCTCCTTTCCTGTGCTGCTGGGGAGGATGCGAGGGAGCTCCGGGCTACGCTCCATCTCCGATGCCCTCACTGGGTGTCCCCCAAGGGGCACCATGGGGCCACGGACAGTTTCATCCTGCCCGCCGCCCCCTGGAATTGTGGGTGCTGCGTCCTGCTGCCTGGTGAGTCAGCGAGGGCGGAATTCTGGGCTTCTTCAGCCCCCAGGCTGGTGTCTGGGAAAGCTTTAGGCGGGACGCATCGAGGAATATTAATGGGCAGACACAGAATCTGTCAGGTATATGAGCTGTGGGCCGACACGAGCCACCTGCGCGCTCTGCAGCGTTTTTGAGCCGCAGCACCGGAAAGAAGGGGCCGAACGCCAAGAAAGGAGGGTTTGGGTGTGGGAACGGCCCAGCCTGGAGCCAGGACAGGGGGCGGCCCCAGGCTCGCAGGGAAGGGCCAGGGAGGCTTCGAGCTCATGGGAGAGCGGGCATTCCTGCCGGCCTGGACAGCTGGCTGGGCGGGGGCTGGAGAGGGGGAGCCCCCAGACCCAAATGGGGCGCCTGCGGGGTGGGGATGAGAGAAAGGGTGGAACCCAGCCCTTGGGGCTACAGAGGACGCCTAAGGCATGGGCCTCCTTCCTGGCCTCCCTGGCACCTTGGCACAGGGAGGTGCTGGTCTGGAATGGACCATCGGAGCTGTCCCAGGTGGCCGGCCCAGGGTGACCCTGGCCCAGCCCAAGGTATCCTTCAGGCCAGACCCAAAGGCCACGGGCAGCCGGGTCTCCTGGGGCTCCTCGCTCTGCTCGTGGCCAGGCTATGGGTAAGAGCTTCCCAAGGCTGCCACGAGGGAAGGGGATGTTTAAGTGTGTTTTCAGGCATCTGAGAACGTGGCCAGGGGAGAGCGAGGTGGCCTCACATTCGGAAAGAAGCTCCTCGGGCATCCCCGGGCAGCTCTGCCAGGCTGGAAGGCGCAGATGGGCTGCTAGAGAGCTCCTGCACCCAGGGAATCCCCAAGCCAGCCACGAGTAGCCCTGGGGCTCTGGGGCTCTGGGGCTCGGCCTCCCACGATGGGTGTCAGAAGCCCGGTGCTGGCCGGGGGAGCCTCTGTTCCACGGGCTGCCCTCTGGCCTCCGCCCATCAGCAGACCCTTCTCTGGGCAGATAGCACGTCCTGGTCCTGCTGACTGATGAGCCAAAAGCTCCTGGAAGCTGAGGCTGGCTTCGGTCCTGCCTGGACCCCAGCACCCAGCAGGCGGGGAGGGAGGAAGACCTGCCTGAGGAAGGAGCCAGGCATTTCCTCATGAGGTTCTGGGCTGGAGCTCCCGGAGCTTCCCAAGTATCCCCTCCTGGGGCCCCGCGTATGGCAGCAGCCAGGACAGAGGCCATTAGCTCCCATTTTACAGACAGAGAAACTGAGACTCGGGGAGACCAAGAGATTTGCCACAAATAAGTAATTGGCACCTATTAAGCAGCTCCTGGATGCCAGGCACCCAGCTAAACCCTGAGGATCCAAACAAAAGGGGTCCCCAATGCGGCCCCTGCCCTCAAGGAATGGCCAGTCCAGGGGCCAGTCCAGCGGCCTGTGGAGGGGCTTAAGGAAGTGCTCTGAACACGGCTGAGGAAAACCAATGGCCGCGGAGTCCCCAGAAGGAAAGCCCAAACCCAACCAAGGGGTTTCTAACAGCTCTGGGGGCAAATTAACCCGTGTGTACATTTATGCACATATATGTCTACACGGACACGTGTGTGCGGGTGCATGCATGAAAGAGAACTCCGGGAAATGCCGAGAAATGGGCTGCCATCGTTTGTGGCTGGATCTGGCGGCATCAGGGACCGGAGCAGGGCGGATGCCTGAGGGGCCCATGCTGAGGAGCAGAAGGGGAGCTTGCTGCAGAACCCGGCCCTTCCTTACACACTCATGGCACCCCCACCGGCCTCCGAGCCACTCCGGAGCAGTAACCATCCATCTCCCACCTCCACGCCTTTGTACCAACCGTCCCCCAAACCCGCCCTCGCTCCCCCTCTATCTCTGCTTTTCTTCAGGGCTTCGGGCCAGGGACAGCCGCCACTAGCAACCCGGCCTGACTTCCTGCCGCCCCAAACCTAGGGGTGTCCTGCCCCGATCTCCCTCGAGCTGGGCTCCCTCACCTGGCGCTGCTAGTGCGCAGGCCTCCCCCAGTCCCGCCCCTCCCCCCAAACCCGCTCCCATTCTCGGGGGCCTCGGCTCAGCCCGGCTGTCCGAAAGGGCCTTTCCCGGCCTCCGTGGAGCTTCCACTGGCCTGGATCGGGCCCCCTCGCAGTGCCGAAGGATGCGTGAGCTCTCGCGAGAGGGGAAAGTCAGCAGGAATAACGCGGGAGCTCCCTGGAGGGCAGCTCAGCCCAGGGGGGCGGCCCGCGGCTCGCAGCTGGCGCAGCTTCAAGGAGCGCCCATTGGCGATGGGGAAGCCGGCAGGGAAAAGGGGCTGCGCGGAGAGGCTGCCCCCCCCCGCCTCGGCCCCCCCCAGTGATGTGTGCGCAGGCGGAGCAGAGCCAGGAGGTCCGGAGGGCAGCCCGAGGCCCCCCCTGAGCGCCCCCACACACACAGCAGGCTCAGACGGAAGCGGGGCCTCCGAGCCCAGGCCTATCGCTCACCCTCGTGCGCCCCCTCGAGGTCGGAGCCTCCTCCTTGTCCTGCGGCTCTGGGTCCGAGCGGCGCACCCCAGGGCTCCCCAGGCTGGCTCAGCCGCCAGGCCAAAGTGTCTCTGGGCTTTCCTTCTCTCAGCCCGGAGCTTGGTCTGGACAAGTCCCAGGCAGGAAGCGCAGCCTTCTTCCTCCCGCTCCTCAGACACCGCCTTGGCTCCGCCCCCAGCCCGCCATCTGGCCACCTTCCCGTCTCCCTGGTTTAACCGCGTGAGGCCGGGCCGAGAGCGGCTCCGTCTGTCCTCTCCGTGTGGCCCTCTCAGATGCTTGGCCCCGCTGGACTTCCCTTGGCCGGACTTCCCACCGCCTTGTCTTTGCTCTCCTCGGGGCCTCGTCCTAGGCGCTGGGCCTCTCGCGCCGCCCCGACAGCGGCCATATTGTGCTATTAGCACCTCCGGGCCCTCCGGTTTCACTCCGGATCTTCTCTCAAGCGGCCGTCCGGCCACGTGTCCTTGCGCATGCGGAAATCTGGGCCTCGTTTTCCCTAAATCTCGTCTCTTAGCGCGGCTTCCCTGAGTCCCACCCCCGAGCCCCGAACCAGAGCAGAGTGGCCCTCCCACCTCCTCGCACCCAGCTCCCGGCTCCTCCACAGAGCGGCAGGGGGCCTCTCCCCAGGATATTTGGAGGAAAGCTTTTATGGGAGCCACTTCTCAGACTCCTCTGGGCCTCCTTAATGCTTCCCTTCTGTCTCAGAGGCCAGGCTGAGCCTCCTTTCCCAGGCAGAAGCGCCATAAGGGCTAGGCAAGGGGGGCGGGGGGGGGGGGGTGCGGCGGCCCAATGACTTGTCCAGGGTCCCACGGATGGGAAGTGTCTGAGGTCAGATTTGAACCCAGGTCCTCCCATCCCCAGGCCAGGTGCTCCATCCACGGAGCCACCCCGCTGCCCCAGGGCTTGACTTCTTAAGATTTCAGAAAGGAAGGAAGCCTCTAAACAAATGTTGGAATGGCCTGTGATGCCCTCCGGGATGCACGAGCGTGTGCGGACGGGGGAATTCTGTGTGGGTCGGTGGCTCTGGGGCCCTCGGCTTGTTCTCTGGGGCTCGTTCTCTGGGGCTCGGCGCCGGAAGGCCAGCCGGGAAGCGGCTGGTGGCGCTGCGATCTCCACTTCCAGCCTCGACGCCTCCTTGGCAGTGACGCGCTTCCTCGCTCTGAGCCCTCCCTGTGCTGTTGGGGTGTTTGCTCCCTCCCAGCCTTTCTCTGAGTCCCAGGACATCACGGGGAGCCCGCACACAGTAGGGGCTTCATCAGGGCTGGCCCGCCGGCTGCGGAAAGTGGGGGCGGAGGCCCTGGAACCCCCGGAGAGTCGTCCTGGTGTTAAAGCCCAACGTGAAGGCAGCTCTGCTGGGCCATCTCTGTCCTCCCTTCCGGCTTTGGCTAGCTCCTGGGCCGGCCCTGCTGGACGCTGCCCGGGGGAGCATCCCGAACATGGCAGGCGCCCTGGAGGGAGGAGCCGTGGCCCTTGGTGTTCTGTGGCCTCTCCTTCTCCCCGTTTCCGTGGGTGCTCGTAGGAGCAGGAGCAGGCCGGCCAGTGTCGTGGTAGTAGTGGTGGTGGTAGTAGCTGTCATTGCTGACAGGCGGCCCTGTTAGAAGAGGAGGTTCTCCCCAGGCAGGAAGCCCCTGCGGCAGATTCGAATTCAGAGCCTGCGCTCTCCCCAGCACAGCAGACGGAGGCAGCCCACAGAGGACTCGGCCCAAGAGGACTAATGGCCTCCCCTGGGCCCCAGAAGCCTCTCCTCCCCCCTCCCCAGCTGTGTGGAACCCCGGAAGGCAGATGGGCACCAGGAGCCTGGCTCACCCCACAGGAGCATCCGGGGTGTCCATGGCAGCTCTGTTGGGAGCTGTCTGACAGCCATTGTTTAGCTCCCTGACCAAGGAGCCACCGCCTCGAGCAGTGATGGGCAAACTACTCCCCGGGGGGCCACGTGCGGTCCCTGAAATGTTCTACCCGGCCTCTCAACATCATTCCTGATCTGACAATATAATATGAGGAAACTTCGAAAGAGCTGCCTTAGAAACAGACTGACAGAAGAGCATCGCCTTTCCTTCGGCCCCTCTTTTAAAAAGTTTGCCCATCCCTGGCCTAGAGCAGCCTCCCCAGACCGAGCTTCTGCCTTCCAGGTTCAGAGCACCGAGGCTCCCCCTGGCTCTGCCCTTCTCTGGTCTCTCCAAGCCGGGAAGCCCAGAGCTGGAGGCCATCTTTGGGTGGTCCTCACGTCCTGAGGATCCCTTGGATGACAGGTAGGGGGAGCCATTCACCAGCTGCTGGACCACAGAGAGCCTCAGCCCCAGCCCCATGTCAGCCCTGTGCCGCCTCCTCTCTGCCCAGACAGAAACCAGGATGAGGTGACGGCCTTCCCTTCTTGGGTTTGTGACTGGCAGACCTGAGGCCGAGGCCCAACTGGGACTCCTTGACAGCGACCGAGCAACTCCCCCTCTTGCAGACTCAGTTTCTTTGACTGTCAAATGGGGATAAGGGTCCTGCCAGCATGCACTTTGGAGGATTATTGGAAGGAAAGTCTTTGACAACCACAAAGGCAGAAAGAAATCATTCGGAGCTTTGTTAGAAAACTGTTTCTGCCCCTACAGAGCCCTTGGACAAGCCCCTCCGTCTCTCTGAGCCTCAGGCTCTGCCTCCGAGCAGGGGGCATCTCCATCCTGACTGCAGTGCTGCACCTCTTAGCCTCAGGGAGGCCACTGAGGGGAGGAGAGGGGAGCTTAGTGGGTGCCCTGCTCTCGCACTGCCAGCCTGCATGAGGCATCAGCTCGGAGGGCCTGGAGGGTGAGCCCTTCTCTTGTGGATCTCACAGCAAGCCAATGGGCCAGGTGCCTCTTGTCTCCATTTGGGCACACGGGGAAACTGAGGCACAGAGCGAGGAAGGTCATAGAGCCAGGAGTCAGTCCTCAAACTCCAAACCCTGGCTTCTGTTCCGCAGACCTCACTCCTCCCCCTTTCTTTGTCTCTCTCTGTCTCTGTTCTCCTTTTTCTCTCTGTATCTCTCCCGCCATCTCTGTCTCAGTCTCTGCCTCTCTCTCCCAGCTTCACATTCACGTTTTGTGATCAAAGCTACCCAGTTTGACCAGGAGAACAGTGTGGTGCCCGGGGGCTGGGCTGGGGTCGCCAGCATGCGCCTGAGGGGCATCCCCTCATCTTCTGGAAGCTTTCTTACGCGAGGGAAGCTCGTCCGAGGGAGCGAGGGGAGCCTTCAAAGGCTTCTTCTGCCAGCCGTCTGATGATGGGAGAAACAAGGCCCCAGCTTTCTCTTGACCCTCTTCCATTCATTTCTGTGTAGCCGGTTCCCTGCAGGCTGGACCACTCTCTCCCTGTCCTGCCAGGCGTTCTAAGCCCTTTAGTGAGGGTCTCTGGGTAATCCTCAGGCTTTCAGGACAGGCTGGAGAGAGAAAAGAGGCAACAAAAAGGAAAGTCTTGTACAAGGTAGGTCAGAAACCCCCCATCCCCCATCTTCACGCCCACCCACCCCCAATACCTAGCTCTGGCCATCGGTGAGAAACAGAGTCAGGATGTCTTTGAGCTGGAAGGGACCTCAGAGACTGTCTGGTCCAGTTCTTCCCTGAAAGGGATCCCCCAGGAGCATCCTTTATCAGGGCTAAGCCTGGAACATATAAGGTGCTTAATAAATGCTCAGGCAACCAGGTGCCACAGTGGATAGAGCACTGGGCCTAGGGTCAGGAAGATCAAAGTTCAAATTCAGACAATTCCTAGCTGTGTGACCCTGGCCAAGTCACTTAACCTCTGCCTTCATTTTTTTCCTTCTCAAGGAGTAGCATCCTTCAACTTGGCCTCACATGGCATAGATTCAAGGCATGTCAGAATCACAAAATCACAGACTGTGGGAGATGAAAGAGACCTGTGTGGGCCCAACTGGTCCAACCCACAGACCAGAGGAATCCCTCATAAAACACCCCAAAAGGTGATTGTCCAGCCTTCTAGAAATGAATCCAATGTTCCAATCATAGTGTGAGGAACAGGACAATCACTCCCCAAGTCCTAGAGACCAGACTTCGTTAAATATAGCCCAAGATCATATGAGCATTTTTTTTTTTACCCTTGTACTTCGGTGTATTGTCTCATAGGTGGAAGAGTGGTAAGGGTAGGCAATGGGGGTCAAGTGACTTGCCCAGGGTCACACAGCTGGGAAGTGTCTGAGGTCAGATTTGAACCTAGGACCTCCTGTCTCTAGGCCTGACTCTCACTCCACTGAGCTACCCAGCTGCCCCCTCATATGAGCATTTTAAACTACAATGTCATGCTCCAAACTTGTTGATTAGTTGATTTATTAAGCTCAAGTCCACTGAAATTCCCAGCTCCTTTTCAGAATAACTTCTGCCTATCCGTGCTTCTCCCATCTTTTACTTGTGAGGTTCACTTTTTGAATTTCAAGGACAAGAATGAACATTTCTACCTACAACATTTTATCTCATCAGATCTAGCCCAATGGATCCTGACTCTAACCCACTGGGTTTGCTGCCATATTAACCTGGTATCTTCTGCACCTTTGATGAATGGTCACTCGCTGCCTTTATTAAAGTCAACACAGATATTAAACAGCACGAGCCAAACACAGATCCCAGTAGCTCCTTCCTGGAGACCTGACATGTCACCAGTGACCCTCATGGAAAACGGGAGAGGGGCCACGATTGTCCTAGTTTTCAAAATTAAAAAAAGAAATGAGGAGTGAAGTCTACAAACTCAAAGCCAGTAACAACTAGTCTTACAGTCTGGCTGAACTCCCCTCTGAATCCATCAGAGTATATTATTGTCCCATTCACATCGATCCATCTTCTCCACTTGTTCAGTTGTTTCAGTTATGTCTGATTCTTTGTGATCCCATTTGGAGTTTTCTTGGCAAAGATACAGGAGTAATTTGCCTTTTCTTTCTCCAGGTCATTTTACAGATGAGGAAACTGAGGCATATAGGGTTAAAGGGACTGGGCCCAGGTTCGCACAGCTAGTTATTGTCAAGCTAGATTTCGCCTCATGAAGAAGAGTCATCCAGATTCCAAGGGCAGTGCTTTCTCCACTGTACCGCCTAGTTGCCCACTAGAAGAGTATAAAAAAACTTTGTCAGAAATCTCAATAGTAACCAGGTAAACTACATCTACATACCTTTCTTCTTCCACTATGTGATAAAGCTTTGAGGGGGATCAGTTTATTGTAGCAGGCATGCCCTGAACTGAGTGCAGCTGGGTGGGTTCTTGTCATTCGCCACCTTGTTTCTAGATACTTGAAAGAACATTTGTTGAAGAAATCAATCTTGACTCTTCCTAGGAATCAAGATCAAACTCACTGGCCTAGTGTCTTTAGGCTACTCTCTTCCTTTTCTTTTAAAAGCCAGGTCATTGTTTTCTATTTTCTCTAGTCTTATGATCTTCTCCCATTCTCCATGATCTTTCAGATCTCACTTATATGAGCTCAGGTCCATGGAGCAAATCCCTCAGCACCAGATGATGTCATTCTATTGGGCCAGAAGACTTGAATTCATCAAGGAAAATAATTCCTTTCTATGTCCTGGCTTATCTTGGGTATAGCTTCCCTATTAATTGTTTTCCCCTGCTATTTCTAATGTAAAGGGCCTTTCTTCTCCTCTACTGAGAAAAAGGACTCAAAGTGAGAATTGAGAAGCCCTGCCTCCTCTCCAAGGTTATTGAGCTTCAGTCCATCTCCCCCCATCTCCCAATAGTAAACGTCCTAACCCTTCTGACCCCTCCCCCCAATACAGATTAAAGGCAAAACCCCACTTTTTGTTGTTCTTAGCTTCCTTCTCCAGCCTCAGCTCATCCTATGCTTTGTCATTTCTAACATATATTTGACAACACTGGACCACACCCTTCTATTCACCCTCTGTGACTTTATTTCCAAAATTTAGATTGATTGGTAAGTTCTCTGTGCATCCATCCATGTCTCTTCAGACACATTTGCCTTTTCCTCTACTTAGAATTGTGTAAGACAGAATTGAGTGTGATGTTCTCAGAATGCAAATACAGTTTATAAAGGTTAGTTTGTTACCTTTTGTTGATTGAGAACTCATGATGAACAATGCTATCCACTGCCAGAGAAAGAACTGATAGAGGCTGAAGCAGATCAAAGCAGATTAATTTTCACTTTGTTTATTCATGAGGTTTTTTAGTATTCATCTTCTATAGAATGAAAAATATGGAAATATATTGGATAATAGCACATATATAACCTATATCAAGTTGCTTATTGTCTCAGAAAAGGAGAAAGAGAGAATTTAAAACAACATTTTTGGGGGAAAATATTAAAAATTATTTCTACAGGCAAATTGGGAAAAAATAAAATGTTACTTAAAAAAGAAAGAAAGAAAAGAATTCATTCCTGAGCAGTTTTCCATACCTCCTTGAAGAATTTCACTCTAAGGGATCCTGCCTTGCTTTCCTCCAAAATCTCTAAAATCTGTTCTCCCCAGATCTAGGGCGAGTACCACACTAGACTCAGATCTCCTCTCCCCTCTCACAAACTCTAGGATGCAGGGCCGTTTCCCACCAAAGTTCCCATAATTTCCACTGGAGCATCCAAGTTTTCTTTGTTAGAATTCCTCCCTGTAGACTCTGGCACCTTTTGAAGGGTAACATTATCTCTAGAGCAAGTAGAGAAATTATGAGCTGCTTTGTTTTTGTCAGAGAAAGCAAAAGTGAGAGCAAATGGCCTGGTAATAAGAGCCCCTTCTCATTGCTGTCATGTCTCTGGGCCAAGCTTTGGACCTGCTTCTCAGAGTCTTCTGTTTCCACTTTCTAAGGAAGGAAGGAACAAACGAACGAAGGAACGAAGGGAGGGAGGAAGGGAGGGAGGGGAAAGGAAAGAAGGAAGGAAGGGAAGAAAGGGAGGAAGGAAAGAAGGAAGGAAAGGAGGGAGGGAGGGGGAAGGAAAGAAGGGAGGAAGGGAAGAAAGGGAGGAAGAAAAGAAGGAAGGGAGGAAGGAAAGAAGGAAGGAAGGGAGG
>NC_058131.1:3159488-3168322 GCF_016433145.1 Gracilinanus agilis | reverse complement strand
AAGAAGGAAAGAAGGAAGGAAGGGAGGAAGGAAGGGAGGGAGGGGGAAGGAAAGAAGGAAGGAAGGGAGGGAGGAAGGGAAGAAAGGGAGGAAGGAAGGAAGGAAGAATGGAAAGAAGGGAGAAAAGGAGGGAAAGAGGGAGGGGAAATTTATTATGGGCTTTCTGCATCTCCAACACTGGCCAAATCCAACAAATAGATCCAACTAGCCTGCCATGTTCTCAGTGAGCTCACACTTTAGTTGGGGGAGACAACTAATAAGGAAAGGTGTGGGGGGGGACCCTCAAATTCCTCCAGTGAGTGCCTAAATTTTCTCAAGACTCTAAGCTTCCCCTAGCGTCCCTCCCCCTCATACACCTTTCATTATCTCTGCCAGCCCACCCATTCCCCAGCATCCTTCTGGCCCTTCTTTGGAGATGGCCTTTTCCATGTCATCGTAAAATGAAGAGTAAGATGAAGAGGTTGGCCGGGACGGCCTCCCAGTGCTTCCAGGCCTCAGTCTACAATCCTGGTGCCCTGAGCTCAGCCTCAGCTCCACGCTCAGGTCTGTGGGAGGTTTGCCCCCAATTATGTGAGCAGAGAAGTGGCTAGGAGCTCTATTCAAAGGGGGCCCTTGAGTGAAAGGCCTCTCGGGCTGACCTGCTGCCTGACCCCCAGGATTTTATCTCCCCTGCATCAGCTTGTGGTGTTAATTATAGGGCAAGTAAGCAGTTACTTCCTAAAGCAAATCCACTGAAGGCCAGGTTTGCTCTGGAGGCCCCTGGATCAGGGCTCTGGGTTTTTTCAGGTTTCAATTTACCAAGTCAAAGTACTTAAAAGCAAGAGGAGGAGGAGGCTGGGAGAAGGGAGAAAGGGGAGCGGGGGAGGGATCAGTTTACAAGTGACCTGAGAGTTCACAGCTCCCACCCCTTGAAATCACAGCCAACCTAATAGGGCTTGTGTAGATAAAATTGTGACAAATTGACCCGAGCCTCCAGCTTTCAGCAACCAAAGAGCCCCTGCCCTCCCAGCAGGCCCCACGCCCTCCTGGGCTGCAGCTGCCATGAGGGCCGGAGGAGCTGGGTCCTGGGACTAAACAGGATTGCAGAGACCAGGCAGGAAGCGAGCGTGGTTTGTTCCAAGGACTTGCCTCTGGTCCGTGGCTAGGCAGTGCCCGGTGGGGCTCGAGAGGTCGGGTCACAGAGTTGGCCTGAGAGCCCAAGGATGGGGCTCTGCCCTGCTGCTGACACTTACTCATCACTTGATGGTGAGCGTCACTACCTAACCCTGAAGATGACAAGAGGGGGCTCAAAGCTTTGAGCCGGAAGCGGCTTTGGAGGCTGTCGAGTCTCACCATCTTCTGGAAGGCTAAATAAGGAGACCAAGACCAGAGTGATGAAATGGAGACTTCCCAAGAGTCATAGGGCTAGTCAGGGGCCAGGAAGGGATTCCAACCCACGTCCTGAGAAGAACATCTCAAGTACTTCAAGGTTTATAAATATAATCTCGCGACAACTCTAAGAGGGAGGTGCTCTTATTGTCCCCATTTAATAGACAAGAAAATAAAGGCAGACAGTGAAGTGGCTTACCGAGGGTAACACAGCTAGAAAGTGAGTGAGTCAAGATTTGAACTCAAGTTTCCTGACTCCCAGTCAGCTCTCTGATCCACTACTCCACCCGACCTCCTAGAATCTCAGAAGAGACCTTGGAGGACCTCTAGTCCAAGCACAGGCTCATCAGGAGTTGACCCAGTAACCACTAGAAGCCATCCACTGATGGGGAACTCGCTGCTCAACAAGGTAGCTTGACTGACTTTCTTCCTTCTTAAGATTGGGAGAGTCCCACATCCTTCAGCTCCCTCCAGGGGATTTCGGAGGCTTCACAGTGCTGTAATGCAGAAGCTTCTGGTGATGTGATAGTGACGATAAGAGTCCTGACAAGAAATGGCTCCACTGGGTGGCTGGAAAGTTAGACTAAAGGAAGATCTGAGAAGGAAAGGGAGGGGCGAGGACCCCCCCCCCCCGGCCAGCCTGGCCTTTCATTCCTCCAGGCATCAGCCCTGGCAGGTGATGTCACCCAGCCCATGCCCAGCACCACCCCAAGGGTACCTCTACCCTGACTAGAGGGAGCAGAAAGCTCCAGCAAGCTTCCCAGGACAGCATGGACCCCAGGCAGTGCCAGGCACAGCAAAGAAAGCCTGTGGACAGGAGGAGGTAGATGTGAATTGTTCCGAGGACCCATGCTTGGCCTGTCCCTCTTGGTACTGGAGCCCACAGATAGCTGCACCCAAGAATGTTCTCTTCCAGAGGGTGGATGGGAGCCGTTTTCTCCTGCCACCCCTCTTCTCTGACTCTTGAGAACCTTCGTTATATTCCTTTGATTATCAAGAGTGGGGACCAATGCCATTTCGTAGCTAGAAAGCCAGGGGGCCTTGTGTTCAAGTCCTACCTGGCAGTGTGAGCCAGCTGAGGCCTGGAATCTCTCTGTGCCCCAGAAGAAGCCACAAACTGGCATTGGGAGATAAGTTTTCCTCATGTGGGAGTTAACCCCAGCCCAGTTCTTCTAACAAGGAAGGGCTGAAAGCATTCCAGAGCAGAAGGGACTCTTTGCCACTGGACGGGGACTGCCAAGAGGAGAGAGAAACTGAGGCTGGAATTGTGGGGGAAGGTCCAATCCAACAACAGGTCTTTGGCTTCTAAAGATTTCCTCCCAGGGACAGAAATGAGGGAAGAGATACGTTCCCCTGTGAAGAGAGCTGGGGGGACTCTTCCTCAGAGGGTTTCGTGTAGAAAATCAGCTGGAATTCCTTCTTCTAAAATGACTTTTAAGATAGTTGAATTTTCATTTATCTTATTATTGTTGGTTTCCAACCACTCCCTTCCCCCATATGATTGTTCCCAGGTGCATCTCTTTTTGGAAACTCGGGTCCTTCGGCTATTTAGCCACTGCCACTGGCCTGGGCCTTAGACCTAGTTAGCCATCTCCCTGGCAGCTCGGCCTTCGGACTTTTCTCAGGGGTGTTGTCTGTAAAGATTTCCCCTGTTCCTCTGGGCCTCTTTCTAGTCTAGCTGGATGGATTATGTCTCCAATGAGACAGGCCGCATTTTTTCTAGATGCCACTGACTCCTCGAGTTCTTTCTCTACTCACAAATTCCTGATTTATTCTCGATCTTAGTAGATTCCACCAGATTCTCTTTCCTCCCTCAGCTGTCCATTTCGCTACTCGGGTGGCCATACAGACGGTGGACCTGCAGAGTCCTCGAGAAACTCCGAGTTCTCTCTGAGAGGCCTGGGCTGTGGCCTCGACATAACCACTTCTGGTAGACCCAACACTCTCCTGTTCTGCCTCCCAAGCCAAGGCCACCGCAGAAAGCAGCCTTCTGGGCTGAGGGGTGATTGAGAGGCATCCGGGTTGTGAAGAGAGAGTGTTCCATGTGTGAGCCACAGAACTGGGACTGCTCCTAAGAGGTGCTTCCAAAGAAGAAGCCAGACCGTGTCGGCCATTTTCACTCACATCCTGTCTCAGGTGAGCACTAAGGAGGGAGGCAAGGAAAAGGGAGGGAGAGAAGAGGGAGACTAAAATTAAACTCAGCAGGTCCTGCTCAAGGAGTTCAGAGCTTTCAGGCACCCATTTGCCAGGCCTCGGGACAGAACGTCAGAGCAGAGGAAGCTCTGGGGGCTGTTAGACCAAGCACCTCATTTTAGTGACAGGGAAACTGAGTCTTGGGATTCACTGAATTAACATGTGTAAAGTGCTTCACAGACCCCAAAGTGCTTTGTAAATGCCAGCTTTCATCACCATCTTCATCGCCATCATCATCATCACTTTCATTGTCATCACCCCATCATCATCACTATGACCATCATCATCTTCATCACCATCATCACTATCATTGTTATCACCCCATCATCATCACTATGACCATCATCATCACTATGACCATCTTCATCATCATTATCATCATGACCATTTTTACCATCATCATCATCATCATCACCACCATCATCACTATCACTGTCATCACCATACTTACCACTATCATCACCATCTTCATCACCACCACCATCACCATCACCAGCTTAGGCCACCAAGTAAGGGCAGCAGAGCTGGTCCTCAAGGCCAGTCTTTAGATCTCCAAGCCCAGGACTCTTTCCTCCACACTAGATTTGGAGTTCATGGCCCAGGGTGTGACTCCCGTATCATCCAATTCCTACCTCCAAAAAGCCTTGGACAAAGACCTCAGTTTCCTTATCCATGAAATGGAGGTGTTGTAGGTGTCGGCCTGTGATCCTTTGGAGGCATCAGGCAGTCACAGCAGGAGTCTCCATTCTTCTTCCTCTTCCTCCTCTTCCTCTTCCTCCCTCTCTTCTCTTCTCTCCCCACCTTGGGTGTGGCCCTTCCCTCTCTCAGCCTCAACTGAAGCATTGAAGAGATGAAGGAGGCCTGGCCAGAGCTCTTAGGCCTCCCAGCTCCAATGTTCTGTAGGACTTTCCTTTTCTCTCTGGGTCTCAGGCCCAGAACCTGCCAAGGAAGGGATAAGGAAGAGGCTTTATAAGCCCTGAAACTCAGCAGAAATGGGAACTTTTGGTCCTTCCCTCCCAGAAGACTGAGAGTCCTGGGATTGAGAAACCTCCTGAAGTGAATTGGGCCTAGAAAGTGCTCTCTGAGTGTCCATGTGGAGAGAAACCCTCTGCCTATGGAGTCAGAAGAACTCTGGCTGTTTCTCATCCATACAACCATTAATTAATTAATTCATTAATTAATTCATTCATTCATTCATTCATTTATTCATCCAATAAACATTGTTCAGTCAGCCATGTCCAACTCCTTGCGACTCCTTTGGGGTTCTCTTGGCAAAGATCTTGGGGTGGTTTGCCATTTCCTTCACCACAGTGAATAGTTGTTAAGCGCCTACTATGTGCCGGGCACTGTGCTACCCAGCATTTATGAAGCACCTAATAAATGCACTGGGCTTTAGACAAGAGATATAGAGTCGCAAATGGAACTGAGCCTGCCGGCTGTCAAGGAGCTTATGTTCTGCCGGGGGGAAATCACTTGGACCCCAACGACTCCCTACAAATTATATATTGAGTAATAGCAAAGTGACTTCTGGGAGAAGAGCCCTGGGACCTCGAGGGATCTCCACAGGCTCCCTGAAGGAGGTGGCATTTACTTCTCTAAATTTACAGCTGTGTGCAAGGAGGCCACTGGACCGGACAGTTGTCACAACCACATTTCGGGAGGGCCCCAGAGTTTGTAAAGGACTCTCCAGAGGCATCTCAGTCCTCCCAGCAGACCTAAAGAGGAAACTGAGGCTCAGGAGGGGTGAATGCCTTTGCCCCAGGCTCGCAGCAGTGTCCGAGGCAGCGGGGAAGCCCCGATGCCCCGTTGCCTCCACAGCGGTCCCGCTGTCTTCCTTTGACCCTGCTCTTCCTGAGAGCACCGAGTTCAGAAGCACTTATCAGAGACGAGTCTCCCCACGGTGGCGGGGGCAGCTGGGTTTCCCTGTGGGGCCAGCCGGAGTCTTTTCACGGTGCATCTGTGTGTGTGTGTTTATACAGCGAGGGCGACGGTGCCGGCCCCGACGCTTTGAGATTGCTTTGGAGATGCAGTCAGGGCAGACACTTTTATTATCCTCCTGTCCTTCTTTGAGAGAAAGAAACAAACAGAACTGGGGTGAAGCAAAGGTTTTGGAGGCAGAGCGAGAGCCAGGAGGGAGATCAAGAGCCTCGCCATGCTGTTCCCAGCATCCCCCTGGGCTGGTGCGGGCTGACCTTTCCCTCGCCGCTGCCTGTCTTTCTGAGGATTCCGAGCCTTTCTTCCTCCCTTTGCCTGGCCAGACACAATGCCAATCTGGGCAGCCCCCGGCCTGGCTTCTACGACATGGGCCCTAGATGGAGGAGAGAGCGAGCCACATGTTGACCCTTCTTCCCTGCAGGTTTCCTGCCGGCCTCGAAGCTGGTTCAGCTTCCCCCGGGGGTCCTCCCAGCTCCCATTGGGGCGCCCCGATGACAGGAGATGGCCTGCCGGAGGTGGCCGATCGGGGCTAGGGAATGTGCCTGGACCAGAGGGGCCAGGCCTTGGTCTCCTCTTCTCCATCTCCAGAATGTCTTCTGGACCCTCGGCACCTTCCCATCTCCAGGAAGCCCTGGCGTCCCCCTGGGCACAGATGGCACGGAGGGGCCTGCTGAGTTAGCTGGGGGCCACATCTGTGCACCAGCCTGCTCCCGGGTGTGCTCGGGGCTATTTTCATCCCCAGGAAATCTCACTCACCTGGCTGCCCATTGTTGTCCCATCTCGGGCTCCTGCCCTGGGCCCTGCTCTGATGCTGGTCCAGGGACACAGACAGGAAGGAAAGGAGGGAGGAAAGAGGCGACTGGAGAGATGGCCCAGCACTTCCCGTCTTGAGGCTGGCAGGATCCATGGGCCTTTCACGTGGCGGGATGAGAGGGCCCTCTTCCTGGCTGCTGGGGCGGGGGGAGGACAAGTTCCTCCACTGTCCAGGCATGATCAGTGGACGGCCAAAGGGCCAGCTGGGTGTGCTCAGAATCTCCCATCTTCCCATGGAAGCTTGGAAGAGGTAGAGCCTTTGGGCCGTCTCCCTTATGGAGCTCCAACTCTCCTGGTCACACTGGTCGGGCCGCAGTCCCCCAGGGCCCAGGCTGGAGGGGATTCCTGCTAACTGGCAGGCCGTGCTGGGGCTCCTCAGCTGGGCCCTCAGGCCTCTGACTCTGCGTTCAAGCCACTCCATCCACTGCACCACTGGCTACTCAGGAGATGAAGGGACTTGAGGGGACCCAGGGAGAGGAGAGAGGACGTCTGCGTCTTTGCTCTCACTGTCTGTCGAACTCAGCTCTGATAAGATGTGCCCACAAATGGAGACCCGGGAAAGACCCTCGAGGTCATCTCCTCCAGCCCTCACATTTATAGAGGGGGAAACCGAGGCTCAGAGAAGGACAGCCAATTGCCTAAGGCTGCCCATGGTCACACTGCTCTTTCCACTGAGCCTTCTGGAGAAGCACTGAGGAGAGACAGAAAGAGAATCAGTCTCTACTAAGCACCTACTATGTGCCAGGCACTGTGCTACGGGATGAGGAGACGGGTATTAAAAAGGAAAGCCCCTGCCCTCGAGGAGCTTCTGATCTAGAGAAAATAAAACCCCCAAAGTGGAAGGGCAGGTTTATTTGGGGCTGTTCTGTCATTTCATGCTGTTTTCTTCCACGGGTATTAGAGACATTGGAGTGGTTTGCCATTGCCTTCTCCATCTCATTTTACAGATGGGGAAACTGAGGCCAACAGAGTGAGGTGACCCTCCTAGAGTCACACGGCTAGCATCTGAAACTGGATTTGAACTGAGGTCTTCCTGAATCCAGGCCCAGCTCTCCAGGCCTGCTATTAACCTGAACGAGTCATTGAATCTCTTCTGGCCTCAATTTCCTCATCTGTAGAATGAGGGGGGTGAGGCTGGGTGCTTCTCTGTGTCCAGGTAGCGGTAAGGTCTTAATCAATACTTACTGCCCCCCCCCCGACCTCTATGGTCCCTTCTTTCTAAATCTGATGATTTAGCACCATCTGTTAAATAATCCACGATCCTGAGAGCAGCTAACCGAGAGCCCTTGAAGGGAGGCTTCTCAGTGGATGGAGTTTCAAAGTGTTTGACCACAGTGGAGGCTGGGCAGGAAGGAGGTGAGGGTTTGTGACCGGCTGTACCTTAGAGGAGGAGCCGCAAGGACCAAGTCATGAGTGCCTACAGGAAGTTACAGCAAAAGGGAGGACTTCCTGGAAGAGTCAGCATTTGAGCAGGGCTTGCAGGACAGGTAGCTCATGGACTGATGGAATGGAAAGGAAGGGCATCCTGCCTAGGGACACCCATATGGGGCAAAGAGCCTGGCGGAGGGCCACAGAGGAGCCTGACCTCTTGTCTACAAACCCTCTGAGCAGTAGCCGGACTCAGAACCCAGCCCTGCTGATCCCTGTCCTTCGAGGCCCAGAGGACAGCGAAGGACAAAACTGGGTCTGCTTCCACGCCATTCTGTGGTTTTCTCTGCTATCGTCTGGCACGACGTCCTGTGCCAATGGGAAACAGCTGGTGTGAGGGGTGGAGAACGAGCTGAAGGTTCCCAATCTGTTGCCAAGACAGGGGAAGACTTATTAAACTGGAGGAAGGCATCTTGGGTTTCACAAGTGGCCCGTTATTCCAAACTGTTTTGTCTTCTCCGGAAATTGCTGCTTTTGACCTCAGAGAACCTTGTTCTTCCCCAAAACGTCCTAACCCAGATCGCAATGGCGAGCCTCATGTTGCATTTGTCTCTTGAGCTGCCCAGAATTCCAAATCCTTTCTGACAACAGAGAACACAGAGAGTCAGTTGAGCGAAAATGTTGACATCTTATTTGACATCCAAGATGGCCACTTCTCCCACCGCACGGCCCATGATTGACTTTGGGGATTCGCAGGGTTGGCGGCTGTAACAGAGGCTGCTGCCTGTGTGGATTGAGGTTGAAGCTGGGTCAACAAATGGGGCGACGCTCTCTTCCTTGTTGCATTCAGCAAGCATTTATTAATCACCTACAAAATTCAGCACGGTATTCCAGGCATGGGAGATGCTAAGACAAGATGAAAAATGGGCCCTGCTTTCACCAGAGTTCAGATGTTTGGGGAGACAGTCGATAAATCATCCGAGAATGGCACATGTATGTACATATGTGGCTCGTAGGCCTGCAGAAGGATGCTGGGTGTTAAGGCAGAAGATCCATGTTTGATCCACCTTCCTCCCTCCCTTCCTTCCTTCCTTCCTTCCTTTCTTTCTTCCTTCCTTCCTCCCTCCCTCCCTTTCTTCCTTCCTTCCTCCCTCCCT
>NC_058131.1:3099014-3156491 GCF_016433145.1 Gracilinanus agilis | reverse complement strand
CTTCCTTCCTTCCTTCCTTCCTTCCTTTCTTTCTTTCTTTCTTTCTTTCTTTCTTTCTTTCTTTCTTTCTTTCTTTCTTTCTTTCTTTCTATTTATTTACTTTTTGGGGGGTATTTATTTATTTAGAATATTTTTCCATGGTTACATGATTCATGATCTCCCCACTCTCTTTCCTCCCCCTTCCTGAAGCCAACAAGCAGTTCCACTGGGTTATACATGTATCATTTTTCAAAACCTATTTCCATGCTATTCATATTTGTCATAGAGAGCCATCTTTTAACACCAAAACTCCAATCCTATCCCCATTGAACCACATGATCAATCCTATATTTTTCTTCTGTGTTTCTCCTCCCACAGTTCTTCCTCTGGATGTAGATAGCTTCTTTCTCATTATAGTATGGCAATTTTCTGTAGCCCTGGCTGTCAATGGGTAAGTGCTATATTATTGCATCTGTCCTACAGATGTGTGGGACATAAATCACTCTAATTAGGCCCTAATACAAGGATCTGTTATGGATTTATTCTTTTTTACTCAGAATTTTTATATACATAGATTTTGATATTATTTTTATTTTTCTCCCCAAATTTAATTTTTTCTTCTATTTGTTTTTCTTTTTTATGTTTTTGGTTTTTCTTTTGACACTTGACTCATATACCCCATAATTCAACCATGTATCCTGAGTTGAGCTGGATGTTGATTGACACCCCCCTCAGTGGGGAATTGTATAATTTTTGTAAAATCCAAGATTTAAAAAATTTTAAGAGAAATTTCAAGAAAAGAAGTTTATTAACTCCCTGAATCAAGAAAATGAACTGTTTGAAGAAAACGCCATTAAGAAACCTCCACTGCATCAAAAGATCCAGAATAAACTTTGGGTTGTAATTGATTGAACTGAAGGGGGTTGGACACATTTATTCTGAATGTAAACTCTTATGCCAAAAGGGACTGTCGCTCCCTAATTGGCTTTTTGTAAATGTGCCTGGCAAACATTGGTTTTGCTCTCTCTCTTCTAATTTCCCTCTTATCTCCAACTATTGTAGTTTCCTCTTAGAAAGTGCAATATTGTATGCACCTTTAACCAGAAGATCTTTAGAAGTACAAGCTGTTTATGTTAAATGATTCATTGGGGAGACTAGCCTCCGAAAAAAATCACAGGAGGAATTGTGAAGATAGAATTATCTCTTTGTCTGTCTTAATGAAATCAGTCAGCAACTTTTAACTCAATCAATCAAGAACTCAAAGCACCCCTACTTAACACTTGTGTAAGAGAGTTCACAAGTCAAAAACTCTCACCTCTGAAGGAGACTACCCAGTCCTGAGTAGGACTAAGCAAATTAAAAGATTGCAATTGGTTTCTGTGAAGAAGGGGGAAAGAGAGGAAATGACATGGAAAGTGAGATATAAAGAGACCAACATGAGCTGGAGAGCTTGGCCTTCTACCATTTTTTTCATTACTGCTAGCAGCAAAGTCAGTTACATTTGATGTTGCTACAATGTATCTGTCTCTGTGTACAATATTCTCCTGGTTCTGCTCCTTTCGCTCTGCATCAGTTTATGGAGGTCTTTCCAGTTCACATGGAATCCCTCCAGTTCTTCCTTCCTTACAACACAATAGTACTCCATTGCCATCAGGTAACACAATTTGTTCAGCCATTCCCCAATCGAGGGACAAACCCCCTCATTTTCCAGTTGTTTTTTTTTTTTTGCCACCACAAAGGGAATGGGCATATTACCCCATTTTACGAAAAGAAAACTAAGGACCAAGATTGGGGAATTCAATTGCCCATGTTCACACAGCTATTACTAGGTAGAGCTAGGATATAAACAAAGTTTTCAGCCCCTCGACCAGGCACCCACTGGCCTTGGAGATAATTGCCAGGTTTTACCAGGTCTCCCTCATCTATACAGCATATAGATATGGTGTTCCATCCATAAATTAAAACTTCTACTTGGAGAAAACTACCCATGATGCTCAGAAAGAAAAGTTTAGATAAGACCAATCTCCTTAAAGGTGGGGAATTAGAAATAAATGCACAAATAAGCACATCCTCACTCAGGGGCAACCCCCTGACATGTATACCCCATTGACAAAGCTGCCCCAGGTTTAAGGCCCTTTTGGCATTAGCCACCACCTAAAGCAAAGCTCCTGAGTCCCACTCAGTGTAGCCCACTCTTTACGAATCACTCAGAAGACAAGTTAGTAAGAGCCAGCACGCACACAGTGCCCTAAGTTTTCCTAAGCACTTTACAAATAGTTTATTTGATCTTTCTTGGGAGTGAAATGTTGTTATTATACCTGTTTTGCATTTAAGGAAACTGAGGCAGACAGGGGTAAAATGACTTGCCCAGGATCACCCAGATTTTAGTACTAAAGTTGTATTTGAACTCAGTTCTTCTTGATTCCAGACCCGGTGCTCTAGGCCCTGAGGCACCCTCTAACTTCAACTTGAGTTGCTTGAACATTAGCTTGGTGAAATAATATGGCAAGTAAAGCATTAAAAACGGATCCCACTTCTCCTGTGCATATGGAGGACAGCTACTACAGGCTGCCATTGCCCAGATGGGAAGGGCAGAGACATGGAGAACACCCATGGAAGGCTCACCCACAAGGACCAACTGTGGCCAAAGAATAGACAGAGGGTGCGGATGTAGCACACATGTGGCCAAAGCAGCCCATCCACATGAGGCTTCTGATGCTCTGGTGATGCCCAGGGAGGCCATCCCTGCTTTCTTCAAGGGGCATCAGCTCTGTTGCTCCCATCCTCACTCCTGGCTGCCTTGCCTCTGCCAGCTGCTGGGTCCAATCTCTCCACAGAGACGGAGCCTCTGAGTTTCCCCCTCCTTCGGGGTCGCCTCCTAACTAACCATCTTGGCTCCAGGCTCTGTGGATTCCCAGCCTAGAAAGTTCCTTCCTGATCAGGCCAGGAGAGCCAACGTCCCATGCCCAGCTAATCCAAGGCTGAGCCAAAGCTTGCCAGGTGCCCAGCAGAGGTGAATAGCAAGCGGTTTCTTTTGCCTGTCTGTATCCTAGCCCTTTGCCCCAGACATCCCTCTGAATTAGGGTTAGAAATTTCCAGTACTCTGTGTTTAAGTCCTTATGGGAACCTTGTGCCCTTTGGTTCCAGGGAAATCCCAGGGCCCTGTGTGGGAGCTGGGTTCCGGACGCCTTGGCTCTGCCAGTCGGCGAGGCCCTAGGGTGTTCCATGCTTAACGGGGAGGCAAAACCAAGCTTCTCTCGTCCCCCCGACCCTTTGTTCTAAATCTCAGCCTTTTCCACTCAAGTGAACTCAGCACAAAACCTCCCAGGCTTTGAGCCACGCTACACTACAACACACAACCTGGGTTTAGGAGCGCAGTGAGTGGCATGTTTATCTCTCCCCTCTACCCATTACTGACCTCAGAGACAAATAGCACCGTCAGCTGGTGCTGCATGTGTGTGTGCCGGTGGCTGGTATTTTCACGAGATCCCCAGCCGTCTGGCTATGCCCAAGGCCACCCAGTGAGTCAGGAAGTGGCCCGGCACAGATGGACCTGGGCCCCTGGGCAAAGAGTCTTCGGCAAGCTTGAGGGAGCGCCTCCAGGAAAGGAGAATCCTGGCTAGGTGCTGGGGCTTCTGCTTCATCCTCGGAGGCAGGTTTCCCATTTGCTTGATCCTCGTATTGTCTACGGCCTGGAGATGCCACTCTGAGATGCGGTCTGGCTCATTCTCCATCTTCTGCCCTGGAGAAAGCCCCTCATTTCTGTGCCCCCCCCCAGTGCCCAGCCAGGAGGCAGCCCACAGCCTGAGATAACAAGGTGAGAGGTAAGAGGTGTGGAATGAAGAAGGGGACTGAGCAGAGGTCTGGGCTGGACTCCAGCAGGAAGGGGGTGTTCCCACCCCTCATCTGTCCACTGGAGGGCTTCAGGCAGAGACCAACTGACCACTGGTCGCCTCCAGTGGTCTCTCTCCCTCTGGACTGATGGGAATCTGGGCTTCTGGGGGAACTTTTCCTCCCTCAACATTTTACAACCTGATTTCGGAAATCTTTGTTTCTTTTTCTTTCTTTCTTTAAAAAAAAAATCCTTACCTTCCACCTCGGAACCAATACTATGTATTAATTCCAAGACATAAGAGTGGCAAGGGCTAGGCAATGGGGGTTAATGACTTGCCCAGGGTCACTTAGCTAGAAAGTGCTCCGATTTGAACCCAAGACTTCCAGTCTTTGGGCCTGACTCTTAAGCCACTGAGTGACCTAGCTGCCCTCTTATGTTTATGTTTCTGAGGCCTGTTGTGCTGAGGCCCTCACAGCCAGAAAGGCTGATCTGTGATGAACAATGAAGGAATCCTTGAATATTGATGTTGATACGTACAAACACACCAGAGATGGTCATGGTTCTCTAAACACGATTTGATTGGCAGAACATACTATTAGGGAACTGCCATTGTTACAAGGAAACAGATTCTCCAAATAGTCCCGTGTGGTCCCCCCAAGATGACTGAGTCAGCAGGGGCATTGAAGGCCCACCTGTGCCCAGCCCAGGCTCCTAGAAGCCATCATGGTGGCTTGGAAGGCCAATGGAATCAGATCATGTAGCAGATGGTCCTTGTTTACCTCCTGGATGGAGCCATGGCCACCGCAGCATGGAGGCTGTTGGAACAAGTCTTGCTAGAAGAAAGCCTTGTTTCCCCTCCCTCCCAGGAGGAGTCCTCTCGAGGAGGGGGCAAGGAAAGGAGGAAGGGTCCGCCCCATCCATTCAGGTCTTTTCTCTCTTTAAGAATTCCCAGCATCCTAGAGGTGCCTCCAAACCTCACGGCAGGAGAGTCCAACACTCTATGGGAGGTGGTCTGTGGGGGGGAAATAAAAGAAATCTGGAAGTTTCCATCTACGGCAAACTTGGAGTCATGTCTGCAGACTCCATGGGCTCCAGGGAAAGGTGGCGGCGTCTGCAGCGCTGCAGGTGCTGGTCTCTGGGCCCTCTGCCCTGAGCGGCCGCCTCTGGTGACTTGGTTTAGATAGAATTTGTATAAGCCGGGACGTATCCAATGGAGGAAAACCAGCCCAGAGATGTCCCCAGCACCTACCTAGCCCCTGAGGGAAGACTTAGTTGGTAGAGGAAATGATGGCGAGGGGAGGGAGGGGGCAGGAAAGCTGGTGTTCAATATTGAAAGGCTCGTCACCCCGTAGAGAGATTCTCCTGGTTCTGCTGGGCCCCGCTGGGCAGAGGCTGATTTCGGGCCTCCTCATGGGGCAGCCATAGAGAGGGGAGCGGCACCACCATGGGCGGAGGGAGGCTCCCCTCCGTCAGATGCCCGATTCCCACTCGGTGGCTGTGGAGTCCAGGGAGAGGGTGCTGGGGTTGGGCCTCGCTGTTAGCCCAAGAGACGAGACAGATATTCCTGGAAATGAGATTCGGAGACCCCGGCCTGTGCTGGCCCCCAGCCAAGCGTGGAAGGCATCTGAAGGAAAAGAGAAACTCCAGGCTCGAGGTCGGTATTCCCCGTTGGCACGCTCTGGTTACATGTATACCCACATGTTTGTATATGTATGAATAGGCATGTCTGTACATCTGTGTATATACACTCACCCTTGTGTTTACGCATCTGTACAGACATATTAGGCGACTTGCAAAAGGAAGACGAACAGCAGTTGCCCCCAGACAAGGGACATTGAAGGTGGTCTTTGGAAATCTGAAGATCTGACCCAAACGGAGCAGCTGCTTTCTAAGGCCCCGAAAGGGGGGTCTCTGCTCGCTTCTCAGCTCCTCGAAGTGACTCCTTCACGGCTAACTTGGAAGTCCTCTCCATTAGCCCCCCTGACCGCTCTGGCGCTGGGCGTCCTCCGTCCTCCTTGGCGTCTCGGTCTTAGCTTCTAGGTGCTTCTTTGCTGCCCCTTTGCATGAGAGTCTCCCAAGGCTCTGGCCTGGGACTTCTCTTCTGCCTGCACTCTCTCAGGTGATGACCTCATCAGGTCCCTTGAATTAAATGGTCACCGTAATGCAGATGAGTCCCCGATGGGCATAGCCAGCCTTACCTTCTCTTAAGCTCCCGGCCACACCATCAGCTCTCTGCTAAACCTCAACCCGTACAAAGTGTCATTCATTTCCTCTGCTCCCGCCTCCCCTTCCTCTAATTTTGTTTTCTATTGAAGGTACCTCTTTCCTTTTGGTCTCATCGATTCATGACCTAAAAGACCCCCCTCTCTCTGTCTCTGTCTGTCTCTCTATCTGTCTGTCTGTCTCTCTCTGTCTCTCTCTGTCTCTGTCCATCTCTCTGTCTCTGTCTCTCTCGTTGTTGCAGATGTTTACTCCATGACATATGGCATATCTTTCCCCTGTATCCAGGCACATAGACTAGTAAAAACTCATCTCCCACCTGTAGTGTTACGAGTCTCCTCTCCCAGCCTTCCTCCATGCTGGGCCATATCCCTCTTCACATCCTACTCTCCAGCCATCTCCACAGTCTCAAGTCTCATCGCAGTCCACAATAGAGACCCAGCACTGGAGAAAATGATGCCGTAGGGTCACTGCTTGGGTCACTTGCCCAAGTTCACCATTTCAGGGAAGCTCTAGCCGTGTTTCAGATCCTCTTTGGCCATCTCCTCACCAGCTGATGTCCATACTAGTATGTGTCCTTTTCTCTCCCCGCCCCGCCTGTTCTGAACCTATGAACCATGATCAAATTAATATTGCCATTGTTCCTGGACGGGGCTTGTCAGTCTATTACTCTCAGGTTCCCTGTAATTTTTCTACACCGAAGTGTCCCTCCCTGGCCAGCACTCCTCTCTGGCTGTTGTCTTCCACATAAAGCTTCAGGGACTGAGTTTGGTTTTGGATTTGTAGCCCTCCTACTTAGCACAATGCCAGGTATAAGGTCATTAGTTAATGGTTTTTGTTCCTTCATTCATACATTCAAAAATTGTTCGTGACCCCTATTGCATTAAAACTTGCTACTTAAAGTCCTTCCCAATTTGGTTCACCAATGCTACTTTTCAGCCTTTCTCTAAAAGATAGCCAATCTCCCCTTGCTTACGTTTGAAGGCACTTGCTCATTTTTGCCTCAAAAGCCTTTGATTTTCCTGAAAGGGTCATTACATGTGCCTCCTCCATGATGGGACCCTCCCTGACCCCCTTAGTTATTGATGCATCCTTCCTCACCCTCAAAGATCATGTGTATGATATGTCTATGAGTACTGGTAAGTACCCTCCCAGGATTGAGAATGTTGGCTTCTTAAGGACAGGGGATGACTGCATTTTGCCTTGCTACCTCCAGTGCCTCATAGAGTACCTGGCTTATAGTAGGCACTTGGAAAACCTTGGTTCTATCTCCAAGGCCTATTTTCATCATCCCTTCTCTGCCAAGGGCCAGAGCAAGGCTGGGACACCTCTGTCCATTTGTGTATTGACACTTGTACTGATTTCCTTCCTCTCTCCCTATCACCAAAGACACTAAGGCACCAACTTTTTACAAAGCAAGAAACAAAGATCCCAAGAAGGGAAAGAATCTATCAAAGGGAATATTTAATGAAGCTTTCAAGGATTGGCAGGAAGCCTGATCCTGCTGCTTCTGGCATTTTACCATCCTCGGTTGGTCATCTTCTATCTACCTTATATGCAACACACACACACACACACACACACACACACACACACACACAACCACCCATCCTCCATTCATCATTAAAACAGAAGCTCATTGAGAGCAGGGACTGCTTCATTTTTGTCTTTGTCACCCTGAAGTCTAACATGATCCTTGGCACTCAGCAGATGTTTAATAAATGCTTGAGCACCAATTTTTGGATTGGCAGATGCCATCTAGTACAGATAGGGAAGGCAATCTGAACTTGGGGCATGATCGAAGCCGAACCACAGGAGTGATCAAATGCAAGGCACACATTGGACCAGGGAGTCGAATCTTCTAGCTCAAAACCAGGAGTAACAATGGAAAAGGGGTAGTTAGCAAATGTTGATAATGTTAGAGGACGGCCAGTGTTTCAGGGTTTTGAATGTTGGTGGAAGAGGCTGGATAAGGCGGGAAAGCATCTTCTTGGAAGCATCATGGTGGAGTAGAAAGAGGATGGAGAGAGGAAATGAGGGCCCCTGGATTCACATCCTAACTCATTGTGTGATCTAGGGCAAAGGACTGAATCGTTCTGAGCTTTAGCTTCCTCATCTGTAAAATGGGCATGTTCACGCTTGCCCTTTCTATTTCCTGGGCTTGTTAGCAGTTGGAGTCATTGATGGGCATAGGCTCCAGTGGCCAGTCATGGCTGCCTCCATGCTCCTGGAGAGAGAAGGTGATCTCTGAGCCACCTTGAGGGGAGGGGAATAAGGCTGAGGAGAGGAGGACTTCAACCCTGAGACTCTAGCTACTGGGGGGGGAAATGAAGACCAAATCATAAGAGGATGAGATTTAGACACTTTATCTCCATTAATACTGAGAATCTCTATATTGGGAGGTTCCAGCACGTGTCCAAAAGGTCTACTGAGTCGTCAGGCTCTACCTGGGAAGACACCTCCATCCAGAAAGCTTGCCCCAGTTGTGAGGGAGAGAACTAAAGAGGCAACAGAGAAGGATGAAGCTCCTTCATACCCTCCCCACCCCCCCACTCCATCTTCCTTCCATCTCTGGCTTCCTCCCTGCTTTGGTGAGTTGAGGGTCAAACTTGGAACCCTGCGGACAAGGCATAGAAATGATGCCAGAGCGCTTGGCCCTTCCCTTCACCAACAGTCCTTTCCTCCTCTCTCCTGAGATGGAGGAGGCTGGAGTTGGGGGAGCTTAACTTCAAAGAGTCTCACTTTCTCTGCTTGTAAAAAGAGATTTACCCCATAAACCCGTGTTTAAATAATCCTGAAATGTTTGGGTGGTTTCAAGTGTAAAGTAGCAGTTGTCTCTGTTCGCAGCCAGATCTCCAGATCTCTTCCCTTCATGGTCAAGAAGCTCTGATCTCTGGCCCCTCTTCTGCTCATCAACGTCTTCTTCAGGGTCTGTCTCCGGGATCACTTTCTCTTTAAACAGCATGGCCAGAGCCACTTTTAGAGCTGGCAGAAACTCAGCCAGAAGAATGCCTCCAGCCCCACCCCCAGGGCAGGGGCCTATTTAAAGGTGCCCATCCCAGCTCCCCTCACCTTCCCAAGAGCCACCGCCCTGCTTCCAGAGTAGCAGAACACACAGGTAGAAAGACCCAAGCCAGGGGGCAGCTGGGTAGCTCAGTGGGTGGAGAGTCAGGCCTCGAGACAGGAGGTCCTAGGTTCAAGTCTGGCCTCAGACACTTCCCAGCTGTGTGACCCTGGGCAAGTCACTTGACCCCCATGGCCCACCCTTACTACTCTTCCACCTATAAGTCAATACACCGAAGTACAAGGGTTTAAAATTAATTAATTAATTAATTAATTAATTAATTAAAAGAAAGACACAAGCCAGTTTTCAGAAATCGAAGGCCCATCAGGATGGGCTCCTGAGCAGAGGAGACATGAAGGAATCTGCCTGATGCAGGCACTTGCCCCAGCAGGAGTGAGAGTGGCAGGTCCAGGGCCCACGTATGGCACCAGCCAAGGGCAGCAGAGAGGGCTTCGTTCCCTGAAGGCAATCAAATCATTCCGATTTTCAACTGGTGGGAACAGAGAGGAGGCCTCGACGTCACAGCCAGAATCACAGTCACAGTGTCAGAGCTGAAACAGGATGTCAGCCGTTGGAAAGACCTTGGACTATGCGGTGATGATCGCCAGAAATGGAGGGAGAGACATTAGAACACAGACCCTGTTCCAGAGCAGGGAAGGATGCTCCAAACGGCAGTATAGAATCCGAGGGCTGAGTAAACTCTTGGAACAGAGAACAAAGAAGGTCAGAGGTGAGAGGGAGCTTAGGACAGAGAGTGCTAGAGTTGGAAGGAATCCTAGAACATAAAACATGAACATCTGAGCTGGGAGGGACCTTGGCATTGGACTATAAAAAAGTCACAGTTGGGGAGAAGTCCTTAGAACATAGAGCATGGAACATCAGAGCTGTGAATCCCTTTAGAACACAGAACAGAGAATATCAAAGCAGAGAGAGAACTGAAACCTTACAGAAGGGAACGTGAGAGCCAAAGGAGAACTCAGGAGAGAGAACAGTGGAACTGGAAGCCTCCATAGAACGAGGAATAATGAAGGCCCGAGCTGGGAAGATCCTTGGAATCCTGAGACATCGAAGCTGGGAGGAGGCCCCTTGGAGGCAATCTTGCCCAACCTTCTTATTGTTCCGGGGTTGGAGAACACGAGGCCCAGGTCCTTGCCTCCAGGGTGGGCTCCCCTGTCTCTAAGGCCCCCACCTAGATCAGAGGCCCTGGATCTGGCCAGTGCAGCCCAGCGGGGTCTGTAGCGGACCTTGGCTTACGTTGTGAGAGCTTGGAACCAAGAGCGAAGAACCGTCCTGAGGTGAGGAAGAAAACGAATTGGGTTCTTCTTCTTCTTTTGGGGGGTTGGGGGGAGGATTGCCAAGGAACGGCCCCTTGAAAGCCTCTGAGCAGCTCGCTTCCTTCTCTCTGGTGGCCTGGAGGCTGAGGGAGCTGCCAGGAGCTGCCAGGAGCCATGGCACCCCAGTCCAGGCTGGCCTGCCTTCATCCCCCGGAGCTGGCCGGAGGGAGCCTCAGTTTCCACTCAGGCGGCCAGACCCCGTTCCCAGGGGGACTTTGTCTCTGGGCTCCCGACCCCACCCCGTGCTGGTCTATTATGAATTCCTTCAGAGCGAAGGAGAAAAAAAAGAAAGAAAAGAAAACGGTTTGTGTATTTTGAGAAGTCAGAGGCTGGTTTTATGTGTTCCTCCGCTGTGAGAGAAAGCATATTGCCTGCTTCCTGGTGGAACATTCTCTGGGCAGCAGCCCCAGGCCGCTCCTCCCGGCCGGCCGGCTGGGCCCTGGGCCACCTCGGACCCTGTGAGAGCAGCCGGGCGTCAGCTGAATCTCATTTCCTCTGCTCGGTGTATATACACGCTGTGAGTGCTTCAACGGAATTCAGATCAATTAAGCTAATGTTGTTTGACATGATAGTTCTCGGTCCAAGATCAATACGGCTGCCTTTGACAGGCTGATTCTGGAGGCCAGGATGTTTATTATTCTTAGAGCTTACCTATAGACCTGGCTTTTGTCTCCCTGATAGAAACCAGCTCTTCCCCGCACGCCCGGGGCCGGCGGGACGGGCTCACGTTTCCCTGGGCCGCTTCCTAATTGTGAGAGCTGGCCTTTCCGTGGAGGCCACACGTGACGCCTCCTCCTCTTTGTTCCTTTGGACGCCTTTTTGGACTCCGATCCCTCCATCATCTGCTTCTCGGGGACCTGGAGGAGGCGGCGGCAGCCAGGAGGACCTGAGATCTGGGGCACGCCCTGGTCCAAAAAAGCACCATTGCTCGGGGACAAGGACCTGCCTCTTCTTTGCAGTGAGACCCTCCTGGCAGGCTGGAACGGTCCAGGGCCCAGCAGACCCTCACTCGGAGCCCTGGTCCTAGTCCGAGGTTGGCCCCTGCCCGGCTGGGCCATCTTCGGCAGATTCCCTTGGCCTGTTCTGCTGTCAAATGCAGGGTTGGGATGAAATGGCCTCCAAGGTCCCCCCCCAGCGTTGACATTTGGGGTTCCCAGGCCCGTCCTGGCTCTGACACCCATTGGAGCACTTCTCAATATGTTTGTGTTCTCAGGTTCTCGGGGCTCTCCCGGCTCCAGCATTCCCTGTTCCGAGTCACCAAGTTCTTTCCAGCTCAGGCAGTCCATGCTTGACCTTCCAAGGCTCCTCCCAGCTCCTCCAGCCCAGTTCCCGGCTCCATTTTGCAGCAAGCCAAGTAGGTGAGATATTTGGAAATTAAAGCACCATCCCAGGGTGGGAGGGCCTCCCATTGGGAAGGAGCAGGTCACCGTCCCTCCTGGCCTTTGGGCTGCCGGGCCTGGGAGGTGAGAAGACTCTGCTAGTCGCCTCTCAGGTCTGGTAGCCTCCATCTCCTGGATTCTTGTTGTGGGGTCCCTGCTAACTCTGAGAGAATATAGACAGTCTGTGTTCCCAGATTCCCTGCAGCTCTGCCATTCCGCGCTAGTGGGCGCCTTCCCTTCCCCTCTCCCAGCTTTTGTCCTGGCTGGCCTTTATGCCGGGAGTGCCGTCCTCCCCTCCCCTCTGCCTCTTAGCACCCTTGGCTTCATCCATGACTCAGTCCCACCAGCATCTCCTGTGGCCATCTCTCCCTGCCCGCAGCTGCCGGAGGCCTCCCTTCTAAGGCTGCCATTGCCCTATTGGGCGGGCACCTTCCAGGGACCCATTTACAGCCCGGGTAGAACGCAAAGCCTCGAGGGCAGGCAGTGTTCCTATTTTCCCTTTGAGCTCTGCCTCCCCGCCACCGCCAGAGCCTGCCACGCTTCAGGAACGCTTGCGGGTGGACGGATCCATCGGCTGCCTCCCCGACACTTGCTTCAAGGCTTTTCCTCCTGAGCTCTTTCCTCCCAGACCAAGCCTGGGCCATGCCCTCTGGCTCGGCTCTGCCCAACTGTGGGCTCCTATAAATCTCGCCCTTGTTCGGGCTGGCCCTTGTCCAGAAGCAGGCCTGGGCTCTGGGAGAAGCCCGCAGGCCATTTCTCAACTTAGCAGCGGGAATGGCCAGCTGCACACAAGCGTTTTCTCCCCGTGTCACCATGCCGAGGCTGGCAGCGGTTCCCCAGCCGGCCTCATCTGGGTCACGTCCCCCAATTAGGGGACCTTTTCCCTCTTCATTCTGCCGAGACCGAGGAGGAAAGCGGGGCCTGTGGCTGAGCACCTTGTTTGCTGATGCAAATATTCTCTAGAAATGATGGGGAGGAAATGCCCCAAGCTGGCATCTTCCCGGGCTCCCAGCGGTCACCAAGACGCTCCTGCTTTTGCTAAGTGAATGTGCACGAGGGAGATGGAACGTCCTGAAATCTGAGCTGGCCCCCTGGCTCCTTGGATGGGCCCTGGCTCTGGAGAGGAAGGGGGGCTCCTCTGTCCCCCTTTGTCTTCTCTGTGCCTTGGGAGCAGAGGACTTGGCCCGAAGTAGCCCAAGAGGCAGCTCTGAGACTTAATGAGCGCCTAGCTGACATCTTACTCATTGGATATCACAAGCCGGGGGAGTTGGCTCTATGATGAACCCCATTTTACAGATAAGGAAACCCAAGCAGACAGAAGCAAAGGGACTTGCTCAAGGTCACACAGCTGGGAAATACCTCAGTCAGGATTTAGTCTCAGGCGGGTCTCTCTGACTTCCAGACCAGCACTTTCCCCACTGAGTCTCCTGATTGTAGCATCCCAGAATCCCAGAATTTGGAAGGGACCTCAGGGACCGTCTAGTCCCTCTCATACGACAAAGGAACCCCTAAAAGGCAGAGCGGCCCAACAAGTGGCTGTGGAAGCCGCCCCCCTCCACTGAGGGAGAGCCCCCCTCTTCTCAAGGCAGCCCAGGCGTTTCTCAGTTTTAGGAAGTTGTTCCCCCACCCCATGACAAGTCCATGTTGGCCTCCTTCCCCTGATTCTCCCAACAGAATTGGGCCCCACAGAATCAGTCTGAATCGCCCCCAGGACCAAGGACTCTCCCCCCTCATCTCCAAAGGGCTTTTTGGAAGATTGGTCCTTTGAGATCCAAAGAATGGCAGCCGACGCCCCTGGAGATAATGCGGTTTGGAGATCGAAGCACGTGCAATCTGCAAGCTGTGTGTGGTGGGCAGCGAGGTGGGGAAGCCGAGATCAGAGACGCGGGTGGCTAGCAAGAGCTGCAGGTGGGTCTGAACTGGGTCTTCCAAGCTCCCCGTCCCCCCCTCCATCCCTTCTTCCCACCTGAGCTCTTGAGAGAAGGAAGATGGCCTCGGAACGATTCCCCAAAAGACGGGAAAGCCCCAGCGGGTGAGGTGGCCCTGCCGGCGGCCAGGTGAGAGACAGCAGATGCTCTGGAGAACGGGGCCATTCTTCTCTCTCTCAAGGTCGAGGGTTGGACTGTTGTCCTCTCGGCAGGGCCAGCACCAAGCGTGGGGCCTGGGCCATTGGCAGCATTCCCGAGTGTTTGCTGGCTGGAAAAAAGACCTCAGCTGGAATGAGAGATAGCTTGTGGTCGGCTTCTTCAGTGCCCTCCAAGGCCTGGAAAGAGCCCGAGCTTGGACTGACTGGGTCATCGGGGTTCAAACATGCTGGCTTTGGCATATTCCTTCTGTGGGCCCCTCGGTTCTCCCAAGCCCCAAATAGGTACAATCAGAAGGACAGAAGCAACCTCGAGGGCACATCCAAGAACACGCTGGGCAGCTCTACAGCAGGCTAGACACGAGGACGTCCCAAACTGTCCCAGCGGGGGTTCTTGAACACAGGAGACAAAGCGAAGAGCTCAGCCTCACTGAGTGGACTCTCTGGACAGGGTTTATGGGAAAACGTAGTCAAGAATTGCCCAGGAAAGGAAGAGAAGCAGGAGTTGCCTTCTGCATCAGCGGAGGGAGCCCCCTACAAGGATAGGGAAGAGGTTCAGAGACTGAATGTTGAATGTGAGGCGTCAAAGGGCTGTTGGCATGCCAAGCAGTGCAAGGCTGTCAGAGCTGGGAGGAAGCCTAGAGAAGCCTCCAACTGAGTCCGTGGAAGTTGAGAGTAACGACTTCACAGAACCTCCGAATTACAGAATGAGAGAGCTGGAAGGGGCCTCAGAGACCATCTTGTCCAGCCAACATATGAAAGAAATCCTCGTTCACTCTAACAGCGCCAGCGAGGGGCCATCCAGTCTCTGACTGAAGATCCCCAAGGACGGGAAGCTTAACAACTCTCTGGGCTACTCTTTCACTTTGGACAAATTCTTAGGAAAATTCCATTTTGTCCCTCAAACTTCCCCCCATCCCATCCCTCTTGGTTCTCCTCTCTGCAGCTGAAAAGAACAAAGCGAATCCCCCTTCCGTATAAAAGCGCTTCTCTCATGTCCTTCCTGATTCTCCCCTCCTCCAGGATAAGACATCCGTGTGTCCTTCAAACAATCCTTCCTCGTAAGACAGGGATTCAAGTCCCTTCCTCATCCCCTGGGAGAACCTGCAGATTATAACTGGCTCGCTAAGTTATAGTGCTAGAACTGAACACAAGATGCCGAACGTGGTCTGACGGGGGCAGCATACAGGGCATTAGCGATACTTCCTCCCCGGATGCCCTGCCTCTCTTCATGTGCTTCTTTGCTTCCCAGATCCGACCACCGATTGACAGCGAGCTTCGGTCCCGACACAGGCTCCCCCTGGAAAACAAAGACAAGGACATTTCATACAAACGATGGTTTTATTATGACTTGACTATCTTGTGCTTATAAAGTTATGTTTTTATCTTTGGGTTTATCATCGTGGAATTTCCTCTTAACACAATTCTCTAGACCAGCATTGGCGAAGACGTGGCACCCATGCAGAGGCAGGACTCAGGGAGCTGCTCCATTCACCCTCTTCCCAGCAAGGGAGGACCTTTTTTTGCATGCCCCGCCCCTCTGTCCAGCCACCCAAGGCAAGCACTTCCTCTCTCAGCTCTCTCCCATAATGTGGGGCTCACCAACAGTTTGAATTTGCCCTCTGGGCACTTGACCTCAGAAAAGGATCACCAATGCTGCTCTAGATTGTGGGTCTGGCAGCAAAGCAATGGCTTGAAAGAAACTTATTTTGAGCAAATTGATGATCAAGTTGGGTTAAAGTTCGGAAAATATCCTAACTTTGAAACTCTTATAAGCCAATCACTTGTCCTTGAATGAATGAATGAATGAATGAATGAATGAATGAATGAATGAAAGACAATTCATTCACTGTTTACTATAGACCAGGCCCTTTTCTAAGCACTGGAGATGTAAATATGAGCAAGCAAGGGAATTTCTGTTCTCAAAGACAATCAACCTCTTTGAGACACCAACAAATAAAAGAAAATTTCTGGGGCAAGAGAAGATGAAAACTCACTTGACACAGCCTGTGATTAAGAGGTGGGCATGGGAGATGAGCAGGAGTTACAACAGAAGGGGAAGGACCAAAATGCTGCCATATGGCTTGGAGCTGAACAAAGAGGCATGGTCACTTAGCTCTGAGTAAGATAAGGTGATAACTCATCTTTTAGAGCCCTGCGTCCCACGAGTGGGAGTCTGGTTCTTGGAAGAGGCAGAGGAGAACCACAATGGATCATGGATTGGAGCTGTCCAGAGCGTGACAGTATTTGAGTTTCTAGCTGAAACCTTCTAACCTTCTAGTTGCTTAAATAGGGAAGGAGGCAGCAGACCTACCTTCCTTTACTTGTAGCAGCAGGAAGCAAACCCTTTCTCTTCAAAACTATAGGATCCATGAGCTTTAACCTTAGAATTCCTAGCCTCATCCTTAGCTCCTCTCACTTCCTTAGCCCAAATGTCCTCCAATCCCTGTTCTCTTCTCTCTTCATATTTTTCTCTCTCTTCATCTCTGTCTGTCTGTCTGTGTCTCTCTCATGTGCATCTGTGTGTAGCAGGAATACTTGTGTTCAGAGGGGAGGAAGGCTTTGTCTTCTGAGGGCTTTCTTTCCTCCTCTCCCTCTATGTGGACTCTACGGGCCTCTCCCAAAGAAATTGTGGGCTAATAAGATCTCAGGTCTCACAATGTCATTCACTGAGGGAAGGAGGGAACCTTTCTCATAGCTTAGATCAAAGCATATCCATGAATTAGTAGCTGGCCTTACATAGCTACTGTGGCCCCCATGTTCATCCTGTTGGTCTGCTCAGCTTCCCTGAACTGTACTAGTCTGGTCTTCATACAACACGTCTATGTCACCTGCCCCCCTAATATATTCTGTTTAACCTCCTTGGGCCTCAGTTTCCTCACCTATAAAACAATGGGATTAGATGAGATGACTTCTGAGGTTACTTCAGGTTTTCAGATTTGATAATTATAATGAATGGACAAATTATAATCAATGGACACAGCATTTATTAGGTGAAAGCAAGAATGTCCACTGTCACCGGGTGATTTGTTAGAGTGCTAGGAATACCAACTCTAGCATTAGGGTAAGCAAAGGAAATTGAGGGGGAAATCCTAGGCAAAAAAGAAATCGGGTAGATAACGGGATACTTTACTTAGAAAACCCCAGTGAATTGATCTAAAATTAGTCTGAAAACAACTTCTTCAAAGTTGCAGGATATAAGCCAAATCCACATAAATCTGCATTGTTATATCAACAACAAAAAGGAGGAAGAAATAGAAAGATATGTTTCATGAAAGTTTAGCTCAGAATGTATAAAATATTTGCTAACGTACTTACCAAGGTGCACATAGAAACTTATAAAAATAAATATAATAGGTTTTATGTAAGTGAAGACAGATGTATAATCAGAGAAATATGAATTGCTCAAAGGTAGGTTGAGTCAATATCACAAAAATTACAATAGCATCTCAGTTAATGTACATATCTAGTGTTCTTCCAATTCACCTACCAAAGAATTACTTTTTAGAGCAAAGGCAGGACATAAAACATTTGTAGGAACTAAAAGGCATGATAATAGGGAGAAAAGGGGAAGGAAGACAGGCTAGCACTACCAGATCTCAGACTACCCAGTATATCCCAAACATCTTAGTATAATCTTAAGCTATTGAAAAATTCATCAGAATTCAAACTAGTAATTATCCAAACAATTTGATATTATTTTTAAAAAAGAAAGATTGACCAGTGGAACAGATGAGGTACAAACCATATAGTCTTATCTCTAATAAACAAAAAGGCTCCTGTTACTGTGATATTACTGAGTAATTTTTTAAAAATTGCTGAGAATTAGACAGCAATCTGACAGAAATTAGGTTTAGACCATACATTAAGAAAATCTCTGGACTTCTGGGTTAAGATGGCTGCAGAGTAGTTACAGAACTTTTACCCTCCCCACCACCAACTTGTATGATACCTCAAAAGAACAAAAAGGCCAAGTTCAGATGAGTGAAGGGACTCCACAATAGGGTGCAGCATTGAAGGTATGTGGGATTTAGGCATTTCCATACTATAAGGGGGTAAATTAGCTCCCACCAAAATGTGAGCTGATCAAACCCTCCCCCACTCTACCTATGGGGCAGGATTCATAGCTAGCACCCTAGAATTAAAGCATAGGAGAACAACATCTAAGTTCTTGGCAGTGGATCAAGAGCACCCCCGAGAGCAGCTAGACCTAAAACCCCAGGAGGCTGAAGAGTGCAAACCTTGGACACTGGGGTGGCATACAGCAGAAACTGCACAGACTCAAAAAGTAGCCTCAGCCAAAAACCTCTCCATAGCTCCATACACAGAGACCCTGCTCTCTTCACCCAGACTTCTGAGGGGAGCAAGAAACAGCAGAGTAATGGCTAGCAATGCTCAAGAAAAATCAACCAACAAAAGAAGCAAGAAAAAAACGCTAACTCTAGATAATTTTTACATAGGAAAAATCGAGACCACAGAACAGACAGCAGAGGAAGACAAACAAGTAAATACATCCAAACCCTCCCAAAAAAATGAAAATTGGTCACAATCTCTTGAAGAGTTCCAATTTGAGATCATGAGAAAGATGGAAGAGATTTGGCAAGAAAAGTGGGAAATAGTTCAAAAAGAAAATAACAATTTAAAAGGCAGAATTTTGCAATTGGAAATTGAGGTTCAGAAAGAAAATGAAATGATAAGCAAATTGAAGACCAGAAATGACCAGCTGGAAGCCATGAAGAGCCAGATAGACCAGACTGAAAAGGAAAACCAAAAGATTATAGCAGAAAACCAGTCTTTAAAGGTTAAAATTGGGAAAGTAGAAGCCAATGGTCTCACAAGACAGCAAGAATTAATAAAGCAAAGTCAAAAGATTGACAAAACAGAAGGAAACATGAAATATCTCAATGAGAAAAATAATAGATCAAGAAAACAGGTCTAGAAGAGACAACTTGAAAATTATTGGTCTTCAAGAAAAATCAGAGACAAATAGAAATCTAGATATCATACTATAAGAAATTATCCAAAAAAAATTGCCCTGATGTTCTTGAACAAGAGGGCAAATAGACATTGAAAGAGCCCATAGAACACTGTCTATACTAAATCCTCAAAAGATAACCTCCAGGAATGTAATAGCCAAATTCAAAAGCTTCCAAGTTAAGGAGAAAATATTATAAGAAGCCAGAAAGAGACAATTCAGATATCAAGGAACACCAATCAGGATTACACAGGATCTGGCAGCCTCCACACTACAAGACCCCAAGGCTTGGAATATGATATTCAGAAAGGCAAGAGAATTGGGTCTACAACCAAGGATCACCTACCCACCAAAACTGACTGTATACTTCTAGGGGAAAGTATGGGCAATTCAACAAAACAGAAGATTTCCAAGTATTTTCAAAGAAACTACCAAGACTAAATGGAAAGTTTGATATCCAACCACAAAAACCAAGAGAAACATGAAAAGGTAAATAAGAAAGAGAGGGGAAAGACAAAAAAAAATTTTTTTAAGATTCTTCTTTAAGGGCTTCAATAAAATCAAATTCCTTATATTCCTATATGGAAAAATCTTATTTTAACTCTCAAAAACTGTATTCACTACTACAGTAATTAGAAGAACTATACATGGGGATGTACAGGTTTTTTGGCCTACTGCTCCCTTTCCAGAAAAAAAAAATATTATGGGGGCAGCTGGGTAGCTCAGTGGATTGAGAGTCAGGCCTAGAGATGGGAGGTCCTACATTCAAATCTGGCCTCAGACACTTCCCAGCTGTGTGACTCTGGGCAAGTCACTTGACCCCCTTTGCCCACCCTTACCACTCTTCTGCCTTGGAGACAATACACCAAAGTTAAGGGTTTAAAAAAAAGAATAAAAAAAATATTAGTTAGCCCTCTGGAAATTAATTTTTATAAAAATTTTAATAGCAATTAATAGGAAAGATAAATGCACCTGTGGGTGTCACTGCTCTCCTGGATCGCTGCAGCACCCACCAGGGGGCAGTAGCTTCCACTTTGGGAATCACTGGTATAGACAATGAGGAAATATCAGTACTTAACATATATGCGCTAAACGGTATAGCATCGAAATTTCTAAAGGAGAAACTGGCAGAGCTCGAGGAGGAAATAGAAAGCAAAATTATACTAGTGGGAGACCCAAACCTTTCTATATCAGATCTAGATTAATCAAACCAAAAAATAAATAAGAAAGAGATAAGAGAGGTGAATGAAATCCTAGAAAAAATAGAATTAATAGATATGTGAAGAAAAATAAATAGGAACAAAAAGGAATACACCTTCTTTTCAACATCACATGGTATATTCTCAAACATTGACCATGTACTAGGACATAGAAATATGGCAAACAAGTGCAAAAGAGCAGAAATAATAAATGCAACCTTTTCAGATCATAATGCAATAAAATAATAATTAGTAAGAGCATATGGAAAGGCAAATCAAAAATTAATTGGAAATTGAATAATATGACTCTCCAAAATCAGTTAATTAAAGAACAAATCATAGAAACAATTAATAATTTCACTGAAGAGAATGACAATAATGAGACATTTTACCAAAATCTGTGGGATGCACTCAATTGCAGTACTTAGGGGGAAATTTACATCCTTGAGTGCATATATAAACAGTTTAGGGAGGGCAGAGGTCAATGAATTGGGCATGCAAATCAAAAAACTAGAAAGTGAACAAATTAAAAATCTCCAGATGAAAACTAAATTAGAGATCATAAAAATTGAAGGAGAAATTAATAAAATCAAAAGTAAAAGAACTATTGAATTAATAAATAAGACCAGAAGCTGGTACTTTGAAAAAACAAATAAAATTGACAAAGTCCTCGTCAATCTAATAAAAAAAGGAAATAAGAAAACCAAATTAACAGTATCAAAGATGAAAAGGGCAACCTCACCTCTAATGAAAAGGAAATTAAGGCATTAAAAAATATTTTGTTCAATTATATAGCAATCTAGGTGATATGGATGAATATTTACAAAAATATAAATTGCCCAGATTAAAAGCAGAAGAAATAGAATACTTAAATAATCCCATATCAGAAAAAGAAATTGAACAAACCATCAAAGAACTCCCTAAGAAAAAATCCCCAGGATCAGATGGATTCACAAGTAAATTCTATCAGACATTCAAAGAACAACTAATCCCAATACTCTACAAATTATTTGACATAATTAGCAAAGAAGGAGTTCTACCAAATTTTTCTTATGACTCAAATATGGTATGGATTCCCAAGCCAGGTAGATAAAAAACAGTGAAAGAAAAAAGAGCTCAGCTTTTGGTACAAAAATGCACAATATGGCAAAAACTGCTGGGAAAATTGGAAAACAATATGGGAGAGTGAAAACAATATGGGAGAGATTAGGTTTAGATCAACATCTCACACTCTTCACCAAGATAAATTCAAAATGGATGAATGACTTGAACATAAAGGAAACTATAAGTAAATCCCTCTGAAAAAGGGTCACATTTCCATGATGAGTAAGGAAGTGATTACAATTGATACAAATAAAAACATTTCCCCCAGGGGCAGCTGGGTAGCTCAGTGGAGTGAGAGTCAGGCCTAGAGACGGGAGGTCCTGGGTTCAAACCTGGCCTCAGCCACTTCCCAGCTGTGTGACCCTGGGCAAGTCACTTGACCCCCATTGCCCACCCTTACCAATCTTCCACCTATGAGACAATACACCAAAGTACAAAGGTTTAAAAAAAATACTCCTTAAAAAAAAATTAAAAAAAAAAAAAACATTTCCTCCAGTTGACAAAGCTTTCAAGGATATGGACAGACAGTTCTCAAGGGAAGAAATCTACCCAATCATAACCACATGAGAAAATCCCCCAAATTACTCATAATTAGAGAAATTCAAATGAAAGCAATTGTGAGGTTCCAAAGGAAAATGACAAACGGCAGATGGACTGTGGGAAAACAGGCATATTTGTGCATTATTAATGGAACTAAAGATTAGTACTATATTCTAGGATGCAATATGGATTTTTGTCTCCAACATTTCTAAACTGTGATTACCCCTTAACCTAAGAATACCAGAACTAGACCTATACCTCAAAGCAATGTGAAGACAGAGAAAAATGACATGTTAAAAAAATAGTAGATTTTAGTACGTTGGCAAAGAACTAGAAATAGAGGGTGCCCATTAACTGGGAGAAGACTAAATAAATCTTTATGTGTAAATAGAATGTGATACAGGTGTGCTATCAGAAATGATAAAGGAAATCATTTCAGAGAATCCTGAGAAGACTTGTATAAACTGATGCAAAGGGAAGTGAGAAGAACCAGGGGAACTATTTATCTTCCATTGAAAAACTGAACAACTTTAAATGACTCTTTTTGATTGATTTTGCATGTTCGTTACCAGGTTCCCCCATCTCCTTTTTTTAGTAGGGAAAAAGTACATGAGAAAGACATATTTGTAAACAGAGGGAAAAAGATAACTTAAATGAAGAAACTTCTTGCCAAGGATTCTAGGCTGGATCTCTTCAGCTTCCAGAGAATTCTTGGCTCTCATCCATGTATCACATGAACCCCCAAAATCTTACTGGGATGGATTCAGGGAAAAATACAACAGCAAGTGTCCTGCCTACACAGAACCATGCCTGCTCTTATTCCTTCATTCATCAGGAATGGATGAAGCACCAACAATGTTCTAGGCGCTATGCTGGGATTCAGGATGGAAAAATAAAGTAATGCCGCCTTTGAGAAGCGTACATTCTACGTTCCTGGGTAGATCTTTGGGTGACTGAATTTCTGAGCTCATCTGCAAAATGAGGGACTTGGATAAAACCACTCTGATGTCCCTTCAAGCTCTAAGTGGGTGCTACTGGGATTCCTGGAGGAGGAGAAGGTGTACTTCATGGGACACGTACCCAGACAAGTCAATGCAGTAATGCAATGGATAGGACTAGGGATGAGACCTCTGCTGTCACAGCATAGGGCACCCCTGGGGAAAGAAACTCCCTTTGCCAGCCCTGTATCGAGCACTGGACCTGGAGGCAGCTAAGACCCTTATTAGCTGGGTGGTCCTGGGCAAGTTATTCCCTTCGATTTGCCTCCGTTTCCTCAATTGTAAGTGAGAGTAATAACAGTACCTGCCGCAGAGTGTTGATGTGAGGTTCATATCATGAGCCAATTGTTATCCTGTGGGTGGCCTTGGGCAAGCCCTTGAGAACCCAATGATTCCATTTGTAGGAGAATAATCGATAGCAATAATCATTCCTGATCACCCAGTACATCGAGGTTTCCAGTGGATTTTCCTCATAACCTCTCCTGAGACAGGAAGATTGAGCATCATAATCCCCATTTTATAGAGGAGGAAACTAATGATCAGAGAAAGTGACTTGTCCAGGGTCCCACAGCTAAGATGAGTCAGTCAGAATTAGCACCCAGGCCTCTCCTGACTGGAAGTCCAACAGCCTTTAGACAGCTTCCCCTTGGCTGTTAGCAGGGAGCACTTAGTGTGGGGAGCCGAGATCTGTGTGGAGACCCAAGGGAGGCTGAGCACCCCGGAAAACTGGAAGGTGGCTTGCTTCAGCCGTGGGACTCTGGGCCTCAGTTTCCTCTGCCATAAGCTGATGAGGTCCTGGGAGATGCTCTCTAAAGGCCCTTCTGGTGCTGGAAGTCCACCCACACAGGAGGGCCTCCCGTTTCTTTCTCGTTCTCCCTCCTGGCGTTTCAGGTGGTGCTCAGAGCTGCCTGGGATTTAATTTAGTCAAAAAAGGTGTGACCCGAGGGTGGGTCTCCCCAGCTCTTTTAAAGCACGAAGCCTCGTATGCTTTGAATTAATTTAATATCCTTTGACTCACACCCAAGGAGAGCAGGAGGAGAATAGCAGCATTGAGCGCCCCTTTAAAGGAGCCCAGCCTGACCCCCACCTCTCTCTTAAGAGCCAGGAAATTGGCATTCGATGCTCAGGGGCTGGATATGTGCGGAGGTCAGAGCGAGGCCCGGGATGAGGACCTCAAGGAAGGGCCAGGCTCACCCGCTGGCATTCCTGGGCCCTGGGGCTGGAAGGGTCCATCCCCCGCATCCCAGAGGCTCTGACTGTGCCCTTCTCCCCGACATCTCCTCAGAGGGGACTCCTAAGCACTTTCTTCCCTCCTGGCCTCCCTCCTCCCTGGTGGAGTTTCTCTATAAACCACAATTCTCCTTTCTAGGAGCAAAACAAGGAGGTCCAGGAGAGACGGCTCTGGGTGGCCAGGAGAGAGATCTCGGTTCCAGTCGTGGCTCCAGTCTTTGGGGCGATGGCTAAGCCCCTTCTGGGCCTCGGGCCTCTCCTCTGTAAAATGGGGAGAACCGTCTTCATCACTGCTCCCCTCAAGAAGCTGTTGTGAGGAAAGTGCTGGGCAGAGCCTCGAGTGGTGAGAAATAAGAGCTTCTTTCCTTCTCCTCTTCCATGAGATCAGGGGGAGCCACAGAAAGTCTGGCTGAAGGGAAATTGGGAGATCCTAGCCCCGTGGTGGTGAGCCTCTGGCATGAGTGCTGGGGGGCCCTCAGAGCTCCAGCCCCAAAGCCAGAGGCCGGGGCCGGGCTGCTCCCCTCCTCCTCGTCTCCACAAGCTGCCTCTGAAAGGTTCGCCATCACCGTCCCAGGCCAGGCGTGAGATGCCTCGGAGGGCATCTGCTCCGGCTTCCTCACGTTAAAGATGGAGCGGCTGTGGGGCAAAGCGCCCAGAAGTCTTACCCGCCCCCCGGGGAGTCGGGAGGGGGCTCGAGGTCTGCTCCACGAGCCGATGCCCAGGGAGTCCCCCAGGAGAAATGCGGTGACCCAGAAGAGAGCCTGGGCGAGCCGGCGAGACCTCCCGTCCCTGGTGACGGCAGGCAGGACAACCCCGTGGCAGGGGGAGGCTCTGGAGGCAGCCATTCGTGGGGCAGGAATCGGGGCGTCGTTGGCTCCTGCCGGCTAGAGACAGAGCGTGCGGCCCCCGGACGGGGCCGGGCGGCTCGTCGCCCCTCTGCGGCCATGCTCTGCTCTTTGCTCTTTTCCATTCTCCGTGCAGGTCTGGGGGCTTCCCCAGGGGCGGAGGGGGCTGCGGGAGCCCCCAAAGGGAAGGGGCTCCCCCAGGGCAGCTTCGGGTGTCTCTGGCCGCCAGCACACGGGCGGAGTAAAGGCGGCTCGAGGCCGCTGACCCAGGGCTGGAGAGGGTTTGGAAAGAGCGTCCTGGGAGGAGTGGGGAGTGCAGACGTGTTTGTGTGGGCGTGTGCACGTGGTCCGTGGCATGTCTGTGTGTGCGTGTGCCTTCACATGTGTCTGTATGCACATGTAAGTGGCCGTGTCTGTATGTGTGTGATGCATGTTGTGTGTGTCCTGCATCCTGTGTGTATGCCTGTTTGTGTGTACATGGATGTATATTCACACACACGCACACACGCACACACGCACACACGTGCACACACACACACACACGCCTCTTGGCCAAAGTCATCTCCCATAAAACAGAACTGCTGTGCTCATCCCAAGGCAACAATGAGGGCGGACGGCCGGCCGATGACACCAGAGAGGACCCCCCGAGCCTGCCGGATGGTAGACACCGCACAAGTGTCCGTGGTGAGATTTGAACCCAAGCCCTGTGACTCGAGACGGTAAACCAAGGCATCGGCCATTCGTTCTTTCAGTCATTCCACGAGCGTTCACGGTCTCCTCCGTGTGGCGGGTTTTGAGTTGTTCCGTTTGTGTCTGACTCTTCGTGCCTCCATTCGGGACTTTCTTGTCAAGGACGCCGGAGTGTCAGCCCTGCCCTTCTCCGGCTGATTTCCAGATGAGGACACCGAGGGGTTCAGTGACCTGCTCCGGGTCACACAGCTAGTTAGGGTCTGAGGGCAGATTCGAACTCAGGTCTCTGACTCCAGGCCTCGTGCTCTTTGCATTATGGCACCCCTCAGTGGCCCCCAAATGAAAGCTACAATGAACCAACCACTTCCTGCCCACGAGGGGTGCTCCCGGGGGGCTGCGCTTCACCTTGGGGTCTCTCGTGGAAGGGGAGCTCCCCGGCCCCTCCCACCCGCTCCCAGGAAAGGGCCAAGGAAGCAAGAAGGAAAGAGACCAAGTTCATGAAGGGCCTCCTCCGGGCCCTTCTGGACTTACCAGGGGAAACGGGGTGTTGGCTTCCAGGGTACCCCACAGTCCCCTTCCTACCTCTCCCCCACAGCCCAGGAAACCCAGGATGGGGCTCCCAGGAATCCGAAGGGCACCGGCTCCAGGCGGAGTCCTTGAACGTAGAGCGGAGGTTTCTGGGCAGGGTCTCCATTTGGGTACCAAGCTTGACCCTTAGCCCCGGACGAGCCCCGAACCAAAGATGGCTGAGAGGGTGGGGAGAGACGGGGGTCCCTCTGCACCGCAGCGTCACTCTGTGGCAAACGTCGCTGGTGCTTCGTCTGCCGCCCACGGGGCGAGGAAGGGAGCCCCGAGACGTAGTGCAGCGCTCCTGGAGGTGATCCGTGGATCCCCAGAGCTCCCCAGGACTCAGGGTAAATCTGGAAGCTCCCAAAGGCCTCTGGGCTGCGGCCAAGGTCTCCTTTTTATACCAACGGTCCCAGCGTGTCACTGAGAATCACCAAACTCCTCCAGGGCCAGAGAAACAAAATGGAAGACAGCCCCTAGCGAGGGACACACAGAGGTTGGAAAAGACCCTGATGGAATGTCCCCAGCGACGCCAATCCGTGGCCCAAGCCATGAGCCCAATAAGGGTTTGACCAAAAAGGAGGCGGCGATTATTGGAGAAAAGGAATAGCCGCCGCCTCTGCCCCCTCCCCAGCCCTGACCTGGCGCCGAGGAGAAGAGAAGTTGCTTTAAGCAAGTCGGTTTAGATGAGGAGGAACCCTGGGACGGCCGTGTGGCTTCATGGGGAGGCCATCTGGGCTATCCGGGAGCCCTGGGCTGCCATCTTGCCTGGGGCAGCGGCACCACCCCGGCTTCACCTCTTAGACTTGCCTCGTAGAGGACGAGAGATGAAGGGCCAGAAGGGACCCCAGAGGTCACCCAGGCCAGTCCTCTCCTGTAACTGAGGAAACTGCGGGAGCTCTCGGTGACTTGCCAAGAGGGCAGAGGGATTAAATGCCACATTGGAACCCGCTTCTCGGCTCTCACATTCCATTCTCTCCACTCTCCACAATCTACTCTAGACCGTTAGAACGGGCCGTTTAAGCTCCTCGAGCCTCAGTTTCTCCATCTGTAAAATGAGAGCTTGCACTGCTGAAATGAATGTCATCGACTTATCTGTAGCTGGCTCGCCTTTGTTTGTGCAGGGCTTTAGGGCATGTATGTGAGCTTTCTGAGCCCTTCCCAAACATGCATGTTGAGATGCCCTCATTGGATATTCTCATTAGATGCTCCCAATTGATGGATCTCATTCTCGGGCCGCCGGCCTCCTTGCAAATGGAGGCATTTCCCATTCCATCCTTTTCCAAGGAGGCTCTGCTGCTGCCCAGGGGTGGTCCAGAGGGACCCACATGCATGCTGGAGGGGCAGCTAGGAAATGGTTTTCCTTACAGGACACCCTCCCTGCCCCCCCTCCGGGGACCAGCTCCAACTTCCCTGCTGTCCCTTTGAAACCAAATCCTGTTTGCAGACATGAGTAACTGCAGCAATCGGGGACCGCCAGCCCTGGAATGGGGCACTCCCTCCCGCCCCCCTCCTTCAAGTCCATCGTAAAAGACAGGAAGACCCAGGTTCAAAGGCAAAAGGAGGAGAGCATTAAATTACTTTTATGGCGAGCCAGGCTGATGGATCCGCAGGCCGGGTTGGGATCTGGCTCTAGCTAAGACTCAGTTCTGCAAGCACTTTTTAAAGAGCCTGTCTTTAGGCCAGCATCTCAGGGACCATCTCCCTAGAGCTGAGAGGGTCCTCAGGGGCCATCGGGGCCAATCACCTCGTTTTTTCAGAGGAGAAACCTGAAGCCTGGAGAGGTTGGGCACCTTCCCTGAGGGAGCACAGCTGGCAAACAGTGTTTTAAAACAAAGCAGTGCCTTTTTCTTCTTTCTTAATGATGACAATAGCTTACATTTCTTTGATTTTAACGTTCATGCACTCTTTCCTTACATTACCTGATTTTCTTCTGACAACAAACTGAAGAGGTAAGTGCTGTTCTTCTGATTTTACAGACAAGAAAACTGAGGCTCATGGATGTTGGTAGAATATTGGGCAGATTTAGAACCCTGAACCCCATCCCCAGGGCCTTCAGAGGCATAGCACCTAGCAATCTCATTTTACAAATGGACACACCAAGGCCCAAGAAGGGAAGCCACTTGCCCAAAGTCACATGGCCAATAAATGGCTGCCATTCTGACTCCAAATCCAGGAAGCTCTCCAGGGCCCCAAAAGCCAAAATGGCAACTGAGTATCCCTGTTTTAGACAAGGTCATCTCCCTCCTCCCATGGCAGGGTCCTGAGTCAGGCCATTCTCTCAGGTGGATGATGCTTGAGGAGAGCATCCACTGGACCGTGGCACATCCAGCGGGCTAGTCTTTCCGGACCTGGAGCAGAGATGGCCCTTGGAGAGAAGTGAGTGCTCCTAGCTCTGAGCTAGGCTGGCATCGTTCAAGGCTGCGGAAGATGGCGCCTGCTTCTCCCAACCATTTCCTCTCATGGACTGAGAACTGGACAAGGGCCTTGAGATGACCGAGCACGACTCCCCTCTTTTGTGGATGAAGACACTGAGGCCTGGAGAATTACCAGGATTTGAACCCAACTCCTCCACCTCCAGTCACACTGAGGTTCTTTAAGAGTTACAAAGCAGGACTCTCCTGATACCCTGTGAGGAAGGAAGCACAATTGTCATTACTCCCATTACTTCTGAAATGGGAGTCTCTTCTGTCTTCCTGCGGTTGACTAGCTCAGGCTTGGAGGCAGGTCCTAGGTGGGGCAGGCAGAATCCAGTGAATGGGAGGAAAGCTCCCCCCTGAGGGCTCCCCTAGGTGGGATGGGAAGCAGGGAGACCTGCATTTCTTTTCTGGAGGCCCCTTTGTTATTTGTCCTCGAGGGAGGAGGGCCGCCCTGGGAAGCTTGCAAGGAGACTCTGGACAGATTTTCTGCCAAGAGCCTGACCAATAAATTCTGCGTCTCCTTCGCGAAGCGCCGATTGTGTATTTCCGGGTCTCGCTTCCCACTTTTACCGGTTCCTTTAATTCCAGCTGTATTTTATAGCTTTTCTATGAGGTGCAGACACCAGAGGGGCACAGTCGTGGCTGGGGGCTTCGGGCCTCCTCCCCAGGCAGAGGCCCCAGAGGGAACGAGAGGCGGGATGGAAAAGGAGGGCAGGAAGACTGTTGTGGGCCAGCTTTGGGGCAGCCTTGTAGGAACCAGGAAGCCACGGGCTGCCAGAATGAGTCTGCGGGCTCAGGGGCACAGCCAGATGCTGGGCTGAGCACACGCTCGCCTTATTCTTTTCCTTAAAAAAATGCATTTTAGGGGGCAGCTGGGTAGCTCAGTGGAGTGAGGGTCAGGCCTAGAGACGGGAGGTCCTAGGTTCAAACCCGGCCTCAGCCACTTCCCAGCTGTGTGACCCTGGGCAAGTCACTTGACCCCCATGGCCCACCCTTACCAATCTTCTACCTATGAGACAATACACCGAAGTACAAGGGTTTAAAAAAAAATGCATTTTGTCTTTTCAACATGGCCTTCCATTCAGCGTTGTTCAGAGTGGTTTGGGTCAAACGCATCATCGCCTCTCCTTTATAGAGGAAGAAAATGGGGCGGACTTCTAGGACGGATGAATGAGTAGGTGAAAGAGCACTTAGTAAGCACCTCTGGTATGCCGGGCACTAGCCTGAGCTCTGAGAATACAGCAAGGGGCAGAGGCCGTTGAGAGTGGCCTCCCCTTCCCTCCTTTCCTCTCCTCTCCCCTCCCTTTCCCTTCCCTTTCTATTCTTTTTCTATTTTTTTTTCTTTTTCCCTCCCAGATTACAATTTTTAACATTCTTTTTTTCCGACATTTTGTAATCCATGTTCTCTCTTTCCCACCCCTCCCCCATCCTCAAGAAGCAGGTGGGAGGACATAAATTGTGTATACGTTAGTGCTCTATTCATCACGTTGTGAAACAAGACGCACATCACGCTTGAGAAAAGGATGTGGAAGAAATAAAGTATATAACGGTATGTCGTTCCCTCAGGAGCAGCAGAGAGCCTTTTTAATCCTGAATCCCTCGGAGCTGTCCCGGATGCCTGCCTTGCTGATAATAGATATTGATCTTCAGGCCTTATTGCCGTTTGTTTCTGTGTACAAAACTCTCCTGGTTAGTCTTTCCGGGTATTGCTGTGATCACCTGTTTGTCATTTCCTACGCCTCGATAGTTTCCAGGTACCACAACTTATTCAGCCATTCCCCCGGCTGAAGGTCTTCTCTTCAGCTTCCAGGTCTTTGCCATCACAAAAAGAGCGGCTAGAAATATTCTTGTACCAGCAAATGCTTTTCCCCTATCTTTGATCTCTTTGGGCTATAGATCTATTAGTGGTATTGCTGGGTCAAAAGGATGCGTAGTTTTATGACCTTTAGGCATGGTTCCATATTGCTCTCCAGAATGGTTGTATCGGTTCTCAGCTCTACCCACAATATATTATTGTCCTGATTTTTCCACATCCTCTCCAACATTTATCATTTTCCTTTTTCGTCATATTAGCCAGGCTGATAGGTGTGAGTTGTTTTCATTTGCACATCTCTAATTAATGGTGATTTCAGACTTTTTTTATATGACTTAAGATAGTTTTAATTTCTTCAACTTTGAATTGTCTATTCATATTCTTTGACTATTTGTCAACCGGAGAATGCTTTGTATTCTTATGAATTGGACTCAGTTCTCTATATTTTTCCAAAATGAAGTCTTTGTGAAAGAGAGTTGCTATAAAGATTTTTCCCAGTTTGTTGTTTGCCTTTTAATCTTGGTTGCATTGATTTTGTTGGTGTAGAAACTTTTTAATTTAATGTAGTCAGTGTTATCTATTTTATATCTTATAATATCCTCTCTCTTGTTTTAACCTAAATGTTTCCCTTATCAATAGGTCTGAGAGGTAAGCTAGTTGGTGATCCCCTAGTTTAATTTTGGTATTACCCTTTATTTCTAAATCATGTCTCTATTTTGACTTTATGTTGGTATATGACACGAGGTGTTAATTTATGCTTTATTTATTTTTTCCAGTTTCCCCAGCAGTCTTTGTCAACTAGTGAGTTCTTTTTCCAAAAGCTTGGATCATTGGATTTGTCAAATACTAGGTCACGATGATAATTTACCATCATGTGTTGAGTATCTAATCTATTCCATTGGTCCTTCACTTTACTTCTTAGCCAGTACCAGATTATTTTGATAGGATATTTTGTTCTTCCAGTTGAATTTTGTTATGATTTTTTTTCTAGCTCTATGAAATAATTTTTGCATAGTTTGATTGGTATGGCACTGAATAAATACATTTTGAAGAATTGACATTTTTATTATATTGGCTCATCCTACCCATAAACAATTAATGTTTTTCCAGTTGTTTGATCTGACTTTATTTGTGTGAAAAGTGTCTTATAGCTGTGATCATATAATTCCTGAGTATGTCTTGGCAGGTAGACTCCCAGGTATCTTATATTATCTACAATTAATTTATCTTATTCTATTTTATTTTAAATTTTTATTCAATTATCTAATTTAGAATATTTTCCCATTGTTACATGATTCATGTTCTTTCCCATCCCTTCTTCCTCCCCACTCCTGGAGCCAATGACCAATTCCACTGGGTTTTACATGTATCATTGTTCAAAACCTGTTTCCAGGGGGCAGCTGGGTAGCTCAGTAGATTGAGAACCAGGCCTAGAGACGGGAGGTCCTGGGTTCCAATCTGGCCTCAGACACTTCCCAGCTGGGTGACCCTGGGCAAGTCACTTGACCCCCATTGCCTACTCTTACCACTCTTCTGCCTTGGAGCCAATACACAGTATTGACTCCGAGATGGAAGGTAAGAGTTTAAAAAAAAAAAGAAAACCTATTTCCGTAGGTGGCTATTCCAAGGGTGACTATGACTACTGTACAAGTATTTTTCCTTATTATTTCTTTGGGGTATCTACAATTATTTTAATTGGAATTTCCTCTTCTATTCTTTGCCACTGGGTTTCATTGGTAGCATAGATTCATATAGATTTATTTTCTACCCTGCAAGTTTGCTAAAATTGTTAACTGTGTCAATTAGGTTTTTTCGGTTGATTCTCTAGGGATGCCATCTTATCATCTGCAAAGAGTAATAGCTTTATTTCTTCATCATCTATTCTGATTCCTTCAATTTCTTCTTCTCTTATTGCTATAGCTAGCATTTCTAGCACAATATCTAATATTGTGGTGATAAAGGGCATTCTTGCTTCACTCCTTATCTTATTGGGAAGGCTTCTAGCTCATACCCTTGAAAGATAATGTTTGCTGACAGTTTAAGATAAATGCTATTTATTATTCTGAGGAATGTTCCATCTATTCCAATGATCTCTAGTGTTTTTTTTAATAGGAATGAGTTATATTTTGCCAAAGGTTTTTTTTCTGTATTTGTAGAAATAATAATATGGTTTCTGTTGGTTTTGTTATTGATATAATCAATTGTGCTGTCTATAGTCTTCCTGTACAGGCAACAGTCTTCCTAATATTGAACCATCCCTGCATTCTTGGTATAAAACCAGCCTGGTCATGGTGTGTGATATTGATGATATAGTGCTGTCGTCTTCTTGCTAGTGTTTTCTTTAAATTTTTTTCCATCAATATTCATTAGGTTTATTGGTCTATAGTGTTCTTTTTCTGATTTAGTTCTTCCTAGTTGAGGTATCAGCAACATATTTGTGTCACAAAAAGAATTTAGGAGAGTCCCTTCCTCAGCTATTTCCCCAGATGCTTATATAATATCAGAATTAATTGTTCTTTAAATGTTTGGCAGAATTCACTTGCAAATCCATCTGGCCCTGGGCTTTTTTTTTCTTATGTATTTCATTGATGGCATGTCCAATTTCTTTTTTCTGAAATGGGGATGATTAGGTATTCCACTTGTTCTGTTAATCTGGGCACTTCATATTTCTTTAAATATTCATCTATTCCACTTAGATTGTCATTTGTTTTTGGGGGGGTTGGCATATCATTGGCCAAAAGAACTCCTAATAATTGCTTTAATTTCTTCCTTCCTTGGTAGTGATTTCATCCTTTTTATTTTTAAAGCTGGAAAAATGTTTTTCTTCTTTCTTTTTGTGATAAATTAATCAATGGTTTATCTATTTTATTGACCTTTTCATAAAACCAACTCCTTGTCTTACTTGTTCATTTTTTATTATTTTATTTATTAATTTATTTACTCATTATTTATTATTTCTTACCTTTGATTTTCTTAATCTTTCATTTCCTTTCCCTTCTTTTCTTTCCCTTTCTTCTTTCTTAAGTTTCTGCTTCTTTCTTTTTTCTTCTGAACCGACTTCTGTTCTCTCTGTGGCATTGTGAAATGCTTCGTGGATGCTGAATTTCCTTTTCCTTTTTTTTTAATGTAACCATCACTATCCACTCTACTCTTTGATGACTTCCAATTAAATTAAAATGTAAAAAAATAACCTCTTGTTGCAAAGACACACAAACAAGGAAAACAAATTCCCTGCCCTGACCATGTCAAGTAACATCTGCTTCAGCCTGCTCCTCGCGTCCAGCCTTTGTTAGGAGGTGGGTAGAGGCTTCCTCATGGATCCTCCGGAGCTTCAGCTGACCTCTGCCTTGGCCAGAGTCTTGAACTCTTTTCAAGGTTTTTTTGTTTTTTGTTCTTTCGCCCCTTTCCAATGTTGTTATTCTATTCACTGATCTCCTGCGTTTGCTGCCTTCACACTGAATCAGTTCATCCAAGTCTTTCCAAGTTTCTCTGAAACTCTACCTTTCATCATGGCTTATTCTGTCCCATTCCAATCCGGTCACTTGAATATGCAGGTCTGTGGGTGTGAGTGTGCCTGTCAGTTCTCTCTCTGGTGACCCAGAATTAAAGCCTAAGGAGGTGGAGAATGGCTGCACTTGGTGTGGACAGATACATTCACGTCTCTGCACATGTCTATGTGCCTCATATGTAGGTATGTACCCGCGTGTGTGCGTGTGCATGGGGAGCGAAACCGATACAAGTCTTTTTCTCCAGACTTTGGTCTTTGTGAGAGTCGAGGCCTAATTGTGGTACCGCTAGGTTAAAAGGTATGCACAACTGAGAGACTTTGGGGGTGTAATTCCAAAGTAGGATGGCTGGCCCAGTAGAATGGAGCATGACTGAAGCCTGCCTCCATCTAATGGGCCATACGAGGCTCTCCTCAATCAGGACAATGAGGCTCCGGGGAAGCCGTTCTGACAGGAGAGGTTTGAGGGATAGAGGGCCAGGGGGCTGGGCACAGCAGGCACCGGGTATTCAATGGATGCCGAGAATACTCATATATTTCCTGGAGAATCCAGAAGGCAATTCCAAAGCTCTGGGGTCTTGGGGCCCCCCATTCATCTGCTAGTGGAGAGTGAAAATAACGCAGCTGTCTGCCATTTCTAGCAGGTTGAAGAGCGATGAGTGAATATCCCATTTGACGGGAGTCATCTTGGCAATTTAGCATGGCTTCCTTCTCCCTTGAAAAGAGGGGACGTGGCGATCCTCCCGAGAGGAGAGCCTCCGAAGAAGCCTCCCAAGGCATCCGGAGAGGCAGATCAAAGTGGGTAATTCGATTTCATTAAACAGACCTTGCTGAAAATTGGATCTGCTTGCTTAGATCGGGCATTAATGTGCTAATTGTCAATTAAAGACAGCTAATCAGATAGAATCTTCCTTTGGGGAGAAAAGATAAGTCAATTCCAAATAAATTAAGCCTCACTCCGGAACCCCAGAGACTTGAGTACTCAATGAAACTACCAGTAGTTTGCTGCAAGGGTTAGCAAGGCTGTTTGCTAGCCAAAAAGCATACCTTCCATCAACAGGTCTGTTTTGACCACCTTCTCTGTGCCTCGCGTTGTGCTAGAGGTCCCAAGAAAAGGTGAAACCTCTCTGTCCTCACGGGGCTTCCATTCTATTGGCAGAACCAAGCACAGGTATGAAAACACGCAGAATAAATCTGCGTAGAATAGATTTCAGAGTCTATGAGAAGGTTAAGGATGGGAGGACACCAGCCGATGGAAGGATCAGGAAAGACCTCGGGCAGAAGATGGCACTTGAGCTTCATAAAGAAGGATGAGAAGGACTCCATGAGGAAGAAGAAAGGGGATGAGGGGCATTCGAGGGATGAGGCCAAGAGGCAGGATATCTCTGTAGGTGAGCAGCTCCGTCATCCAAGTTAGCTGGACGAGGGTTGTCAGAAAGGACATTCATTTCCAGTTGGCCTGGAAAGCTGGTCTGGGGACAGGCTGGGGAGGGATTTAGTGGCCAAACAGAGAAGTTGATATTTTATCCCAAAGATGAGAAGGAATCTCCGGAATTCATCGAACAGGAGAGCGACCTGGTCAAATCGAAGCTTGAGTCAGATAATTTTGGAACGTATTTGGAAGACGGATTGGAGAGGAGAGAGGCTAGAGGCAAAGAGGCCAGCTCAGTGGCTCAGGGGAGAAGCGATGGAAACTAAACTGGGAGAGGGAGAGAAATGAGAAAGGGGCCAGCTGGTACTGCCAGCACAGGCAAGAAGGACTGAGTATGGGGCCTCAAGTAAAGATGGAGGGAGGACAAGAGCACACTGCATTTTGCTTCTGCCAGTACCAAGAGACATACTTACAAATATGGCTGCTTTGTCTCCTTCCTTTTAGCACTGATCAGTTAATATAGAATCTGAGCTTCTTAATGGTAGAGGCTTTTTTGGTTTTGTCTTTCAATTCCTGACCCGAAGGCCACACCCAGAACATCAGAGAGACTTCATGAATGCTTATGGATTGGTTGGTTGACTAGAATTAGACTTGATTCAGTTCTGGCCATGCAAGGCTGCCCCAGGAAGTCACTGGCAGTGTCTCAGAGGAGGCCAGAAGACCCTCTGCCAGGGATATACAGAGGGGACTCTTTCACCAGATGGAAAGCTGGGATAGGACAACCCACTAGATAGACCGGATCCTCAGAGGGCTTTCCGGGGGACACTCTCAAATGGTCACTGAGAATATCTGGAGGAAGGACATGGTGTGAGGTGAACTTAAACAGGAAGTGAACACCATGAAGCTCCCCAGCCTGGGAGGCCCAGGCCAACCTCAGGCCAATTCTCTGGGCAGAATTTATGAGTGCTCCTGCCACCTGGATAAAGCTCCCCAAAGGGCTGGCTCCCTGCATGGCCACTGGCCTCCCAGAACCTCAGGATTTATGGCTTTCTTCAGCCTGGTGTTTCTCCAATTTCTTTCCTAATTGAGTGACCTGGAAAGGGAACAAGAATTCAAGACCTTAATCCTGTACAATTCACTGGAATGAGGAATTTACAAGTGAGTGAGTTATATGTGCATATAGCCCCAGGAGCGGGCCTTCGCATCCACTCACAGCCTCTGCCTAGGGTTCCTTCTTGGAGGTAGGAAGCCTACTAAAAATGAAATTGAATTGAAAATACTTTTTTCAAATAAACTTGGAAGAGAGTCCAGAGGTTATTTTGTGGCCCTTTGGACAGCTCCCATATGTGTCTTCCTGACCCAAGACAATGAAGGCTTCTGCCTGGTGCCGAAATGGGAATGGGAATTCCTAAATGGGAATAGGGGTGGCTAAGGTATTCAGGGAATAGAATGCTCTCCTTCTCTTCTTGCTTTTCTCCAATTTATCCTGGATAATGACATTTTGTTGCTGCAGATCCTCATGTTTCTTGTCTCCCCCATTAGATCATGAGCTCCCTGAGGGCAGGGACTATCTGACTTTTGCCTTTCTTTGTATGTCTAGTGTTTAGAACAGTGACTGGCACACAGTAGGCATTTAATAAATATTTACTGACTGACTGATGAGAGGAAGAAAAGGGAGGTGCAATAAATATTTGTAAAAATAAGCGAAGGGGGGAGCAGCTGGGTAGCTCAGTGGAGTGAGAGTCAAGCCTAGAGACAGGAGGTCCTAGGTTCAAACCCGGCCTCAGCCACTTCCCAGCTGTGTGACCCTGGGCAAGTCACTTGACCCCCATTGCCCACCCTTACCACTCTTCCACCTATGAGACAATACACCGAAGTACAAGGGTTTATAAAAAAAAAATCCTAAAAAAAAAAAAATAAGCGAAGGGGAAAAAAAGCTTTGTTAAATGGGACTAATAATAACCCCCTGTGAGCATCAAATCAGATTCCATTCACAGGGCTCTTGGCTAGCACTGCTGATGATTCAACTGCTTCATTTTGGTAGGGGAGCCACCCCTGAGTTTTCAGTGCTTGGTGCATATGTTTCATGAGTCACCCAAGACCTGGATACAGCAGAAATAAATAGCTCTGAGCCCCCAGAACCTAGTGCTGAGGTCTATTTCAGCCAGGTGGGCTACAGGGAAGAAGGAGTGAAGGACTCCTCACTCAATCAGGTATGAAAACTACCCACGTGGGGCCAGCTCCTTTCCAGAGCCAATGATAGTCCTTTGAGATAGGAGAGGCACATCTTGATCTTTCCATTTCACAGATGGACACACTGAGACATTCAGACAGAGAGAATGACTTGTCCACTCTCACAGAGTTCCCCAGGGACACAGGCCTCAGGCTCAAGTTTGCTGGGCTTCTCTGCACCAGATCACATACTCAGGGCTAGAAGTCTCCAAAGGCAGGGAAGACAGGCTTCTCTGCCTTCCTACCATCCAAACCCAAAGTGCCTGGCAGAATTTCATGGAGCCTGGGCTACCCAGCCAAAGGGAAGCTACCTCCAAAAGAATTTTTCAGTAAATTCAGGCTGTGAGAAAATCTAGTAAAAGCCACCTCTTGTGGCAAAAGAAATGTATAGAAGCCTATTTTTTCCTCCCTGCCACTCCCCACCAGCAGCGGCATCCCTCAGAACTGTCAAAAGAGCACCTTAGTTATTGGCCAGGACCACCCCCACCCCATATCCTTCCCAGACTCTTGGGCCAAGGGACAAGAGATTTGCCCTGCCTTCAGTTGACTATTGGGTAGGACAAGGGGAGACCTCAGGGAAAGACATTGAACCTGGGACAGAAAATGTTGTGGTTTTAGAGATGCCAGAGTCCATGAGGTTGCCACCGAGAGAGAGAAGATGGTTCCTGATTAAGGAAGGATTCATATGGTGTCTGGTCCTAAGTCACCAGGAAGATGGTGACTTTCTTTTTTGATTGATTATTCTGGCTAACCAGGTGCTAAGGGTTGCTATTTCTACATGCATTACATGGATGTGCAGTAAAAAAAAAATGAAATGGCACTTTTTCCTCTGAAGCAATCTCCGGGTGCTGCACAGCATTACTAACAGCCAGCCCTACAATGGACACAGAAATTCTTGGACAGCAGCTGAGCCTGGAGCAGTCATCTGAGTCTAGCCTCAAACTTGGCTGGCCACTTCCTTGATAGATATGTTTCACCCATGTCAGTTAGAAGATGTGTCAATGCAATATTGGAGAAATACATAGTAGGAGTTGGGAGGAGGCAACAGGGAATGTGACAGATGACCAATATGTGAAAGGCAGCATTAAAATAAAATTTTCCATGAGGATGACTATGACCATTAAAGGAGATGGACTGACCAAGCTGTGAGCAGAAGGGAGAAGAGATGCCTGCTCTGAGCACTGCACTGACACCCTTTCAGAGTAAAAAAACTATAATCAATCAGCAAGTATTTAAGTCCCTACTATGCTCCAGATAAGATAAAGAGGTGACACATAAGAGCTTGGAAAATCTGTGCAAAATAAATGTAATGTACCTTGGTAAAGAGGTGCTGGCAGCTGGAAGGATCAAAAAAGAAAAATCTTGTAGACTTGCACTTAGAAGGAAGTGAAGGCTTTTCAAAGGGAAAACCTTTCAGGCTAAGGTGAGCGTCAACCAGAAGCATTGGTGGAAGAGTTGAGCATCAAGAATCAACTAGTGGAAATACCTGTGGTACTTGTATTTAAGTCAGCTGGGCAAGCGGCCCCCTCAGTACTGATCCCTTATGGCTAGGTCCAACTAATAGTTGTAATAATATGAGCAGGCAGATAGCTGGTAGGAGCCCAGGAAGCTTTTAGGAGCTCAGCTATGGTCATCCAAGATTTCTTGCAGCTCTTTCCCTATTATTATGCTCAGCCTTTTCCACTGAGTATTTTTAATTTGCTTTCTAATCCTTTCTACTACTGCATTATCTTTTATAGGCAAATTCATCTCATTCACATTCACAGTTGGGATAGTATATTGTATCTTTTCTTCAACCCTACTATGCTTTTTCCTCTGCTTGATTCTTGTACCCTCTTTGCAAAAGAAGAAGAAGAAGAAGAAGAAGAAGAAGAAGAAGAAGAAGAAGAAGAAGAAGAAGAAGAAGAAGAAGAAGAAGAAGAAGAAGAAGAAGAAGAAGAAGAAGAAGAAGAAGAAGAAGAAGAAGAAGAAGAAGAAGAAGAAGAAGAAGAAGAAGAAGAAGAAGAAGAAGAAGAAGAAGAAGAAGAAGAAGAAGAAGAAGAAGAAGAAGAAGAAGAAGAAGAAGAAGAAGAAGAAGAAGAAGAAGAAGAAGAAGAAGAAGAAGAAGAAGAAGAAGAAGAAGAAGAAGAAGAAGAAGAAGAAGAAGAAGAAGAAGAAGAAGAAGAAGAAGAAGAAGAAGAAGAAGAAGAAGAAGAAGAAGAAGAAGAAGAAGAAGAAGAAGAAGAAGAAGAAGAAGAAGAAGAAGAAGAAGAAGAAGAAGAAGAAGAAGAAGAAGAAGAAGAAGAAGAAGAAGAAGAAGAAGAAGAAGAAGAAGAAGAAGAAGAAGAAGAAGAAGAAGAAGANAAAGAAAGAAAGAAAGAAAGAAAGAAAGAAAGAAAGAAAGAAAGAAAGAAAGAAAGAAAGAAAGAAAGAAAGAAAGAAAGAAAGAAAGAAAGAAAGAAAGGAGAAATTGTTGGGAAAGGAGTTTTCTCAGTATCAGTATTCTGTGCTTGGTACAATCCAACTTTCTGCTATCCTGCCCTTCCTTTCCTTCCATCTCCCAGACCCTAATCAGAGGTTCTTACCTTTCTTTCTTTTTAATCCACTCCACATTCCTTTCTCCCTTTAATTTTATTGATTTCTTAATGATTAATCCCACCTTAAATCAAGCCTAACCTACTTGTTTCCTCCTCTTCCTATACCCTCTTATTTTCTTGTTGAGTTAAATGCATTTTGATACCAAAACTCTGTGTGTGTTTTACCCATTTTTAAACATTCAGATGAGAGTGCAGTTCAGGAGATGGCCACTTCCCCTATCCATTCTTTGTATAAATCTGTAGTTACATCCTACCAATTATATGAATTGATAAATACCATTTTCCTCTTATCTTCCCTAGAGTATCCCATTTCTTCCTTTCCTTTCTTATTTTAAGATAATAAAAAGCATAACAAACCCACTCCCAGGACTTATGTGTTATTTAACTCCTTCTATGACCCATGAGGACAGAAGGATTCTGAGGGGACACTCTGTATCATCGCCATTTCCTGTTAGAATGTAAACACTTTGTCCTCACATAATCTCTTCCACCTGCCCATTTATGTTTAATGCATTTTGTGTTTCTCTTGATTCTTGTGTATTTAAAAAGTTAGCTCTGGTCTTTTTGTCAGGAATGCTTAGAAGTCTTCTGCTTCATTAATGCTTTGTTCCCCCCATTCCTATAGGATTATACTCATTTCTGCTGGACAAATCATTCCTGGTTGAAAGTAATTTCATCACCTTTTGAAATATTATATTCTATACATTTTGCTGTTAAACATTGTGTTATTTTTTTGGTGTCTTGGCCCTAGAAATCTTTTTCCCTGGTAGCTTGTGGTATTTTTTTTTTTTACCTAGAAGTTCTGGATTTTTTTAAGTCTTTTTTCAATTATCAAATTGCCTTTTTTTTTCTTTTTAAGACCCTCACCTTCCATCTTGGAGTCAATACTGTGTATTGGCTCCAAGGCAGAAGAGTGGTAAGAGTAGGTAATGGGGGTCAAGTGACTTGCCCAGGGTCACACAGCTGGGAAGTGTCTAAGGCCAGATTTGAACCCAGGACTTCCCGTCTCGAGGCCTGACTCTCAATCCACTGAGCTACCCAGCTGCCCCCCAGAAGTTCTGGATTTTGACTATGATATTAATGAGAGATTTTATTTTGAGGCTGCTTTTAGGAAGGGATTAGTAGATTCTATTTTGACAAATTTTCTGTCAGGATTTCTTGAAAAAAGATCTCTAGACTCTTCTTTAGGTCATGATTTTCAAGTAGTCCAATGATTATTAAATTATCTATTTCTTAGGTCAGTTGTTTTTGATAAAAGATAATTGACATTCACTCTTTTGTTTCAAATCTTTGACCTTGTTTTAATATTTCTTGTTGTCTCGTGAAATCATTAACTTCTCTTAGTTCATTTTAATTTTCAAGAAGTCTGTTACTAGGACAAGATTTTATACCTCTTATGCTAGACTGTTAGTTCTTTTCCAAGATTTTTCTCTAAAGGTCTCTTTTCTTTCCCAATTCATCCCTCTAATTTTCTCATTCCATTTGTCATTTACATCTTTTTTAAATAATAAAAAATAAAATTTTCCTTCATTTTTAGAAATTCTAATTTATCTCATAGCCAAGGTATGTTTTCTATTGAGGCTTTACTTATAGGTGTTTTGGATTTATTCTGTTCTGTTTAGATACTTATGGAACTATATTAATTTTTTATTTTAGGAGTCCCTTTGCTCATTCATTTTCCAGTCTTATTTCCTGGATTGGGACTTTGCTTGTATGGTTATGGCCTTTCTTATCTGATGTCCTGCTCCTAGGGGTCACCCTGGTTAAGGAGCTGCAAGTTTTCAGTAGTTCTTTTGTGGTATGATTGACTCTATTGGATTTTGAAGTATATGACTTCAGCCTGGGTCTAGGCAGCACATATTCAGATTTTCCCCTGGATAGAACTCCAGTAGACAGTTGCTGGGTTTTGCTCCTGCAAGCTAACTGAAAAGCTCTAAAGTGTCAGAGCATAAGCCCTGCCTCCTTATTTCTGGTATTAGTCTAGAGACTGAGTCAGCCTCCCATTCCACTGTGACCAGGGGAACAGTTGTATAAATGCTCCTTTTCTGAAGCTGTAATCTCTGTTGGGTATCAGGGAGCCATTTCTGGGCCCTATTTGGAACCTCAGGCTGAGTCTCTGATACCAGACAATTCCAATTCTACTTTTTGACACTTGCTTGTGGGCCAAATTTGTAATTATGGGCTAGAAAAATGACTCAAGGTGGTTTCTCCTTTTATTTCTCAATCACTGCTGGTCTGGAGCTCTTTCTGGATATTTGCTAAAGTCGTTGTGCAGAGGTGGGTTGTACTGTTTCTTCATACTCCACCATATTTGCTGGTCTCCAGTTCTATTTTTTTAAAGCTTCTATGAGAGCCATACGGAAACTCCACTTTTGGCTGGGCTGCATAAGATACAAGTACGTGTGAGTGGCCTCAAAGAGGGATCTCATGGGAATTCTAAAATCCCTTCAAGTTCTAAAACTGTGATGAATTCAATAAAGATGTATTATATGCCTATTATGTTCCAGGCACCATGCTTGTCTCTGGGATTATGAAGATAAGAAACAATCAATCCCTTCCCTCAAGGGAGTTTATATTCCATTGGGGTGGGGTTAGGGGGCTTAATCAAGGGAAAAGCTTTGGGGGTTGGAGAATTTAGACTGAAATCCCACAATCCCACCTGTCATTCTTAATACCTGAATGACCTTGTAAAAGTCACCTCCCTGGGTCTCAGCTTTTTCAGCTTAAAAAAATAAGAATGGGAAACTATTCCCATTCCTGAGGTCCGTTTCAGCCTTAGAGATATGATCATATAAGTAAATACAAGATAAATGCTATGTAATCAGAGGAAAGGAATGAGGAAACGATGACTGATAATGGAAGTTAAGAGTATCAAAAGATTTGCTGTGAAATGTAGGACATGGCCAGACTTGGATGGTGACTGAAGGGAATTCCAGAGTTCAAGGTGAAGAGAACATTCAAGGCATGAGACAGAGGCTGAGCAAAGCTCAGAGTGAAGAGGAGAAGGGCAAGGACAGAGAACAGGAAGCAAGCCCATCTGGCTAGAAGATCAGCAGAGTGAATGGGTGAAGCCTGTAGCACGACTTGAAAGGTTAGAACTTTTCTCCCATCTCCCTCACAGGATTATTGAGGGAAATTACTTTGGGAGATTTAGGGTGCTAATGTGGTGGGAATTATTAATATACTAAAACCATGGCTTTTGAGTAGGGAGGTTGGAGAAGATGGGGTTATGAGCTTCTTCTGGCATTCAGCACAGTGCCTGGTAAACAGAAGACACTTAATAAATGTTTGCTGATTGATGAATTATTACTTGTTAGAGGCAACATATGTCAATAGAGGGAGAGCATGGTTATAGAGGAGAGACATTGGAGAGGACAAGACTGAATCTCTGCCAGTGCTTAGTGCAATACTTGGAACACAGTAGATGCTTAATAAATATTTGTGTCCCTTCTCATGAAGTGCAACATGGGCCAGTGGAGAGGGCACTGAACTTGAGCATCAAAAGATCAGAGACTATGAGCTGGCAGGGATCTCAGAGGACCTTTCATCCAAAGTCCACCTTTTATAGAGGAAGAAGCCGAGGTCCAATGACTTATCCAAGATGATACAGTATATAAACAGGAGGACTGGTATTCAAACTCGATTCCTTTAGGCTCTTTCCACTTGGCCCCTCCATCTTTTATTATTTTTTAAATTTTTTATTTTTAGAAAAATTTTCCATGGTTACATAATTCATGTTTTTACTTTACCCTTCACCCCATCAAACTACACCCCCCCCCATAGCTAATTCACATTTCCACTGTTTTAACATGTGTGGTCAGTCAAGACTTATTTCCATATTATTGATAGTTACATTGGTGTGATCTTTTCGGGTCTACATCCCCAATCATGTCCTCATCAACCCAAGTGTTCAAGCAGTTGGTTTTCTTCTGTGTTTCCACTCCTATAGTTCTTCCTCTGAATGTGGGTAGCATCTTTTCCATAAGTCCCACAGAATTGTCCTGGGTCATTGCATTGCTGCTAGTACAGAAGTCCATTACATTCTATTTTACCACAGTGTATCAGTCTCTGTGTACAATGTTCTTCTGGTTCTGCTCGTTTCACTCTGCATCAATTCCTGGAGGTCTTTCCAGTTCACATGGAATTCCTCCAGTTTATTATTCCTTTGAGCACAATAGTATTCCATCACCAACATATACCACAATTTGTTCAGCCATTCCCCAATTGAAGGACATACCCTTGCTTTCCAGTTTTTTGCCACCACAAAGAGTGCAGCTATAAATATTTTTGTACAAGTCTGTTTATCTATGATCTCTTTGGGGTACAATCCCAGCAATGGTATAGCTGGATCAAAGGGCAGACAGTCTTTTAGAGCTCTTTGGGCAGAGTTCCAAATTGCCATCCAGAATGATTGGATCAGTTCACAACTCCACCAGCAGTGCATTAACATCCCAATTTGGCCACATCCCCTCCAATATTCATTACTCTCCCCTTCTTTCATTTTAGCCAATTTGCTAGGTGTGAGGTGATACCTCAGAGTGGTTTTCATTTGCATCTCTCTAATTATTAGAGATTTAGAACATTTTCTCATGTGCTTATCGATACTTTTGATTTCTTTATCTGAAAATTGCCTATTCATGTCCCTTGCCCATTTATCAATTGGGGAATGGCTTGATTTTTTATACAATTGATTTAACTCCTTGTATGTTTGAGTAATTAGACCCCTGTCAGAGTTTTTTGTTATAAAGAATTTTTTCCCAATTTGTTGTTTCCCTTCTGATTTTGGCTGCATTGTTTTTGTTTGTACAAAAACTCTTTAATTTAATATAATCAAAATTATTTATTTTACATTTTGTAATTTTCTCTAACTTTTGATTGGTTTTAAAATCTTTCCTTTCCCAGAGATCTGACAAGTAAACTATTCTATGTTCACCTAATTTACTTATAGTTTCCTTCTTTATATTCAAGTCATTCACCCATTCTGAATTTATCTTGGTGTAGGGTGTGAGATGTTGATCTAAACCTAATCTCTCTCATGTTGTTTTCCAATTTTCCCAGCATTTTTTTTCAAATAGTCGATTTTTGTCCCAAAAGTTGGGCTCTTTGGGTTTTTCATACACTGTCTTGCTGATGTCATTAACCCCAAGTCTATTCCACTAATCCTCCTTTCTGTCTCTTAGCCAGTACCATATTGTTTTGGTGACGGCTGCTTGATAGTATAGTTTAATATCTGGTACTGCTAGGCCACCTTCTTTCACATTTTGTTTCATTATTTCCCTTGATATTCTTGATCTTTTGTTCTTCCAAATGAACTTTGTTATAGTTTTTTCTAATTCAGTAAAAAAGGTTTTTGGTACTTTGAAAGGTATGGCGCTAAATAGGTAAATTAATTTGGGCAGGATGGTCATTTTTATTATGTTAGCTCGTCCTATCCATGAGCAATCAATGTGTTTTTCCAATTGTTTAGATCTAGTTTTAATTGTTTGGAAAGTGTTTTGTAGTTGTTTTCGTATAATAGCTGTGTTTGTTTTGGTAGATAGATTCCCAAGTATTTTATATTGTCTAGGGTGATTTTAAATGGTGTTTCTCTTTCTACCTCTTGCTGCTGTGATGTGTTGGAAATATCCATAGAGGCAGATAATTGATTCATGGCCTATAGAGAGGCAGAAGGGTAACAAACGGACTGATGGGGAGGAAAGCGATACAAGGGAGGGAGAGGGCTTGGGAGGGACACATAGAATGAGGTTATTAATTGGCCTGATTTCAATATTGCTGTGTCTCCGGAAAAAGGGAGACCTGAGGACAGGGAGAGAGACTGGGAGCAGCCTATGGGTGCTGCAGTCTGAACACACACAACATTTATGGACCAGGTTTGCTGGCTTATGTGGCCGCCATTCACGGTGCCCCAAACCATCGAGGCAGCAATATCCAAGATCACTGATCACAGGTCGCCACAACAGGTCGCCACAACAGACAGAATGATACGAAAGAGTTCCAGATATTGTGAGAATTCTCCAAATGTAGCACAGCCACATACTGTTGGGAAATGGCACTGCGGAACTTGCTCAGCACGAGGTGACCACAAGCCTTCAGTGTGTAAAAATGCCGTCTCCGAGAAGCTCAAAACCTAGGTCTGGCTGGGAGGGAATCTGAGCCCCTCCGGAATCAATCCATCTCCAAGCACTAATTAAGCACCTGCTGTGTGTGTGAGGCACCGAGCTAAAGACGGGGCTAGAAATACAAAGAAAAACCATTCCCTACCCTTGGGGAGCTTCCACTCCCCCTATGTTCTCTTCCTCCTCCACAATCTATGGCTCTCACCTGCCTTTCTATGTATTTCATCCAGCTCCAAGTGACCCCCCCACTCCGATCTGGGCACAAAGTTAGGGGGAAAGAGTGGGAGGCTGAGGAAAGGCAAGCACGCATTTGTGCTGCTCCGTTTATAAGAATCAGAGAACGGCAGATCTGCCTGCCGGTGTGTTCCTTGAGCTGTGCTCCTTATTGCATCCCCTCCCCACGTGGCATTGCGCAGGCTGTCCCTCAGCCTGGAGTCACGTCCTCCTCCTCCCCTCCCGCTTTGTGCCAGGGAGCCTGAGGGTGCCGACGCGCAGTCGTTCTCCCGAAGGCCGCGCTTGGTGATGGGGAGGCCAGAGGGCCCTGGGAAAGGTGGCCCAAGCCTCCTGCTTCTACCGTGAGGGAGCCTCACAGCCCCACTGCCCAAAGGGCTCCCCTGGAGTTGGTTTCAGACCAATCAAGTTGGGAAGGAGGTTCCCCAGCCTTGACCCAGAGCATCCTCGCCTCCCTCCGGGCTTGGGGCAGCAGCCAGCTGCCCAGCGTTTGGCTAGGCTGCCCTCCTTTAACCAGGAAGGGGCTCCAGGCTTCCGCCTTGAGTTGCAGGGAACTTGGGCCAGAGCAGAGAGAAGACCCGGAGCCTCTGCAGACCCAGCCCAAGTTTCCCTCCAAGCGGCAGTCAAGCACCTTCCTTGCCTGGAGTTCCCGGCATGCAGGGCCCAAGGAGGATTTGGGGAGGGAAGCAGCCGCCCGGGATGCCGTTGGGCCCATCAAAGCCCATTCAGCCCGTGTGCCTGGCTCCGGAGGGAGGGCCTGGGTCTGTGTCTCCATGGGTGTGTGCCTGTGGGGGGGGCGGCCTGGGGAAAGGGCTGGAGGTCCGCAAGGCCTCCCCTGCAGAGGCTTGAGTCAAGGGAGCCTGTGAGGCCCAATCGGGAATACGGCCGGGCCAGCTTCTGACTCGGGATGGAGAGGGACGAGCGAGACCCCCGTGAGGGGGCGGCCAATGACTGACACTCTTCCCCTGCCTCGCTGATGCCTTCTCCAAGCCGAGGCCTTGGCCTGCGCCCTCCTCCTCTGGTCCCTCATTGCCCCAGACAGAGGCGATGGCCCACCCCCCGCAACCCCCGGCATTCCCTCTCCCACCGCAGGGGCAGTTCCCGGGCCGCGCTGCGCCCGTTAGGCTGTTAGAAAGAGCCAAGAAGGCAGCAGCCCATTGTCCGGAGCAGCCTCGAGTGCCAGGAGCTGAGGCAGGAGGCCTTGGAGACAGACACGCAGGGCCACGGCCCGGCCTCGGGGAGGCGACCTGCCACTGTGGGCGGTCATCCTCGTCTGGGCAGGGGAGGCCACAGAGAACCAGGTTAGAGGAGGAAGCCAAGAGTAAGTGCCTGCTGTGTGCCAGGCACTGGTCACTCCTGTGGCCAGAAAAGAGCACAGACGGGGCAGAGGGAAGAGGCTGGCATTAAGGAGGATCAGGAAGGGCTTCTTGAAGAAGGAGGCCAGGAAAGCAGAGGGGAGGGGGGAGGGCATGCCAGGCGGGGGGAACCGCCAGGAGAAAGGGCTGGAGAGGGTCCTCTGGGAGGAGCTATGAAGAACTCAGCATCACTGCAGTCTATAAGAGAGAAGACCAGAAAGCAGGGAGGGCCGGGAAAGCCAAGCGGAGCCTGGTCTGGCCTTTGGGGAAATCCGTGCAGTGACTGAAAGGAGGACGGACAGAGTGCAGAGTCCAAGATGTCCAAAAGCCAGTGGAGGCTGGAAACTGGAGGTCAGAAGAGAGGCTGGGCTTGGAGAAGGAGATCTGGGCAGTGGGGGGGCCTTCGAGGCTGGCCCTTCAGCGCAGAGATGGTGTGGCCTATCATGATGCAATTGGGGGGACCCACATCAACACACACACACACACACCCCGCCCAGAACCTCCTCAGTCCTAGCAAATAGGGACCAACCAACCGAGAGTCTCCTTCCTCTCCTCCCCTTCCCAGCAGGCCTAATTTGAGAAAAGTCAGTGAATCGTGAGAGCCCCGGGGCGGGGGGGGGGGGGGGGTCAGGGGGCTCCTCTGAAAGCCGGCGTCACCCTAATTTGTGCTGAGCCAGAGGCCCGACGTCCATGAGAGGCCCCATAAAGGTGCGGCGCTGGCTTTGCTGGAGGCCCCCATCGGGAGTTAGCCAGAGGAATGTGGGCTGGTAGCAGCCTCTTATCTCCTGATAAGCTCCGCAGCACCCAAAGGCAGCCAAGCCAACACTTTGAGCCTGACCGGACTCCCAGACCCTCCCTCGGAAGCTCACACCTTGTCTCCAGTGTATGGAAGGAGGGAGGGACGCGACTCCCATATTTCTATCCTCCCAAGTTCCCCCTCCTCAGTTCTCACCTCCCTGGAGTCCTCCGGAATCTCGGCTCAAGTCCTCAGGATGCTGGGCCCAGAGACGCCCTGAGACTGCGCCCTCCTGGGAAGGGGGCCAGAAGGCTGGCGCTGGAGGCACTTCTGGACCCCAGCCCAGCTCCCCTCCTTCCCTGTGTGACCTTGGACAAGTCACCTGCCTTCACTGCTTCCTGGAGTCTCCCTCCTCCCCCCAGAATGGGATCCTGTTGGCCCCGAATCCTCTCCCGTCCTCCCTTGGCTCTCCCCCCCCTGCCCCACTCCCACCCAAATCTTGCCCGTTGGGGACACTCTCTCACCTCGTGTACCTCGAGGTCGGCCAGGCGAGCCTCACGCAGGAGCATCCCTGAAGCCGAGGCCGGACGTCTGCCCCGGCTGGCACCCGCTTTCTGTCGGTCTGCTGCCGAGACCACAGAGTGGAGGGCACGTCCCGGCCACTTCTGAGAGCCCAGCCTTAGAGCCCACCGAGCTGGGTGCTGAGAAAGACGAGGGACTTGGAAACGGTCACGTGGCTGCTTCAGTTATTGAAAGAGAAGAGAGCAGTGTTGGGGAGAGAGGGAGAGACAGAGAGACAGAGACAGAGATACAGAGAGACAGAGACAAAGAGAGAGACAATGAGACAGGAAGAGACAGAGACAAAGACAGAGACAGAGAGACACGGAGAGCTAGAGACAGAAAGAGTGAGGCAGAGAGACAGAGAGACAGAGACAGAAACAGAGACAGTGAGACAGCGAGACTCCCGTCTCTCACCGAGAGGAGTCTTTCCTCCTGACCAAGGCTGCCCCTCAACAGATCCCTCTTCAGTCATCCTCCCTCTTTCATTCACCTTCAGGCTCTCCTTCTCTGCTGGCTTCTTTCTGCCTAACTGCCTGCCTGAGTGTCCCCCAACCTGAAAAACCCTCCCTCGAGCCTTGTCCGCCGCCGTCGTCCTTTGCGGCTGGCCCTCGGGGAAGGCCGCCGGCCGCCGTCACTGCCATCTCTCTCTCAGTGTCTGCAATAGGGCTTCCAGGCTCATCGCCCCGCCCACGTGACTCTACAGTGACTGAGGATGCTTCGGTGGCCAAATCCCTGCAGCCTGGACCCTGCTGGTCTCTCTCCCCCCTGGGTTTTGGGGCCTCCCTCCCTCCCTCCCTCCCCTTCTGCTGGCTGCTCCATGTCTGCCTCCCTTCCTGGGTTCTCCCCCCCTCGGGGCCCCTCGGGGCTCCGGCCGGGCCCTCCTCTCCTCTCCTCTCCCTCTGGCCTCCGTCCCTTGGCGGCCTCATCGGCTCCCACGGATTCAATGACTGTCTTTCTGCTAAGGACTCTCCAGCCGACTGTCCCCCGCCCACACTCTGCTGCCCTCCAGCCTGGCACCCCAAATGCCTTGCAGACATCTCAAAACAGACACCCCCATTTCGTTTTGCTGTTCAGTTGTTTGGGGCGTGTCTGACTCGTTGGGACCCCATTTGGGGTTTCCTTGGCGGGATCCTAGAAGAGTTTGCCATTTCCTTCTCCAGCTCTTTTTCCACATGAGGAAAATGAAGTAAACAGGAAGAAGTGACTTGCCCAGGGTCACACAGCTTGTAAGTATCTGAGACTGGATTTGAACTTGGGTCCTTTTGGCCCCAGGCCCAGGGACACCTGGCTGCCCTGCTAGTTCCACTGGCATTTGAAACTCGACATAACTCCCTAAATCATCCCATCCCCCACCCCACCCCCCAAACTTCCCTGTTACTAGAGAAAAATGATGACTAGTAAGTCAGTGCTGTTACTATCACTGCTCCCTATTGCCCCCATCCAGCCTCCAGGCTCCTAACCCTGGAGCTATCTCGGACCCCTCCTCCTCTCACCTCCAGATCCAATATGGTGCCAGGCCTGTCCATTTCTCCTCCACAGTATCTCTCAGATATGGCCCCTTCTCTCCTCTTGATCCCACTCCTTCCACGGTAGAGACCTTCATCACTTCATGCCTAGACTATAGGGCAGCACTGGAGGCCCTGGGGGTGAAGAAGTCTACCTCCTTTGAGTCTCCCCCCTTTCCAGTTCTTCCTCCATTCAGTCACTGAAATGATTTTCCTATTTAGGTATGACCATGTCACCCTCCATATTGAATAAATTGCTATGGCTCCCTACTACTTCCAGGGCCAAATACAAAATATTCTGTCTGGCATTCAGAGACCTTCACCACCTGTTCCCTCCTTCCTTTCCAGGCTTCTTGCTCCCCAACATGTACCCTTCAATCCAGTGCCCCCGGCCTCCTGGCTGTCCCATGATCCAGAGCCTCCATCTCAGCCCCGGCATATTCTCTGCAGCTCCCCGGCCTGGGCCATGCCATGGCTCCTCCCTGCTTCCTGGCTTCTTTCTGGCTCCCTTCAAGCCCCAGTTAAACGTTTACCGTCTACAATAGCCCTTCCTTGGCCCCTCTCGCTTCTGGCGCCTCCTTCTCTCCTCTTCCTCCTGGCTGCCTAGTGCTTATTGCTCTTCTCTCCCCCACCCGATTGTGGGCTCCTGGAGAAGCAGACCTTGTCTTTGGGTCCCTCGTGCCGAGCGCGTAGTAGGTGCTTTCAGAGGGTGCTCAGAGACTGCCCACGATGCCGAGCGTGGCCTGTCTTCATTGTGATCTGTCTGTCTTTCCATCAAGGCTGGGGGAGGGAGCAGAGGTGGCTCGAAGGACATTCTCCACCGCCGCCATCTGGGTCTAGAAGGAAACCGAGGCAGTGGCTGGCGGTCTGTAGCTTCAGCTCTAGGGAAGGGACTCAGAGGCCGAAGTGACGGGGAGTCCCAAGCCCGCCCGGGGCCCTCCGGAGAGCTGTTTCCTCGGGGATAATCTAGCTTTGGTGGCGCGGCCCCTGCCCTTCATCCATCTCCCACTGGCACGCACGGAGCACAGCCAGAGCCCCTTCCCTCCTCCGTCCTGGGCTGCCTGAACCCTACTAAGACAAGGCAAGACAGAGCCTCGTTGGGGCAGAGCTGGGGGCCCTGAGCAGCCTCTCCCCACTGCTTTCCCATGATTCCATAGGACTGAAGTCATGACATCCCAGAGCCTGGGAAGACTAGAGGGTCTCGTCTGCCCGAGGGTGATGGCGAGGCCCCCTAGGACCACTGGCACGAGACTGGGCCCCCCAGGCCTCGCCCCCGACAGCCCCCCTCCCCAAAGGCATCGGATTTCTCCATGTGGCTATCTGGGGGGGCGGGAGGTGGGGGGCAATTAGCCCCGAGGGCTTCCTGCAGTTCTGAATGGCAGGCCCATGACATCATGGCTGTCACTCCCAAGAACGCTGGCTCAGCCCTACAAGTCGGGGCAGCCCCCCGCCTGGCCGGCTTTGCCAGGACCCACTTTGCAGCCGAGTCACCCAGAGCGAGCGGTCCGGGTTATCTCTGCACACGGGCCCATTCCAGAGCTCCAGGGAAATGGAGAGGCCGTCCGGGAGGAGGGACGGGCCGAGGCTGCTGGGCCCAGACCCTGCGGAGGAGCAGCCCTTTCTGGAGCTGTGGCACATTCCTGACTTCATTTGCTTCTCCCCACAGCCCTGGCACGGAGGGGCTAGAATCAGCCCCGTGTACAGAGAGGGAAACTGAGGCAGGGGAGCGATTTGCCTAGGGCTGGGCTTTTAACTCATCTTCCTGAATCCAGGAGCGGAGGGCCTGAGCTGGAGGCAAGAGCATCTTCCCTCTGTGGCAGGAGATGACTTTGGAGCCTCTTTTTACAGACGGGGAAACTGAGGCCCAGGGAAGCTTTGCTCCAGACCACACTGCTAGTCCTTGGCAGGTCTGGGATTCACACCGCCTCTGTCACGAACTGCTTGGGTGGTCTTTGGCTCCCCCGACTCTCTTCCCTCGGTTTCCCCGTCTGTGAAATGAGGCCTGTGACCTGAATTTCCCCCATCGTGGAGATGCTGAGACTGTCTCGTCAGCCTTGGCCCCGGGTGCAAGAATGCAGGGTGGGGACGGTGAGTTCCCCAAGCCAGTAATCCTGACTCGGGTTTCCAGAGCTATGGGGAAGTGGGAGACGAAACCCAAGCCGTGTGTACACAAAGGGCGCAGGAGACTGGCAGCCCTGGGGCGGGGGGCCCCCTGAGGCTGCTGCCTGACACCTTCCTGGGCAAAGAGGCTCCCTCCTGCCGGCTCCTCGGGGGGCTCGGGTTCCCCTTTCCTGAAAGGCCAGCAGCAGTTTTAGCGAGAGCACCTCCTCCCCCACTGCCTGCCAGGAGCAGCCTCCCCCCGGCAGACAGTGTAGACATGTAGACATGTAGACGTGTAGACGTGTGAGCGCCGGAGGGACGCAGACAAGAGTCTGGAGCCCCAGCCACATCCTCAGCCCCTCAGGCGGCAACGTGGTGCCTCTAAGGAGAACTGGCCCCCCCGGGAGCAGTGGGTGGCCTTGGGGGGGTCAGTTTACTCATCCTGAAAATGGGGACGAGCAGAAGGGCACCGTGCAGGCTTGCGGCTGTGGTGAGGGGCGGAGGAGGCGGGAGAAGCCCAGCAATGCCCTTCCCTGGTGCAGATGGCGGCATGGTCCAGCCTAGCCTAAGGCTGAAGACCCAGGAGTCCGGAGGAGGGAGGCAGAGCCTCTAAAGAGCCATCTGCCCACTGCGCTTAGGAGGCGGGCCTAACCAGTGAGCCTATTATAATGGAGGAGCTCCTGGTCCTACCCCAGATCAATGATCTCATTTTATAGTAGAGGCAGCTGGAAGTTAAGTGACTTGCCCAGGGTCACACAGCTGGGAAGTGTCTGAGGCTGGATTTGAACTCAGATCTTCCTGAGCCCGGGCTCCATCCACTTTGCCTCCTAATTCTGTCCCGGTTGTGTCTCCCGTCAGAACAGGAGCTCCTTCAGGTCCGATTGGCAGGCACGTGCTCAGCAGGATGTCCGACTCGGCGCGGATGCTCCCACGTCCGCTTCCGCTGTGTCCAGGCAGGGCAGAGCACTCGCCCTGGACTCTGGCTCTCCGGCACTCGAGCCACCTTCCTTCCCTGCTCCGGGGGCTCTGCTCTGCCTCTGCCGCGCCCCCCGCCCGGCTCCTGCTCCAGGAACCCTGATCGAGTCAGCCGGGCGGTGCCATGGCAGCTGCTGGCTGGGGCTCAGCTCCTGCCCTCGGCCCCTCCCCCTCGATGACCGCCTGTCCCTCACGTGGCGCTCTCCTCCCTGCTAGCCTGCCGTGCTTTTGTCTTTGTATCTCTGCTGGGGTTCAGCCCGGGGCGGGCCATGTAGCAAGAGCCTCCCTCCGGAGCTCGGAGGTCGTCCCTCTTTCCCGCTCGGACCATGCGGACTCTCACTGAGCATGCAGACCACTAGGACCCTCAGCTCTTCTTCACATGAGCACTTGTCTGGCCCGGCCTCTCTCCTCTTGCCCCTTTTTTTTCACTTGAGCCTAAGTTTACATTTGTTCTGCTTCTGCCTCCTCTTCATCCCCTCCATGATCTTCCTCTCCCTTCTGCCCCTCCCGAGCCCTCCAGGAGACCCGGCCCCTAGAATGGTGTTCCTGGGCACCTCGGACCCAGGCTAAGACCAAGGCCGGGCGGCTCGTGTGTTCTCTTCCCCAAGCCTTGCTCCTTTCTTGCTCAGCAGGGCCGGCCTCCTGTCCTGGAGAGTGACCTGTCGATGGCCACCAGCGACAGTGGGCAGTGCTCCCCAGGGCACTCCGGCCACGCCAGGAGGGTCCGTGCAGGGGGGAAGGGACTGGGATAGGAAGGAGAGCTCCTCCCTTCTCCACTTTACAGGGAAGGGAATGGAGGCCGAGTGGCTGGCCCACAGGCTCCTCTAAGGATCCGAGGCAGGATTAGAACCCAAGTCTTCCTGACTCCAAGCCGGGCCCTTTATCTAGAGGCTCAGGAGGCTCCCGGCCCTCAGTGTTTTCTTAGGGCATTTCCCCCCCTTTCTGTTCACCAGATAACAGATGGAAGCTTGAGCTCTGAGCTGGTATTCGGGGAATGTTGAAGGACCCGGAGGGAGGGGTTCGGGCACCACACGGACCTGGACAGATTTATGACGGGAGGCGATAAGATCCTAAGAATGGAGATTTAGGGCTGGGAAGGACCGCAGAGGTCGCCCAGCCCCATCCTCGCTTTCTGCCTAATGAGGCTGAGTGACTCACCCAGGGTCACCGGGCCTCCCTCAGCACCCGCCTGAGGGCCAAAGAATGTGGAGAAGGGCTTGGCCATCCCCTCCAACTCTGGGCCCCCCAAGCACGACGATGAACAGGCCAGAGACACCTGCATTCGGCCCTGGAGAGGAGGCAGGGCAGAGGCTTGGGGCTCCCCGAGGATACCTTCTAGCACTTTAACATCAGTCCATGAGCTCTGACTTCTGGGGTCTGGTCTGGCCGCTCAAACCCACCCTTCTGGGCTCTTGTCGGCCCGAAACCTTCCCCAGATAGCGCCCCGGGACGGGTCGGGGCTTCCTGGAGCTGCGGGCACGGACCTGGGCTGGGGGCATCCTTGGGGAGCCCCCAGACGGAGGAACTTCTCCTCCCGTTTGTCCCTCTTCCGTTTCTCTTCAGGTGTGACGAGGGATAATAATAACCACAGCCAGCACGGCCAGGAGGCTTGCAGCAAGCTTAGCGAGCGCTTCCTCAATGGTCCCATTTCCTCGGGTCTTCCTCCACCCAAATAGCTCTCTGCAAAACTAAGAGGGAAGTCATCGTCTTCCCATTTCACAGATGAGGATGCTGAGGCTAGGAGAGGGCGTGCGCCTTCCCTGAGGGAAAGGGAAAGCAGAGACCCAGAATACATCCTCTCCAGACTCCCAGAGTCCCGGCTTTCCCAGCACTCCCTTTAAATAGCCAACAGTCTGCGGGGCTCCCTGGACAGTGGGCGCAGCGCGATCTCGGCTTAGTTGCTTCCCCAGGTGTGCCCGGGGTGCCCAGGCCAGTGCCCAGGTCAGCGCTTGGCACATGTGCTCCGCCAGTGCCTGGGGGCTGCCTCGAGAGCTCTCCAGGTCTCTTGGTGGGGACAGGATGGCTTGTGGTGGCCCCGCAGCTCCTCTGAGTCATGGGCCTCCCTCTGTCAGACAGGAGCCTCCGGCCGAGCCCGCGGCAATACCAGCCTCTGACTCAGAGGCCCCGGGCAGGCTCCCCCCGGCCCCCTCCGCTGTGCTCCCCAACATTCCTGCCTGTCAGAGGGCTGACTGGCCGCCAAGCAGGTGGAGCGGCGGTGCCAGCCGCGCGTCCCGGCCGCCTCCCCGACAATTCCCCGGCCGCCCTCCCGGCGAGGCTTGTCTGCTCCTGCAGGCGGCTGCCTTGGAGCATCTCCCCTTCCGCCCCCGCCAGCACCCAGAGGCTGGCTCCGGGCGCCCAGGGCCCAGGAGGGGCAGGGAGGAGCGAGGCCTGCTGCCGGGCTCAAACACAGCCATTGTCCCCATTTCCCCCCAGAACAAAGAGGATCCCACTCCGGGCCCCCTCCTGGGCCCGCCACTTCCTCGGGTCCTCCTGCACACACAATGAGTGGCCATCGATTGGGGGGCCCCGGAGGGGGGGCCGGGCTTATCGGGATTCCACAAATGGTGCTGGGGGAGCCGGCCACCCCACTGCCCATTGCCGGGGCCTAATCACGGGCCTCTTCTCCAAACAGTGGCCCCGAGATCAAAGGGGCGGCCGGGCTCCCTATCTGCGGGGAAGCTCATTAGAGGGACCTCGTCAGGGCTCTAATCGGGCCACTCTGACGGCTGGATCCTGAGGCTTCGCCTTCCTTATCCGCCTGGGAGGTCCCAAGTGAGAAGAACAAAGCAGCCAGCATGACAGATGGGCGCCGCCCAGAGGGGGCCTCGGCTCGGGGGACCTTCGCTGCTCAGGCCTTGAGAACAGTGTCAGAACCAGGAGGGTCCTTAAACCTAGACTAGAGAAAGCCCGGCCTGGGAGGTTCCCTTATGACGGGGCTGCACCTCCGAAATCCCTCAGGGACCTTAGCCACCATCTAGTCTAAAGCGGGGAGAAATGAGGCCCAGAGAGACCCCCAAGCCAGCCTGGTGGCTCAGTTTCTCTTCTTGTTCCAAGAAGCATTTCTTAACCACCTGCCTTGGAGGAAAGGCCAGGCACACACAGCCATGGAACATGCAAAATGACTTCCGGGAAGACACTAGAAACAGGGCAATCCAGAGAGACTTCTTGGAGGAAGTGGCCCTAAGAGTGAGCCTTGAATGCAGCAGGGAGGGATTTGAAGAGTCTGAGGAGAGGAGGGGAGGGTGTCTCACTTGTGCCGTTGGAGCTGGGACTAGAGCCTGGGTCCTCTCCCTCCCAGGTTAGGATTTGGTGATTAGTCCGTGATCCACTGTGCCCCCCCCCCCCCCCCCGCTAGCGTTCCCTTTGGGGGAGGGGTCACCGTCCCCACCCCCCCTCAGGCCCTGCTTTCTGTCTTCTTAGGAGGGAGCCCAGATGGGCAGCCTGGTGCCACATTTCAGTGCATCCGGGGCTCGGGGTCATGCCTTTAATGGGGTCCAGAGTTCTCTCCCTCCAGGGCCAGTGGCAGAAAGGAACCCGCATTTTGGGAGCACCTACTATGTGCCATGATCTATGAGAAGCATTTTTCCAATTATATCTCATTGGATCCTCTCCCCCAGCCTGAGAGGGAGGCGCTATCATGATTCCCATTTTCTAGATGAGGAAACTGAAGCCTGAGGTTAAATGACTTGCTCAAGGTCACAAAGCTAGTGGATGTCTGAGCAGAACTGAGCGCCGGGCGGCCTGATTCCAGGAGCCACTGCACTAGCAGCTCCATCCCACCTCCTGAGGTGCCCCCAGACCCCTTGGGCAGTGGCCGGTGGGCTGGCACTCAGGGACCCTCTCAGAATCTCCCTCCCTCCCTCCCTCCCCCCTTCCTTCCTTCCTTCCTTCCTTCCTTCTTTCCTTCCTTCCTTCTTTCCTTCCTCCCTCCCTCCCTT
>NC_058131.1:3061851-3084084 GCF_016433145.1 Gracilinanus agilis | reverse complement strand
CTTTCCTTCTTTCCTTCCTTCCTTCCTTCCTTCCTTCCTTCCTTCCTTCCTTCCTTCCTTCCTTCCTTCCTTCCTTCTTTCCTTCCCTGCTTGAAGAGAGGGCAGAGGGAAGAGGCTTGAGGCAGGTGGACCCCCCAGGAGCCATTGCAAAAATCCAGCTGTGAGACGATGAAGGTTTACACCAGAGGGGGACAGTGTCAGAGGAGAGAGGGAGAGCGATTAGAGAGATGCTATAAAGGTCCAATTGAGGAAAGATGCTTAGGAGGCTTTGGCACCATATTGCACATGGGGTGGGATGGCTGGAGTGAGGAGGCCAGCGTGACTCCGAGGCCGGAAGCCTGGGCTAATGGTAGGAAGGCTCCTGCCCTCCACCATAAAAGGGAAGCTAAGAGGAGGGCAGGTTTTAGATATGTCCAGTTTAACATTTCTGAGCGATGTCTAAAAGCCAGCTGGCCATGTCTGGGATGGGCGGCTGGCAGAGGCGCTAAGGCTGCTCCGATATCTGTCTAGAAATGCTCCCCGAATCCCCGAGTCCTGGTGGGATGGCCAAAGGAAGAGTAAACAGGGAAAAGAAAGGGCTTGGAGGCAAGACTCTTGCCCAGAGCTTCTTGCCTCTGAGACTGGCTTTCTCACTCTGTGCCACTTGGCTCCGAGGCTTCCCCAGAGTTCAGATCAAATGTTATTTCCTGCCCAGCCCAGCCAGTGAGTTCAAGCATCTTCGGGGTCCCTGTAGCCCTTCCAGCAGAGTTCCCAGACTCTGTAAGGAGACAAGCTCTAAACACAAGAGAGGGCGTCTCCTCTGAAGCAAAGGTGCCAACCCTGATGGAATGTGTGGCCCAACGTAACTACTAGTCCTTGGTGGGATGCCCTATGTACACGCGAGGAAGCACCTAGTGGGTGCGAGCCCCTCTTCTGGGCGCTGGAAGGTTCTCATCCTGGTTGTCAGTGCTGCCAACTGTAAGGGAAGGGCAGCAGCACTGGTGAGGCAGTGGGTGGGCCCAGCATTCAGATCAGGAGGGGTGGCGTCAGGCCCTGGAATTGGTCCGTGGTTAGCTGTGTGACTTGGGCTCCTCTCTGACCCTTTCTGATCCTCAAGGCGGCTCCTCTATTAGAATACAGGGAATGGACTAGAAGACTCCAAACATCCCTTTGCAGCTCTGACCTTCTATGACCCTCCAGGCTGGGCTTGGCTTCTTAGAACAGGTGAGACAGTTTCTGGATGCCTGGAACCATGCAGTGGAGAGGCATGGATGTGGGGGAACCTTTGTGAGCAAAAGCTAGGAGGTTAGCAAATGTAAAGCGTTGCCATTATAGCCTTCTGCTTATCTGGAGTCTCCTCGCTATTGGGGTACACGCTTGAGAATACTCAGGTCAGTAAAGACTTAACGCTTCTCATTAAAAAGTAGTCAGTAGGCCTGAGCATGCCTACACAGACCTCTAACTCAGCCCCTGCTGGGAAATTAATTTAATTGAGGCCAAATGAGTCAGGAAGATTCATCTTCCTGAGTTCAGATCCTGAGACACTTCCTAGCTATGTGACCCTGGGCAAGTCACTCAACCCAGCCTCAGTTTCCACATCTGTAAGAAGATCTGGAGAAGGAAATGGAAAATTGCTCCAGGATCTTTGCCAAGAAAACCCCAAATGAGGTCATGGAGAGTCAGGCCCAATTCAAAAACAGTGGTGATCCTTAGGGCCTTTTGTTTTGTTCCCCCCCTCCTTCCTTGCAAAGCTAAATTTGTCTTCTTAACATAGCTCCTAATTCTCCTTTCGGGGGCCCGAGAGACTACACGACAGCCCTTCAACTAGCGGAGGAAGCGATGCTGCCCTCCCTCAATGTTCTCTTCTCTGGGTTAAGGAGCGCCATTTCCTCCAGTCATATCATGGCAGCCACAAAGATGGGGCCCTCCCCCATCCGGGTTGCACATCTGGGATGTTCCACAGATCTTTAACCTCCTCCAGGAGGTACCTCTGGGACCCAGAGCTGCCCCTCCCCTTGAGATGAGGTGTGCCCAGACTCCAGTGGAGCCGCACTTCTTGCTATCTGGAAGAGATGCTTCCCTTAGGGCAGCCCATGTAGGCTGCAGGATTTCTTTTTTCCTGGCAGAGGTGGAGTGGGGGAGGGGTGGTAGGTGCCCCCCCATCCTGCTGACTCAGAATGAGTTTGGGGTCCACCGAACTCCCAGATCTCTTTAAAGACACAGTATTTGCTTCACTGTCCTGTCCTGAAGCTCTGATCTGGGAAACTGAATTTGTGAATCAAAACTGAAGATTCTAGTCTATTCCTTGCAAATTTCAGCTCCTTGTGCCAGCCTGGCCCTGTTATCAAGTGTGTAACTAGGCCAACCTGTTCTGTGTCATCACTTAATTAGATGAGCCTCAGTCTAAACCCCCGGTAAAAATGCACAGGGCTAAGCACAGTTCCCTTGGGCACTCCACTAGAGACCTCCATCAACTTGGCACAGACAGGGCTGCCCAATGCACATGTCTTTTCAATAAGAATGAGTCTCATACCATACACCAGGCTAAAGTCAAAATGGAGATGATCTAGAAACAAAGGGGGCTCCATAAACAAATCAGGGGAACATGGACAAGTTGACCCGTCAGACTTGGGGATAAGAGAAGAATTTATAACCAAATGATACACAGGAACATATCAAAAAAATGAAACAGGGAATTTTGGTTACATTAAATTAAAAAAAATGTTTTGTACAAACAAAGCCAATGCAACCAAGATTAGAAGAGAAACAGCAAATTTGGGGAGTGGGGGTGGAAATGACACTTAAAACAAGTGTCTCTGGCAAAAGCCTCATTTCTCATATATAGATTGAACTGAGCCAAATTTATAAGAATAGAAAGCATTCCCCAATTGAAAAATAGGCAAAAGTCATAAACCAGCAGTTCTCAGAGGAAGAAATTCAAACTGTCCATAGTATTGTGAAAAAATGCTCAAAAACATTATTAGAGAAATGCAAATCAAAACAACTTTGAGATATCACTGCAAACCTAACAGATTGACTAACATGACAGATAAGTAAAATTATAAATGTTGGAGGGAAGGTGGGAAAAAACAGAACACATACACTGTTGGTGGAACTGTGAACTGATACAATAATTCTGGAGAGTAATATAGAATCTCACTTAAAGGGTCACAAAACTATGACCCTTTGACCCAGCAATACCATTGCTGGATTTGTATCCCAAAAACATCAGAGTAAAGGGGAAAGGACCTACCTGCACCAAAACATTTTTAGTAGCTCTTGTTGTAGTAGCAAAGAATTAAAAGCCAAGTGGTTGTCCATCACTTGGGGAATGAATGAACAAGTTGTATTTTTGGTTGTAATGGAACACTGTTGGGCCATAAGAAATAATGAACAGCATAAGTTCAGAAAAACCTGGTGTGGAGAGTGAATCAAACTGTCTTTGTCTATAAATTAGCAACTTTTAAGTTAATCAATCAGAAATTTAAATACCCCTTTCCAGTCACTAAGTATGAGAGTTCACAAGTCACTTGCTAAAGTGGGTGATAACTCTAGAGGCCACTGCCCACCCCTTGGTCAGTGCTAGGCAAATTGAAAGAATGTGATTGGTTCCTTTAAAGTGGGGGAGTGACAGGAAGTGACACTGGGAAAACTGCTTTAAAAGGCCAGTTCAAGGATTCAGTGGTTCTCTCTGCATTGGTGAGCTGGACTGGAGTAGCAGACTCTTTCCCCAAATCCTGCGTCAGCTTGCAGCGGTGAGTGAAGTGATTCCTTTCTTGGTTCTTCAGTGAGGAGACCCTCTCTGCTTATTGGTGCTTTGGTGGGACACTCCCTTCACAATGAGTTCTGGTGACATTCTTGCCTCATGTGCACTGAAGGTTCTCAGTGGCTTCTTTAGCATCTCCTGGCTCTTTGGATTTCAGCTTCCTAATCAGGACTTTGGATTCTGGTGAGATTAACTTTCAGATTTGCATTTGTGATCTGGAGACAGGATTAATCTTAGGGTATTTGTAGCTAGGCAGTACTTTCTGTCTCTACATTTTTCCACTTTCACTCTTTCCACCTCTTTGTAAATAAAGCTGCTAAAAGTAATTTTGACTTAAGCTCTAATATTTTTTAAATCAGTGATCACAATACTACTTTAGAATTCTCAGATTTAGCATAAAACCTAAATTTAAATTCTTATACTGGAAAGACTTCTATGAACTGATGCATAGTGAAGTGAGAAGAACCAGGAGAACAACATAGGCAGTGACAGAAATATTACATGGTGTTCAACTGTGAAAGATTTGAAGATTGCATTATCTCTCTATTTTAATGAAATCAGTCAGCAACCTTTAACTCAATCAAGAACTCAAAGCACCCCTATTCAACACTTAAGTAAGAGAGTTCACAATTCAAAAACTCTCACCTCCAAAGGGGACTGCCCAGCCCTGGGTAGGACTAAGAAAATGGAAAGACTAATTAGTTTCTGTGAAGAAGGGGGAAAGACAGGAAATAATGTGGAAAAGGAGCATAAAATAAGAGACAAGCATGGCCTTCTACCATTCCTTTCCTGGTGTTTGGAGAGATTGGCTGAGATTTCTGCCTTGGCTTTGGAGGAGGCTCTTTCCCTGGATCCAGTGTTGACTTGCTGGGTGAGTAGCTCGGGCTTTAGAGGAGGCTTCATTGGTGGACTTCTGGCTGAAGACTCCTACACAAGACCTGAGGAAGCTTCCTGCTGGGGTGCTGAACTGAACTTTGCTTTGATGGAAAAGCTTCTATGGCTGGTAGACTTGTTAAGAATCTGTCTCTTTATCTACATTTCCCATTTTCACTCTTTCCACCTCTTTGTAAATAAAAGCTGCTAAAAGTCATCTTGACTTAAGCTATAATATTTTAAAATCGGCAACCACAATATTACTTTATAACTCTCTTATTGAGTCAAAATCCCCAATTTTAATGCTTACAAAGACCAAACCATTATCAGCAAAGCAAGTTCCCAAGATACACACACAAGGGACTCATGATGAAAAAACGCTATCCACAGTCAAAGAAGGAATGAATGGAGCCTGACTATAAATCAAAGAATGTCATCTTTCACTTTATTTCCATTGTGGTCTTTTCATTGTATGTGTGGTATATGCCTTCTATCATGTCATAATCAATATGGAAATATGCATTGCAGGAAAGCATTTGTATAACCTATATCAAACTGTTTACCATCTCAAGAAGGATGGGAAGGGAAGGAAGAAGAAAATCTGAATTTTAAAATGTCAGAAAATAATTGTCAAAATTGTTTCTACATGTAACAGAGGGAAAAAAAGGAATAATTTTAAAATATAGAATGTCTTCATCAAAGACCTTGTTGGAATCCAAAGGAAATATTTTTAGCATTCCTTGCCCTGCCCTCCCCAAATTACCAGTTTCCTAAACCTATCACAAAAGGAAACAGAATTAGCCTCAGCCTAAAAAGACCATAAGAGTTCCTGCCCTCAGGGAACTAACATTCTAAGGGACTGCCTTCAGAAAGGGAGAGAGAACAATAGATACAAAATCAAGGGTAAGGAAGAGAGACTTTTTTTGAGTTAGTATTTATTTTTATTTTTTTAATATGTAGCAATATAATATGTAAATAAACTACTATTATACATATGATTTGTTATAAATGTATATAATAAACTATAGTAAATAAGCTTCTCCAAGAGAAACAAATCCTCACATTAACTATGTCCAAAAATCTGTTTCATTCCTTCCCCCCCCCCTCTATCCCAAGAAGGCAGGTAATATATAGGTTGTACAGATATTATCATATAATATATATTTCCATGTCATTATGTCATGAAAGAAGACACATATTGTTTACACTAGAGAAAAGTTCATGGAGGAAGTAAAGTGAAGAATGGGAGGTTTCAATCTCCATTTGGACTCTGTTCCTTCTTTGGTGATGGAGAACCTTTTTTGTCATGAGTCCCTCTGAGTTGTCCTGGATCCTTGCCTTGTTGAAGAGTTCATTCAGTCCCAGGTGATCGTCATCCATTATTGCTCTTACTATGTACAATATTCTCCTGGTTCTGCTCCCTTCTCTTTGCATCAGTTCATGTAAGTCTTCTCAGGTTTTTGTGATCCTCCTTTCTGTTATTACTTAAGGCTCAATATTATTACATTTCAATCATATACCACAACCTGTGCAGCCATTCTCCAATTGATGGACATCCCTTCAAGATTCCAGTTCTTGATCAATAATATCTGTGAACCATTTAGCAATGTTTGGCACACAGGAGGCATTTGATACTTGTTATTAGCAAGTTGCCTCAGTCAGGTCCCTCTCTTCATGACCCCATTTAGGATTTTCTTGGCAAAAATACTGGAGTGGTTTGCCATTTCCTTCTCTAGGCCATTTTATAGAAGTGGAAACGAAGACAAACGAAGTGAAATGACTTACCCAGGATCACACAGCTAATGAGTCTCTGAGGCCACATTTGAACTCGGGAAGATGATTCTTCCCAATCCCAGCTTCCACTTCACCATGAAGCTGTCCTCCCATCGCACTACTGATACAGTCAGTGGCTTGCAGTGCATTAAAATTCCCAAATCCTTTTCAGATCACCTGTTATCAACCCCGCCCCTACCTCAAAAAGCAAATGGGAAGGAAGCCTCCAGAGTCTCCCAAGCACAGCAGATGGAGGCACAGAGGGTTTCATTGACAGATCAGTAATTTGTTGGAGTCACCTTTCCGATTTCATGCTATTAGGTCTTATCAGAGCTGTATGCTCCTCCCTTAGCTGTCATCTGAGATGTCGATCTTTCCTCGAACAGGGACTTTCAAACTCCTAATGATGTTTGTTTGTTTTGATTGAACAAATATGTCCTGGGCCCAAGGGAAGGCTGGTGTGTAATTGGTTCCAGGCTGACTGGTGGTGGTGGTGGAGGGGGATTCTCCATTTTCCAGAGATGGGATCCGGGGTCCTGACAGTAGGGGAGAATCCCGAGGCTTGATCAAAGAACGCGTCTTTCACTGCCAGTCTCCTTGAAGAGCTGGGAGGGGCCCCGGGCCCCACTGAGGCTCAAGTTTGAACAGAAGTTTAAAACAACAAGCCCCACTCCAATTTTCAACAGGATTGTTTAATGTTCAAAAAATGGGAAAAATCTCCCCTTCCCCCCACTCATAACCACAGGAAGCAGGGCAGGATCAGCGGGGAAAGGAGCCCCATTGGCCTCCCCCAGTCTCAGCTCCAAAGGGAACAGCCCTGAGGGTTCTCCTCTCATGGCTCGGGATGTCTCAGCTCATCTTCTGGGCTTGAAAACATGAGCAGAACTTGGAAAAAGAATCCCTAGTTAGTGGCTTCTCTTTCAATCTCATCATCTAATTATTTTCCCAGCACACACTGGGAAGGGCGAATGTCCTCCTGCCAAGAGCTGCTCCAGATTCCAGGCGATGTTTTCCAATAATTAGGAGCCCCAATGGGTCTTTTAAGGACCCTTAAAGGGTTCCATATGCAGAAGGCCATATGGAGTGGAGAGAAGAGCTCTTCTTCATCTCAGGCAATGGGGCCTGACAGCTCCTGGTGCAGATGATGAAACTGGGGGGAGGAAGCTCCCATCCTCTGGCCATGGGGCTCAGGAAAAGGGGCCACCAGAACCTTCCAAGTCCTTTGGAGCCCCGAGTAATCTCTGACCAGTTCCCAAGAGGCTGTCCTTGTTAACCACCCCGCAGCATGGAAAATGGGCTTCCGGGCCCAGTCTGGAGGGCTGGGTGCTCATCCTTCTTCCCGAGGATGTAGGTCCCACCATGGGCACTCCTTGAGAGCGAGGGAGAGGAGTTGAGGTTCCTCTGCCACACTTGAGGTCATCAGATCCTCCTTCAGCACCTTGTTATACCAGTCAAGTCTCAGGGACAGGATGAGGGACTGAGCCCGAGCTGTCACTGGGATGAAGAACTGCCCAGTGAAGACGCAGGTGAGTGCCTTCTCTGAAACCGAGAGCCTGCTGGGACGTGAGCAGCTTGGAAGCAGGGCCATCTCGTTCTTTCTATCCTGGCGGTACCAGACGAGGCCATTCGTTTATTTGCGTTCGTCTGTACGTGTTGCTACAGTCGCCGGGGGCCCTGAGGTTAGATGACTTGGCCAGAGTCACTCAGTCAGCCAGGATCTGGCAAAGGCTCCTCGTGAGCCCAGCTCGTGCTTCCTCTCGGCCCTCAGACCAGGGAGATCCAGGGCACCGTCCTGGCTCTGGCCCGGGAGCATTCTCAGCTCAGAACCTGCCATAGAACCTTCCAGGAGAAAGGCCTGGAGGAAACCTTGCTGCTCATCCAGTCCAATTCTCCCATTTCTCAGAGGAGGAGCCTGAGGCCGAAACAAGAGAAGGAATTTGTCCGAGGTTACCCAGTTTAACGGAGCAGGTCAGCCTCGGGGATGATCATCCTGCTGGGCCCCGTTTCTGTTCCCAAAAGGGCAGAGCCTGTGAGGTAAGTGCTCCACGGATCACCAGACCCATTTTACAGAGTAGGAAAGGGAGACTCCAAGAGCAGAGACCAAACCAATGGAGCTGGATCTCCACTCTCAAACCATCCTCTTTCCAGCTTCCCATTCGGCAGGGCCCTTGTGTTTGCGGTGTGTAAGGGTGAGGCCTGGTGACGATGGGATCTGAAGGCCCCCCGAGAGGCGGGTGATCGAGCGGATGGCGTTGGCCTTTGTGCATTCAGGAAGACCTGAAGCCAAATCCTCCCTGGGACACGTGTGACCTCTGTGTCCCTAGACAAGGGGCTTCAGCTGGCCTCATGTCTTCATCTGTAAAATGGGGCTAATACTGGACAAAGAACGGGCTGCTCTTGTGACCTCACTCACCCTTGCGTGGGAGTCGGGGTGCGATGCAAGATGGCCCCACCATCGTGTATCCCAGCAGCTGGGCTTCGCGTGAGCATGCCGTTGACTTCTCTGAGGCTGTGAAGCTTGGCTCCCTCTCCTTGGTGTTCGCCAGCCATGGGAGCCCTGGCATGGACCTTCTCCCACAGCCGGAGATGATTAGGCCAAGATGGTGGTGCCTCCCGCTAACATCCCGTGATGTATGTCGCTCTGCCCTTGGGTGAGAAGCTGCTGCCCAGCGGCTGCCGGGGGCCTGGGCGGAGATCCATCGGCTCCGCGACTGGGCCGTTGGGTTTCCCTTTACTGAGGTAAAAGCGAGGTTGTCTCTTGTGGGAAAGGAGCCCCGGCCACGGGCAGTGGAGGGGGGAGCCGGGAGCCCTGGGGGCCGGGGAGGACAGGGAGCCTGAGCTGGCCGAGACCTCCGAGGGGAGAGGCGACGGGCACCTTGGATGGGCCCTGAACGTTCTGGCTGGGCCATTCCCGTGCCTTGATTTCCCCTTCTGTAAGACGAGGGGATTAGAGGCAAAGCCTTCGGAGGACCCCACCATGGGAAGTCCAGCCTCCCAGGCTAAAATCTCAGCTCTTGTTCCAACATCTTCATTTTGCAGAGGCAGAAACCAAGGCCCAGAGAAGGGAAGAAAATGCCCAAGATCAGTCGGCGAGCAGGTCTCCAGGGCAGGATCCGAATGCAGGTCCTCTAACTCGACTGGCACTGAGCTCCTTTGGGTCCAAGAGCGAACTGCCAGAGACTCGCCAGGCGACCTCTGGTGAGCCGTCAGTCCTCGTCGCTCTCCTGACCTCAGTTTCCTTCGAGTGTACGTCATAGAAGATGCTCCTCCTCGGGCTGTTGTGTGGTTCACCGATGGGAGGGCACAATGCTGTCCATGTGATTCTCCTTAAGGCCCCAGACAGATCAGATCGGCTCGGATCGCCTGCCTCCCCTCGCGGGCTCCGACTCGGGGCACCACGTCCCCTCGGAGCCTTCGCTTCCCCGGCTAGAATGGGAAGGGCCGCACTCGGAATGATTTCGAAGGCCCAGTGACGATGGCTGAGGCAAAGGCAGGTTTGCTCCATGGAATGCTGGTCTTAGAGTTGTCAGAGGGTCCAGCGAGCCCTTCCACAAACTCCTTAGCGAGGAGTCCTTCAGCCCTTTGCTAAAGACCCCCGAGGATGAGACACTCCCCACCTCTCAGCAGCCAGGGCCGTTTTTGAACACTTCCGACTGTTGGGACTTTTTCCCTTATGTCTGGTCATGATCCATGGCAAAAGCTGCCTCAGTTTCCCTCTGTGAGGTGAGTGTCCTTGAGGGGCTGGGAGCACTTCCCAGAGCTTCGCATAGCCAACAAAAGCCCATCGGCCTTCCCGGCTCCATCTCTGCCTGCCTCCTGGCCCAGAGGATTGAATTCCAGCCATGGCAGCCCCCTGTCTCTGCTGGATCCTGGGTGGCTGCCTCGGATTGGAGTCAAAACAGAGCAGGAAACTGCAAGAGGGAGCATCTCACGGAGGGAGGGCGTCTGTGCCCGAGCTCATGTGCCCGGCGTGGCCCTGGCTGGTCACCCCTCCCTTTGGGTCTCTCCCTCAGTTAGATCAAACAGCCCCGATGTCACAGAGCAGGAGGGGGGACGAGCATCATCCCCATGAATCGAGACTGGAAGAGGGGTCTCCCAGCATGCCCTGCGGAGATAAAACCTCCCCCACCCCGGCCTCATGGGTCGGTTGGACTTCCACCTGCTCCCTGTGTCCCCCCATTCTCTCAAGTCTGCAGGCTCAGCTCTTGGGGGCCACAGAATCACAGGCTCTTGAGGGTGGAAGGGGCCCAGGGAGTGGGGGGGGTCCCTGAAAGAGAGTCCCTGCCCCTACGGTACAGCCAGCAAGAGGCTGTTCAGGAAGGACGCCAGCCTCTTCTCTCCATCATGCCTCCAAGCCCTCCAAGCCCCTCATCGGCGTGACCTCCCGATCGCCTAAGGGCTGCCTGGAGAGGGAGGCGCTGCCCGGACCCTGCTGAGGCCCCGAAGCTCCCAGAGCGGCTCTGCCAAGCGAGTCCCCTGCGTCACACGCGAGCGAGTGGCCCAAGCTGGAGGCCAACTCCAGTCCAGCTGGGACTCCTCGAGCAGCCCAGGCATGGGGGTCACCCAGTGGCCCTGAGCAAGAAGGAAGGCCATTGGGGACCCCCAGAGTCTCCTTGAAGCCCCTCGACGAAGGAACAAACTGCAACGTGAAACACAAGAAATCTCAGCCTCGGAGGTGATGCGGCCAGTAAGTCACCAGGTAGTAAGCAGAGGGAGGCCACCCGGCCGGAGGGCCGCCGTGGACTCTATCTACTGCCCCATGGCCAACCCTACCCTGAAGGGAGATCCCTTTAGCTAGGTGGACAGCCCTCTGAAGGAAGGGATTCTCTGGCCCTCTGGAGCCAGAGCACGAGTGTCCTGTGGGGAGGGGGTGCTCCGGACACCTGCGGGGAAGGTTGGCCCCACGCTCCCTTCTCATGCTCAGGGCAGGCAGGAGGAACCTCTTGGCATTCCATCTGGGTGGCTCAGCGAGCAGGACGAGGTCCCAGCTTTGGCCCACCGGGAGGCCGTCTGAACCTCCTTCTGAGGTGGGCGATGACAACAATACACAGGCTGAGTCCACGTCTCTAGGGGCCTCGATGCCTGCACACGTCCCCCTCCCGCCCCCCGAGGTCAGAACCACCATGCTGGCCAGCATGAAGGGCTTCTTCCCTTAGAACTGTGCTAGCCAGGAGGCAGCGGTGACCACTGGCGTGCCTTGAATAGGCTCGCACTCGGGCTCAGGGGCTCAGAGAACACCATTGATGGAGAGCCATCGGAAGGGACCCCAGAGAAGAATCGAGTCTGATCCTTTTACACGGGACTAAGGCGAGACTCAGAAATGGCAAATGACTTGCCGAGGGTCACCCAGGAGTACGTCCACCACTTCGTACCAGAGCCAAAAGGATGGGGCCCAGACTCTAGAGCCAGAGGACCTTCTGCCACTCAGGACCTACATTACCTTGGACAAGTCATTGACCCTCCCATCAATCACACAAGGGGCTTGGACTGGAACCCTCCAGAGCCAGCAAAGATCCTTTCATCTTCCTGCTTGGACTGTGCCACACGCTTACCTGCCATTTCCCCTCCGTGGCATCTTGCTTGCTATCATTACTAAGTGCATTTGCACAATAAAGTTCTCTGTTGTCATCAAGTTGGCATCGATGGTTCAAGAAGGCCTGAGTTCGAATCCAACCCTAGACATTTATTAAGTGTGTGACCCTAGACAGCTCTCTTAACCTTTGTTTCCCTTTGTTTCCTCACTGTAAATGGGGATGAGAACAGCACCTGCCTCCCGGGGCTGTTGTGCACATCAATTATATAATATTTGTAAAGGGCCCAGCAGGTAGTGAGTGCTAGAGGAATGCTCAGGCCTTTCCCCTCTTGGTCCATCTGCCCAGCGCCTTGCAAGCAGATAGACATAATCCTTTCCTAAAGCCTCGGAGAGGACAGTCAGGGCTCTGAGGGGGCTCCCAAAGGGTGATGCTCACTCGACAGAAAGGCTACAAATAGAAGCATTGGGGGGGGGCTGTAATTCCTCTCCCTGAGATCACAGAGTTCTCTCTGTCTGCCTGTCTGTCTGTCTGTCTGTCTGTCTGTCTGTCCTCCTCCTCTCTCTCCCTCTCTCTCTCTCTCTCATACATACATGTGCACACACACATGCACACATGCACACGCTCTCATTCTCTCAATGTCTGTCTGTCTCTTTTTCTGTCTCTTGTGGGTGCTTCATCTCTTTTTCTCTGTCTCTGGCTCTGTCTGTGTGTCTCTGTCTCCATTTGCCTCTCTTCTCTCCGTGGTTGTCCCTGGTTCTGCCCACTGGAAACAGGCCAATGACCCCTCCACCTGGCAGCCCCTCAGACATCCAGACACTGATTGTGCCCCTGCTCAGTCTCTGCTTCTCTCCATTCTGATTCTTTCGGTTTCCATGGCTTTGTGTCCATCGCCATCATGCAGAAACTCAAATTTGTTCTTCCTGCACTTCTGCCCTGTGACTCTACTTCACAAATGTTCCCACCTCACTGGAAAACTCGGGCTCCTCCCCTGACTTCTCCTGGCCCAGAAGGTAGACTCTCACCTCATCTCGCTGAGAATCAGGCCTCTGAGCTCCTTCTTGCCCTCTCCTCATGTCTCTGCTGGGTACCTTCCACCTCCCCCTTTCCTCCTCTATCTTGCAGCTTCCCTTTGTATGTATCATCTTCTCTCATGTCTTCTATGGCGACCAGGTCATCCTTGGAGGGAATCTGGTCCAGCCCAGCAGGGCCTCTCTTCTTCACTTCCTCCATCTTTTCAAGACTGAAATCATTAAGAAATGTAAGAACAGATCAGTTGGTTTGCTTTTGAGAAGGAGAGACAGAAACAGGAGAGAGAGAGATACACAGAGAGAGATACAGAGAGAGAGAGAGACAGAGAGAGACAGAGACAGAGAGAGACAGAGAGAGACAGAGAGAGAGACAGAGAGAGACAGAGAGAGAGCACTGAGAGAGGAAACTCTAGGCTCATCTCTGGCAGGTTGGCCACTAGGATATGAAATATTAGGCAATGGTGAAGCATGAAGCAGAGAACAATGGTCCCTAGTCCTGATGCTAAAATGATGGTGCTGGGTTGGGAATCAACACATCCGAGCAAAGAGAGAGATGGTGAGATGTAAAGGTGAGGCCCTTCCAAGAGCAAACTGAACAGCCTCCTCCTTAGAGAAGGGACCTGAGATTTTTCAATAGTTCAGCTATATGTAAAAAGGCCAGAAATAACAATAGGATTTCCCCTAGAGAACAGACTCAATGCCATTGAGCCCCACCATTCATCTGATTAATAATAATATTAACCCTACACCAAGATAAATTCAGAATGGGTGAATGACTTGAATATAAAGAAGGAAACTATAAGTAAATTAGGTGAACACAGAATAGTATACTTGTCAGATCTCTGGGAAAGGAAAGATTTTAAAACCAAGCAAGAGTTAGAAAAAATTAAAAAATGTAAAATAAATAAATTTGATTAGATTAAATCAAAAAAGGTTTTATACAAACAAAAACAATGCAACCAAAATCAGAAGGGAATCAACAAATTGGGAAATATCTATAACAAAAAACTCTGACAAAGGTCTAATTACTCAAATATATAAGGAACTAAATCAATTGTACAAAAAAAATCAACCCATATCCCAATTGATAAATGGGCGAGGGACATGAATAGGCAATTTTCAGATAAAGAAATCAAAACTATCAATAAGCACATGAGAAAGTGTTCTAAATCTCTAATAATTAGAGAAATGCAAATCAAAACAACTCCGAGGTACTACTGTACAGCTAGCAGATTAGCTAACATGACAGCAAAGGAAAATGGTAAATGTTGAAGGGGATGCGGCAAAATTGGGACATTGATGCATTGCTGGTAGAGTTGTGAATTGATCCAACCATTCTGGATGGCAATTTGAAACTATGTCCAAAGAGCTCTAAAAGACTGTCTGCCCTTTGATCCAGCCATAGCACTCCTCGCTTTATACCCCAAAGAGATCATAAAAAAAAAGATTTGTATAAAAGTATTTATAGCTGTGCTCTTTGTGGTGGCAAAAAACTGGAAAATGAGGGTCTGCCCTTCAATTGGGGAATGGCTGAACAAACTGTGGTATCTGCTGGTGATGGAATACTATTGTGCTGAAAGGAATAACAAACTGGAGGAATTCCATGGGAACTGGAAAGACCTCCAAGAAGTGATGCAGAGTGAAAGGAGCAGAGCCAGAAGAACATTGTACATAGAGACTGATATACTGTGGTACAATCAAATGTAATGGACTTCTGTACTGGCAGCAATGCAATGACCCAGGACAATTCTGAGGGATTTATGGAAAGGATGCTACCCACATTCAGAGGAAGAACTGTGGGAGTAGAAACACAGAAGAAAAATAACTGCTTGAACACATGGGTTGATGCATATTAGATTTGGGATGTAGACTCGAAATGATCACCCCAGTGCAATTATCAATAATATGGAAATAAGTCTTTGTTGATGACAAGTAAAACCAATGGAAATGTGTGTCAGCTATGGGGGTGGGAGTGGGGGGGGTGGAGGGGAGAGTAAGAACATAAATCATGTAACCATGGAAAATTTTTTTAAAAATAAAAATTAAAAAATATAAGAATACTAATAAGAATAACAATAATGATAGCCAACATTTCTATATTATTTACTATGTGCCAGACACTGTGCTAAGTGCCTTACAATTATTATCTCATTTGATCCTCATGACAATCCTGGGAGATAAGTACTGCTATTATCTCCGTTTTACAGGGGAGGAAACTGAGGCAAACAGAGGTAAAGTGACTTGTCCAGGGCCCCTCAGTTGATGGATTTGAAGGTGTCGCCTCTGTGACAAGAGAGAAAGTTTTGTTTTCCAAGTGACTGCCAGCAAGCCTCACAATGGCACCCCCTGTACCTGGCACGTCACCCTAAGTGAAGGCAGGGTCCTTCTCTGAATATATTCTTGTGCAATGGCCTTGGTCTCCTGAAAAGGAAACTGTATGGAATGAAGCTGCGTGGTGTGTGGAAAGCCCTCCATGTGCTCTGCTTCAGAATCCATCCATGGAGATGCTGCTCTGCATCTGAGCTCCTGCTGAAGAATAACGGTCACAGGAGAGGGACAAGAAGACCCTCTGCACGATTTCGAGGCACCTCAGTGAGGAAACGTGAGGAAGAGGCGAGAAGAGGGCGCTCACAGCAAGTGGCTTCCGCTGTTTTCCGTACAGGATGAGGCAGCTGATGGGGTCTTTAGAACCCCGAGCGTGGGCTGTCAGAGGTGACGTGGACGGAGACCCCATCTTGCCCAACCCCCTACTTTGACAAACCAGGAAACTGAAGCCAAGGAACAGCTGGATCTCGCCTAGCATTCCTCAAGCACCGAGAATCAGAGCCCGGACTAGAACCCGGGCCTTGTGCTCTGCCTTGAGAACCTCATAGAATAATAACAATAAAAATTCAACCCAATTTTGACTTGGCAGTCAATGAGCGCTGCTTGAGCACCCACTGTGTGCCTGCAAGCTCTGAGGACACAAAAAGGGCAAAGGATGGTCCCGGCCTTCCAGGAGCTCCCAGGCCCCAGGGAGAGACAATCTGCCAACCACGTCGTACCATGGAGCTACAGACAAGGCCAACTGAGGACAATCCAGAAAGCGCTTTCCCACGGCAGCCTCGGGAGTCCTGCAGTTTAACAATCACTCCTCCCATTTCATAGACGAGGAAGCCAAGGCTGGGAGAGATTGTGCCTGATCCAGTATCTCCAGTATCCCACCCTAATCAGTGCCGGAGCCAGCGCCCAACATCCTGCTTTCTGACTCGCACTGCCATACCTCTGTGCCTCACAGAAATCACTGTTTGGTGCCCTCCGAGCGTGCTCAGGAAGGATGAGGCAAAGGTGGAAGCCGGGACGCTGCCTCTTCTGGTCGTGCTGGGCTGGCCCCATTGGGGAGCCTCTCCTTGGCTGAGTCCCCCCTCAGGAGACTTAGGAGCATGCTGACTTGAGAGAGCCCTCAGAGCACGGTGGAGCAGCCATAACAGCAGCCGTCAGTTCTCTGGGGCCAATGACTGCAAAACGCTTCCCCCTCGAACAGCCCTGAGCGTTAGCTGGGCCTGGGGAGTGGTTTTTGAGCCCAAGCTGGACAGGTAGAGGAGCCCGGGGTCAGAGAGGCTGTTGGGCACCCAGCCATGGGACAGCCTTCTGGTTCTGGGTCCCTCCTGACTCCAGTCCAAAACACGGACTGGGCCGCAGTGTCACAACTAGACGAGGAAGTGAAGGCCCAGGGCAGGAAGGGCCAAGTCATCCACCCTGGATAGGGAGTCTGGCCAAGCAGGGATTCGAACCCATTTCTCAGACTGCAAACATTGCTGTTGCCCCTCTCGTCCTCTGCTTGGGAAGCTCCCCTTCCAAGACACTCAACCTCAGAGTAGACCATGTCAGGGCTGGCCACGGCCTGCCTTTCTCCCCCCATGCCAGTGGCCATAATTACAGGGGCCGCTGCCTTCTGCACTTGAAGGAGAAAGCAGCTGCCCTTTCTGTCTTCTCTTCCCAGGCTTCGGAGCTCTGGTGTCCTGTAATCACAGAGGAGAGTCCTCCCTGCCCGTCCCAGCTGTCAGGAACCTCCCACCACTAAGTGCCCTTTGGCTAAGTTCTTTTAAAATGGTGGTTCATGTGGGACTGGGCTTGGCCCAGGGAAGGAGGCAGCACCTGCGGCCCAGCCTGCTCCACGGACCAAGGCCACAGCTTTAGAGGCCCACGTCTGAGACTCTTCAGGGACAGTGGGAGAAAAGGCGCTTCCCCCACCGTGAGATCTGCCTCGTGCCCAGTCTATACTCTCCCCTTCTCCCTCACAGAGAAGATGGGGTGGGAACTGCCAATGAATCATGGGGAATAGAGGTCCAGTATTCGGGGCGAGGGGGAAGAAGGAGTTGCTTGGGACGGCCTCCACTTGGGACCAAATTGTCAAGAATCCTCCATTTCCAGAGCGTAAGTATGTGTCCTGTCCAAGCCAATCTATTATGTACTTCTGATGTTCCTGGAGAGGATCCTGCTTTTTCTCAGGGTTCTATTTTCAGGGTTGGCACGAGCAACTGTCAGTGGATATTGGAGACAATCACTCCTCACCCCAGCTGCAGCCTGGAGGTCATCAAATTTCTATGAGTCATCTTTTTTGTTTGTTTGAAAGAGAAAGCCCCATGGCATTATCCACAGGGCCTCCTAGACCAGCCAGCCTTGAGTATATTCTAAGATGGGGCAATGGCCTAGCCAGGGGGTGGTATTAAAACTTGACAGCAAGGAGTGTGAGTCAGTAGAGTGGGGCGGGGAGCCTGGCATTATAGTTGGCATCATGGGATATGAATTGGAATTCTGGCTCAGATTGTTCCCTATGTGAAATTAGAGAAGGACTTTCTTCTCTCTGTGACTCAGTTTCCCCTTATACAAAATGAACATCTTGAATAAAATGATCTCTAAGCTCTTTCAGGGTTGGTTTTTTTCCAACTTTTAATCTTTATACCATTCCCAGGAATTCTCTAGTTCTGGCCCCATTCCCTGGAGATTCTCCCTGCGGAAATAATACTTGAAGTTTTCCATTATCTGCCTCCAAAGTACTTCACGAATGACCTTTTATTAATTTTTAAGTGAACTCTAAATGAATTATTCATTTGACTGTTAGACCTATACCTTTGGTAAGAAGATCAAGCATTTGTAGTCTGAGTTTTTCTGTACTCTTTCTGCCTCCCTATTATGACGTCTGTTGGAATATTGTTATTGTTCATGATAATGTTGAGTAGTTGTTGCTTTAAGGACTATGATATAATCAGGGTAATAAATCCAGGATGAGAAAACTCCTCCCTGAGGCCACCTTTCTAGCCACATTACTACCTCTGAACAGTATTAGTTAGGTTTTTCTTTTCCTGGAAATGGTACTCACTGAGGTCAATATTTTCTCCTCCCCATGACCTCCCAGCCATTTCCCATTTTGGGCACCACTGGCTTCTTGGAAGAGGCCAAGTGAAATTGTTGAAAAATTCTTCTGCTCATCTTTATATGCGTATATGTCATAGAGTGCCAGCTACAATGACCTTTTCTCCTTTGGTCTTCTCTGACCCAGTTTGCCCTACCTGTGGCCTGTGAGCACTGCTCTTTAAGGGCCCTTTCAGATCTGAAAGCCATGATCCTATTATTTTAACCATGCCTTAGAGACATCATGCAGATGACCTGTCATAGACCTGGATGGCCCTGTTCCCAAGGGCAGTAGGTAAAGTGTCCATTTTCCTTAAAGACCAGAAACCCTGCAATACCATATAGACACACTCTGGCCCAAAGCCGTTTCTATTGCTCCAAACCTATTTTCTCCAGCTTCCATTAAAGCACTGGACATGCGTTCCTGGGTCTCAAATCCCCAGTAGTCTTTGCTCCCCTGCTTCCTCCACTGAGGTCCTGTGGCTGTGTGATGGCCACAAGTCAGCCAATCAGTAGACATTTATCAGTGTCTATTATGCCTCGGGCACTGTGCCGAGGACTGGGGATATGAGAAGAAGAAAAAGGCAGTCCCTGATCTCAAGGAGCTCAGTCTAATGAGGAGACAACATGAAAGCCGATGAATACAAAGCAAGCTCTAGACAGGATAAAGAGGAGATAATTAGCAGAAGGAAGACACTGGAATTGAGGGACAGAAGAAGGCATTTCCATAGCAGGATCCGAGCCCCAAGGGAGAGCCCACCCACAGGGGCCCCTGATTTGCCCTGGAGAAGGTAGAGGCTTAGCTGGTGAGGACTAAGGAGCAGAATGAAATGAGAGTATTGTAGGTGCACATTTGGGATGATGTCTCTTCTCCAAGTTATACATCTGGGACAGCGTCCATTCCCATGTGCAGATGGGCTGAACTTTTTAAAAAAAAGCATTTCTGAGATGAGTTCGAGCGCCAGGCCAAAGGGATTCCTCAACATTTCCATCCTATTGTGTTAGCAAGTAATCAAACCCCACCTAGGAATGCATTCCCCATTGTGGAGGCAAGTGAATGGTCCCAAACTCCAAGCATGTGATTTTGGGGCTCCGCCAAGATTCAGCTCCCCTCAAATTTCACCTCAGCTGTTCTGTCTTTGTTTTGTTACTACATACAGAGGACCAAGTCCAAGGGCCCGCCCTCGGAGCAGATGAACCCGGGGGGGAGAGCCCACCTTCTACACTGTCATGAGCGGAATTCCAGCGTCAGCCCAAATGCATTTTTTCTGTGTTTGGCCAAATGGAGGCATGAATTATGCCCACTTATCAAGCGAGAGGAAGGGATGGGGCTCTCCGCAGGGCCGTATTTCCCCCCCAAATTGCTCTGTTGGCAATGGCCTGACAGAAACATGCTCAGCGTGTGCCAGGACCCAACTCGCCAAAGGAGATAAGATGCCCTTTGAAGTTGCTGGGACCATGCTGGGCAGAGCTGGCGAGAAATCAGTGCTGGGGAGGAGGCCAGAGAGATTTGTCAGCCTTGTAGCACTTCCCGTCCACCATCTCCCCTCGGTGTCTCCACTTCCTCACCTCCTGCTTGCTTCTTAATTCCTCTGGCCGCACCGCTTTGAAGCTGCTTCTGCCAAGGCTGTCAAAGATCTTGAAGTTGCCAACTTCCAACAGCCTCTGCTCCCTCGGGCTCCTTTTTCTTGACCCCTGAACACTCTGAAGCCTGTTGATCCATCTCTCCTCCTAGAGTCTCCTTTGATTTTGTGACACTGTTGTTCCCCAGTCCTGCTCCTACTGGAGGATCCCCTTCCTTCTCAGCCTCCTCTTCAGGTTCATCAGTGGTATCCTGTGTGAAGGGTCCTTTAGCTCGTACCCTTCTCCTTCCCTATCCTCCCCTCGTGAATAATTGTTTATGAAATGGTCAATTATGGGCCAATATGGACGCCAACCACCTAAACAACTACAAAGTGTATGTGGAGACCAGAAGGCAACTCTATTTCAAGACCATTTTCACTACATACATATCTATATGTCAACACACATTAGTAATGGGGGTTTGACCCGGCCTTAGACCACCCGTGTAGAAGATGCTGGGGACTAGAACATGCGTGGATATTCTGTGTTGACCTATGGCATGGTGGGGAGTGTTGCTTCCCCCTCCCCCACCCCCCAACACCCCTGGCTAACTAATCAGAAATGTTTTTAAAATGAACTGAGTCTGCCACAGCGGTGGCTTCTTCCTGTATCCACATTGAAGGGTAAAAGACTCCTTCACTCACAGCAGGCCACACTGTCAGGAAACGGGGAGGACGACAGCCGCCTCCTTCCCTCTCTTCCTGTAGACTCTGTGGCTCGGAGAGACGCCTCTGGGATGGGGGTCTTTGCCTTTGGCTTTTCTGTCCTCTCCATGTTGGACTGGAGCATCTCAGCCCCGAGGACCTGGGAGCGCTGGGAGCCGGGCGAGGTGCTGCAGCCTCGAGCCGAGAGGCTCCTGGGCTTGGGCTTGGTGGGAACTCTGGTTCCGAGCTGGGCCAGGAGCCAGATCTCGATTTCTGCAGAGCCACAGACTTCTGGGTCAGTACACAGAGACGCATGTGGAAATGCACAGATGTGGCTGTATCATCAGTTCCCGGTCGCTATCCATCATCCATTTCTCTCCTCTCTGTCTCAATTCCCTGTTCAGTGCGTGTCCAGCTCCAAAGAACGGATTATGCCCAAGTGGTGTCACCTCTGTCTGAAGATTCAGCTAAGAAGCTGGGTGGTACAGTGAGTAGAACGCTGGGCCTGGAATCAAGAAGGCCCGAGTTGAAATCCATCTTGCGAGCTCTGTGACTTGGAAGATCACTTAACCAGTTTGCCTCATCTATAAAATGGGGCAAATAGCAGCCCCCAGGGCTGGCGAGAGGACCCCATGAGGTCATATTTGTAGACTGCTCGGCACAGTGCCTGGCACGCAGCGGTGGCTGGCGGACAGAGTCTCTCCCAGGTCCCTTCTTTCAGGCCTTTGTCACTTCTCACCTAGAAAACTACAGGAGAGTCAGCCGCTCTTCCAGCCCATCCTCCTCAGACTTGGCAAAGGGATTGTTCTCAGGGATTGTTAAGTTCTTTTCCGTTGTGTCCAATGCTCCGTGGCCCCATTTGGAGTTCTCTTGGCAGAAATGCTGGAGTAGTTTGCCATTTCCTTCTCTTGCTCATTTTGCAGATGAGAAAATTGAGGCAGAGTTCAGTGACTTGCTCAGGATCACTCAGCTAGGAAGTGTCTGAGGCTGGATTTGAACTCATGAAGATGATTCCAAGCTCAGTGCTCTATCCACCTAGCTTCCCATTCTAAACATGGGCCTGACCATTTAGCTTTCCTTCCCAAGTAGCATCTCTGGCTTCCTTTAACCCATAAAACTGGGTCTTACAGCTCCCACTCAATATTGTCCTCTGTTTCTTGTGACTGAACCCCTGAGGAAGCCGCCCCCATGAGCAGGCTCCATTAGCTCCCTTCTAAACTCTCAGGGATCTAGTCTGGGCTAAGTGTTCAGTCCAGCACCTTTGTCCCCATTCATCTTCCTGACCCCTCGGTGGCTGGGGCCCTTTGGGTCTCTCTGGCCAGTCCTGCCATAGTTGGCTCTGACAGAAGAGGGCCACCCGGATGCCCCTCAAGGGGTCCTCAGATAGGAGGTGGCATCCCAGGAGACAGTGTTTGATCTCGGTTCAAGGCTGCCCACATATGCTACACACACTATCTCATGTGTTCCCATCAAGCTCAGTAGAAGAGGCTGGAGCTGTTTATCTTAGAGAGAAGAAGAGAAGGGAAGAGAAGAGAAGAAAAGAGAAGAGAAGAGAAGAGAAGAGAAGAGAAGAGGAGAGGAGAGGAGAGGAGAGGAGAGGAGAGGAGAGGAGAGGAGAG
>NC_058131.1:3023168-3052094 GCF_016433145.1 Gracilinanus agilis | reverse complement strand
AGGATTCCTTGTCCATTTCACCTCTGCAGGATTCCTTGTCCATTTCACCTCTGCAGGATTCCTTGTCCATTTCACCTCTATAGCATTCCTTGGTCATTTCTCCACTGCAGCTTCACCTTTGCAGCATCTCTCATCAATTTCACTGTTGCATCATTTCTCCAATAGGCAAGTTCTCTCTTCTGACATGTCCACTGCCCTGTGTAGACATCTCTCATCACCTCTTACCTGGGCTATGGAAGGAGCTGCTAGGGGATCTGCCTGACCAAAATCTCTCCCGACCCCAGTTCACCCTCCATTTAGTTACCAAGTGATTTCCTAAAGCTCAGGTCTGACCGGACTACCCCTACTCAATAAATTCCAGTGGCTCTCTACTACCTCTAGGAGCAAACACAGTCCAGCCCTTCTAATCCTAACCTCAACCCTCCTAACTTTCCAGGCTTCTTACATCTCACTGCCTGACCTGAACTCTTCTATCCAGTGACGTTGACCTCCTGGCTGTTCCATAAACAGGTCACTCCATTGGCTAACTCTGCATTTTCACTGGCTGCCCCTCATGCCTAGAACTCTGTCTCCTTATCTCAATCTTCTGGGCTCTCTGACTTTCTTCAGGTCCCAGTTAAAACCCACCTTCTACAATAAGACTTTTCCAATCACCCTTAAGGCTAGTTCCTTCCCTCTAAGATTATCTACAATTTCTCCTGATTAAACAGTTTTCTGCATGTTGTCACCCAAGTTGGACCAAGCTCCTGGAGGACAGGGGCTGGTTTTCTCATTTCTTTCTTTCCCCCCCTTCCTGTCTCCCCAGTGTATAGTATCTGACACATAGTAGGTGCCCACATCACTACCACAGAGGAGCATATTTTCTGGGAGACGGAGAACAGCTCCCAGGGTGGATGTACATATATGCGGTACCCAGGTGTCCATCGTGGGGGCCGACTGATTTCCCAGAGGCCTTTAGCACCAGTCATGAGCCAGACAAGCATCACATTCTTGGGGGTGGGTGGGGTGGTCCCCAGCATAAATAGTAATCAATCAGTTTCTAGGAGGCTGGTCTGGAGAGCCGAGACAAGAAGGCGCTTGGAGCTTGGTGTCAAGGGATTGCTTGGGGGGTCACCTTCTAGCTGACCTGGGGCACCCGAGAATGGCAGCATTCTGCGATGCCTAATGTTACACTTTATGGCTTGTGAAGCTAATTTGTCTTGTGGGGGGAATGTTTTTGAAAGCATTCCAGAGTCTTTGTAGTACTGTTGGAGTTCATTAAATTGGCTTTTGCAGAAGATATATGGCCCAGGGTTCTGTGCCCCACCAAATATGCCATTGAGATGAGGTTCCTTATTTGGCCCTTGTTTGTACACGTGTGCACAAATACACACACACACACACACACACACACACACACACACACACACTTCTGGCCTGAGCCTGGGCTTAACATTTATTACTTGTGTGACGACAGCAAGTCTTTCCAAACCATAGTTTTCTCATCTGTAAAATGGATCCCATTATCCTGGCATGAATACTTTGGAAACCTTAAAGCCCTCCAGAGGTGGAAGCTGAGATTGTTCTGGCCATTACTACCACAGGACAACAAACACATTGGAAAAAACAAAACAGTAGAAAAAAGGCATTAAGAAGGCAGCCCTCAGTTTCTCAAAATGTAATGATATTTTTTAAAATCTTTACCTTCTGCCTTACAATCTATAGGGCATATGGGTTCTAAAGCAGAAGAGCAGTAAGGGCGAGGCAGTGGAGGCTAAGTGACTTGTCCAGGGACACACTGCTAGGAAGTATTTGAGGCCAGATAATGTAACAAATAAAATTAATATAGAGGGACAGAATTAAAAATATCATGGTTTCAAAGGGTTTATTGAAAGCCATTTAGAAAAATGAAGCCCTTAAAACTACATTTCCCATGATTCCTCTTGTGTAATACAGGTGGGCAGGAAGTGTAATTATGTAAACAAAGATATAAAGACTCAGGATGGGATTGGTACTTCCTCTTTTCCTGCTGAAGCAGCCAGGGGGCAGAAGTATGGCCGACTTTTGAACTAAATCTTAATAGGCACGTGACTTCATTTTTCTAAATAGCTTTCAATAAACCTTTTGAAACCACGATATTTTTAATTCTGTCTCTCTATATTCATATTAATTGTTACAATAGTGAACTGTTTTTAAAAATTAGGGTTTACAGATTTCTGTGGTAAAAAGCATCAGAAATTGAGGACTCCCCTAGGACCACGATCTTCTCAAGTTCCCAGTTCTTAGGGCCTCCTCAGCGCTACACACAAGTCACTGTAGTCTTCCTCTTTATGTCCTCTGCATTTAAGAGGAGACAATCCTTGAGCCTCCAGAGAGCAGGCCTTGGAGTTGGGAAGACTCAGGTTCTGGTCTCACTTCAGACTCCTTCTGTCCACCACAGGTAGGTCTCAAAGACTAAGTGGTAGAATTGCTGCCCTCCAGGCTCTCCCATGCCAGGAGGCAGAGGGAGTTTGTAGTTTAAGATATTAATGGAATCACAAGTAGATCTGATTTTTTGAAAAAAGCCCCACCTTTGTCTCTGCTAACTGTTTCTGTACCTGCTGACTCACAGCCTTGTAATGGAATCTCTCCTTGGTCTCTGTATCCCCCCAGAAGAGTATCACAGGATCTTCAAAGATGCTGCTTGAACCGAATCCTTGAAATGAGAAGCAGCCCAAGGCAGGGGCTGGAGAGGGCCCCACAGTCAGGGACTCCTGGGTTCCTGCAATTCCCGCCTCATCTGGAAAACAAGGAGGGACGAGCTCAATGGCCTCGAAGGTCTTTTCTCTTCTAGGAATTAGTCTTGAATTTCTAACTGCTAGATGGCACAGTAGAAAGAGAGAGCACGGGCCGAGAAACCATTAAGACTCAAATTCAAATCCAGACTCAGATGTATAGTAGTTGTGCAAGTCATGAAGTCTCTCTCTGCCTCAGTTTCTCCAGATGCAAAAGGGGGAAAATGATGACACTGACTCCCCTGGTCTTTGTAAGGATAAGATGAGATGTTTAAGTATTCCACCAAGGCTCGCTCTCATTATTTCTCTGCTTTGGGTGTTCTCTACTAAAACTCAAACTGAACAAGAGGCTCTCTCAGGTTGATCATTTCATTTCTCCTCCCAGGCTCCAAACGCTTCACTAGATCCCTCCTGTTAAGCGGATGAAACCCCAGCACCTTCCTGGGCCAGCTGAGCCTAGCAGAGAAGGGACTCCAGTCCCGAGAGGTAGAAAGGGCCCAGCACAACAGATTCCCAAGGTCTCCTCATGGCAAAGTCCCACATAGCAGAGGACTGAATTCCAGTGGGGCTCCTCCCTGACTGCATGACTTTGGACAAGTCTCTTCCCCTGTGGGCCCCAGTTTCCTCTTCAACAAAATGGGGCCAGTGGACTGAAGGTATTGCAGTGGAGAGCAGCTTTGAATCAATCTATTTATAAAGATTAAGTGGCTACTGTGTGTCAGGCACTGTGCTAACTGCTGAGATACAAAAAGAGGCAAAAGCAGAAGCTGCCTTTCAGGAGCTTATAATCTAATGAATGGTGGGATAGTGCATTTCTAGAGATTAACAATCACCCAAATCAAGAAGAATCAAGTCAACAATCAAAAATCTACTTCATGGGGACAGCTGGATAGCTCAGTGGACTGAGAGCCAGGCCCAGAGATGGGAGGTCCTGGGTTCAAATCTGGTCTCGGACACTTCCCAGCTATGTGACCCTGGGCAAGTCATTTAACCCCCATTGCCTAGCCAAGGGATGGGCAAACTATGGCCACTGGGCCAGATGCAGCCCCCTGAAATGTTTTATCCCGCAGGACATTATTCCTAATCTTACAAATACAATGAGTAGGATACAATACAATGAAACAGACTGACAGATGAATATTTCCTTTCCTTTGGCCCCTCTTTAGAAAGTTTGCCCATTTCTGGCCTAGCCCTTACCACTCTTCTGCCTTGAAACCAGTACAGAGTATTGATTCTAAGACAGAAGTTAAGGGGTTAAAAAAAAGAATCTGCTTTGGGTCAGACACTGGGATAATGCTGAGAAAATAAATCCAAGTAAAAAGAAAGACAGACCCTGCCCACAAGGAGCTTCTATTCTAATGGGGGAAGGTAATATCTAAAAGGAAGCTGAAAAACTGGGGACCTTGGAGGGGCAGAGCTGGGGAGACTTACCCACTTGTACATGGTGGCAGAGTCTAGAGAATGAGGATTGGAGATAGGAGAAGAGTGAAAGATGGTTGGTTTGGACGCCTCCTCGAAATGGGAGTTCTGGGAAGAAGTCACTAACGGAGGAAAGGGGATACGGGGTAGAGGGACCGATCCCTCCAGGGGAAGAAGGTAGCCGAAGAATGGTGCCCAAGTCCAGAGACGGAAGAATGGAGCCAGGAGAGGGGTGAAAGATGACTGGCCCAGACACTGCCTCAGAATGGAGGCTTCAAGAAAAACTAACCAGCTGGAGGAGGACCCGGAGACTCCACATGACAACTGGGACTAGGACATCCAGGCTCCCCATCTTTGGTCCAGACACAGTTCCCATGTCTCTAGGGCAGTGATTCTAAAGGGTGGGTGCCACTGTCCACTGGTGGGTGTTGCAATGATCCAGGGGAGCGGTGATGGCCACAGGTGCATTTGGGGGTGGTGAATAATTGTAAGGGGGTGCTAAGTAATATTTTTTCTGGAAAGGGGGTGGTAGGCCAAAAAAGTTTGGGAACCCCTGCTCTAGGGTGTTACGGTTTATAAAATACCTCCATAAACAAAACCTAAGGTAAGGCAGGAAGATGTAAAATGATTCACCCAGGGAGCTGCCAGAGACAATTTCCCAGGCTAGTGGTTCCCATACTGGGGGTCTACTGAGCTTTGGGAGATGAGCAGGACTTGTAGCTCCCGCCAAGGGTCCATTCCTTTCCTGCAATGAATCATCTTGACAAAGAGGTAAGTAGGCCTTCTATGATTCAATCACATTTCCTAAAGGATCTCAGATGCCTACGTTGGCATTATTATTGAATTCTGCATTGGAAATAGTTGTAGGTAACTATGGGAGTAGCCAAGGCTGAGAGTAGGCGTCGAACTGTGTCATAGAACTTATGGGACTGGACCTTGTCTACAGGTTTCAAAAAGTCTTCCTCCCTTAAAAAATAAAACCAACAACGACAGGTATATGTTCTGCTGAATACCCAAATATCAATAGAGCTGTATCTATCCTGGGTTCCATTCCTTTCCATGGCTCCTATGTACATGATGCTCATGCTTGTCTGGGGGGGCTTGTGTGTTAGATGTCAGGTTACTTTTATTCAGGGAATTAAGGTTCTTTATCCATCCATCCATCCATCCATCCATCCATCCAACTATCTAACTATCCATCTATCTATCTATCCATCTATCTATCTATCTATCTATCTATCTATCTATCTATCTATGTATCTATGTATCTATTCATTTATCATCCATTTATCATCCATTTATCTATCTATCTATCCATCCATCCATCCATCCATCCATCCAACTATCTAACTATCCATCTATCTATCTATCCATCCATCTATCTATCTATCTATCTATCTATCTATCTATCTATCTATCCATCCATCCATCCATCTATCCATCTGTCTGTCCATCTGCCCATTCATCCATCCATCCGTCTATCTATCTATCTATCTATCTATCTATCTATCTATCTATCTATCCATCCATCCATCCATCCATCCATCCATCCATCTATCTATCTATCTATCTATCTATCTATCTATCTATCTATCTATCTATCTATCTATCTATCCATCCATCCATCCATCTATCCATCTGTCTGTCCATCTGCCCATTCATCCATCCATCTATCTATCTATCTATCTATCTATCTATCTATCTATCTATCTATCTATCTATCTATCCATCCATCCATTTATCTATCCATCTATCTGTCCATCCGTCCATCCATCCATCCATCCATCTATCTACCTAACAGATCCGGGATTAGACATGGGGTTTTCTGGTGAGATGGAAGTGCAGAGGCCCTCTGCTTAGACAAATGGGGAATCAGGGAGACAGAAGAGCGAGGCGCTTCCCCAGGGTCCTGGTGGTGCTGGATGTCATGCCCAGCCACCCAAGAAAACTTGGGACCCACCATGGCCTGGTACTTTGGTGAGTCGGGTGAAGTCAGCAGCTAGAAGCAGCACCTGACAGTTAAATCCAAGCTTCCTTCTTGTTCTCGCCCACCCGTAGCTCCTGAGAGTCACCAGAATGGCTACAGTAAGAGGCATTATGGGAGTCCGGACGACATACCTTCAAATACTTGCAATTCACCCTTCTGGTTGTGATGAACAAAACATTCCTTTCAAAGTGGCCTCAGCTCTCCGAAGAACCCTCATCAGTTGGATGCATGTTTTCTCTTTCATTCTTCAGACAGGACGACTGTGGTCCACTTCTGCCCACACGCATATTTGAATCGTGTTTTAAAGATGGCTTTCCAGAGTCCTCCCTCCCCGCGTCCCTCCCTTCCTGCTGGAGAAGGCAGGCAAGCCGGCCTCGGCCGTGCCCTGTGTGAAGTCAGAACGTGTCCGCGTTTGCGATGTCACGCACAGCCCGAACAAGAGAAGGGCAGAGAAGGAGGTTGGCCTCAGGGGGAGCCTTGGGATGGCGGCTCCTCGGGGTCGTCCTGGGCTGCGCTGCTGCTGAGGAGAACCGGGTCATCCCCCGCGGATCGTCGCGCTTGTTGCTGCTGCTGTGGACGACGTCTCTTCACTTTGCATCAGTTCATATAAACCTTCCCAGGATGCTCGGAAAGCCTCTGGCTGGCAGGACGCCGGCTCTCCTCTGTGACTGGGGAGGGGAGGACGGAAGGACGTTCTCGACACTCACGGGAAGGGGACGAGCCTCTGTTGAGTGCTCACCAAGTGCCAGGCGCTTTGCCCAGCGAATTACAACCTGATCTCACTTGGTGACAACATCGATGAGTTAGAAAAGGTGGAGCTAAGGCTGGGGAGGGGTCCCAGGGCCTTCCCTTCCCCCCTCTGGCTCAATGCAGGTCAGGCCGCAGAAGGGGGCCAGGTAAGCTGGGACACGGCCGAAGGCCACTCCAGGGCTCCAGAGAGAGGCACGATGGACTAAAAGCAGATAAACAGCCCTGTTTTCCCCAGGCCGGGCCACGCTCGCTCCTGCTGGTTCCAGGGCAGCCTGACGCAGGCAGGTGTGCGCCGTCCCAGCAAGCCCATAACGGGTCCTCAGAGCGATGCCCACTTAAGCCGGAAAGCCTGTCAAGGGGCTTCCTCGGCGGATGCCCTCCTGACATTCTGGCCCCACTTAGGGTTTACGAGCCAGCAAAGGCGGGAGCCCGAGCCTGGGTTCAGCCCGTCCTGGTGGTCCTCGGCTCAGCCATCAGACGTGCTGGGGACCAAAGGCTGAAGCGTGGCTTAGGGAAGAAACCGGGGACGGCCTGAAGGGAAGGGGCCGCCGTCCAGCTCTCTTGCCCGGGCACAGCTCCGGACTCTGCAGGCCAGGGAGACAAAGGCACTGAACCCCGAATCCAGGGCCCCTCCCACTCTGTTCTTCAGCTGTCTACAGACACAACCTTGCCAGAGGCTAGAAGAAATAAAGGTACCTGAGAAGCGGCAGGTTTTCTGGGGAAAATCCCCATTTGGCACCACAGGCCCCCTGGAGCATGGCGCCCTTTGGCTCAGTTTCTGGCTCCATGAAATGGGGAGACTCCTCCTGAGCACTCGTCCCCCCTTGCCCACTGTGGCCTCCTGGATAAAGTCCATGGTCGGGGTAGGAATCCCCCCTGCGACACTTCCTGGCTTTGTGACCCTGGGCCAGTCATTGCACTTCTTCCTCATCTATTAAATGGAGATCAGGAGTGTCGCCTCCCCCTGGGGGGCCTCCTGGGGACCAGGCGAGAGAAGAGAAGGCAGATCCGCTGCAACAAGCAGTTGTCAGTCAGCGATGCCCGGCGGGATCGTTCTTCCAGGCGATGGACCTTCGCGTCTTCCTGCCACGAAGGCGGTCACGGCTGCCGGGATGCCGGGCTCCGAGCTGGCTTCTGCTTCCATCCCTGGAGGGGCCCTTCTCTGTTTTGGGGGCTTCGGGCCAGGCTTGCTGGGAGCATCCCCAGCCTGAGGACAGGAGCCCGTCGGGTTTGCCCCGGCACCCTCCTCCCCACCCCGTGCCACGGACGTGCCCGCACGTGCCCCGGACAGGCCCCCACTGAGCCTGGGTTTCGCACTCGGGGTCTGGTTGGGGTATCCTCTGCCCAGCCAGACTCTCGGACCCTCAGAGAAGGAGCCTGGCTCGGGAGGACAACGGAGGCCCCAGAGAAGTCAGCGCCAGGCGGAGGGTCGGAGCCTTCCTGCTTCCCTGCCAATTGGCCCCCCGGAGACCTTTGGGAGGAGCGATGAGACAGGAGAAGGGCCTTGAGGCCGGGCCTTTAGGGAGGCAATGGGTGAGCTCAGCACCTGGAACTCGGGACTTGGGAGTGTTTGCCGAAGGCAGACTGCAATGACTTTGCTGAAGAGCAAAGGGCCAGGCGGGCTCCTGAGGCAGGAGGGTCCCCCATGCTCTGGGAAGCTCCAGGCCAGCCATGTAAGGAGGGAGGCTCCCCGAGGCCCAGGACGGCCCTCCTTTGGCCCCGGCCTCCTGGTCCCTCGCAGGATGTGTTCAAGTTAATCTGGGGGGGGGGGGGGCTCAGCCAGGGTGGAGCCAGGCCTGCAGATGGGAAGTCCTGGGTTCAAGGGTGACCTCAGACACATCCCGGCTGTGTGGTCCTGGGCAAGTCACTTCACCCCCTTGCCTAGCCAGCATGACACAGTCCCGGCTCTAAGAGGGAAGGGCTGGATGAAACGTTGGCATCTGATCGACGCTCGCCAGCTCTGTAAAACGGAACCAAACAGAACTAAAGTGAGCCCCACAGAGACAAATGCAGGCTTGAGGTCGGGGCAGAGGCCCGCCCAGACCCAGCTCCAAGCAAGACAGACCAGCCCTCCCCAGTGGGGGCCCTTCCTCAGCCCCTCTCCCTGCCCATCTCCAGGAGAGCTCCAGGCTCAGCCTCTCCCTTGCACCATGGTCGGAGGCTCCTCAAAACCTGCTGCCCGCTGCCAGCCCAGACTGCTCGGCCCCAGGATGCAGATGAGAAGCTCCTCCAGCTCACACGGGTTTGTTGACTGACTGAAGTTGATGAACTGACTTGGGATGAGCAGCAGGGACAGGGGTGGGGCTTGGGGGGGGCTCTAAAGGGGCCGTCCTGGGACCGAGTGACGGATTCCCTTCCCGGCCCCCCTGACCCTCAGGAAGCAGACGCAAGCGCCCGGGGACGGACACTCTTTGTCTAACAGGGACGACGAGCAGGAATAAATTAGACCCGGCCGGCTGACGTGAGCCGCGAGTCTGCTTCTCGTCATGGGATCCGCTGACCCTCCCAGCCAAAAACGTTCAGGCCCGTTAGCCTGCGAGCTCCCAACTGCTGGCAAGATGGAGGCTTGTTCCACCAGGGCCGGGCAGCAGCCAGAGCAGGGGGCTGCGGGAAGCAGAGACTCACTGGGACCAGGATGCCCTGGGACCAAGCGGAGGACAGTGGGCAGAGCTGGGGGGACACTGGGAGGGCCGGGCCAGAGCAGACATGGACAGTGTGTGTGTGTGTGTGTGTGTGTGTGTGTGTGTGTGTGTGTGTGTGTGTGTGTGTGAGAGAGAGAGAGAGAGAGAGAGAGAGAGAGAGAGAGAGAGAGAGAGAGTGAATGTAGAGGGAGACACTAGGAGGCAGGGCCAGAGCAGACATGGACAGTGTGTGTGTGTGTGTGTGTGTGTGTGTGTGCATGTGTGTGCATGTGAGAGAGAGAGAGAGAGATTGTGGGTGTGAGTGTGAGTATGAATGTAGAAGGAGACACTAGGAGACACTAGGAGGCTGGGCCAGACCAGAGATGGATAGTGTGAATGTAAGTGTCAGTGTGTGTGTGTGTGTGAGTGTCTGTGTGTATGAGTGTGTAAGTGTAGGGGCAGATACTAGGAGGCTGGGCCAGAACAGAGATGGACAGTGTGAGTGTAAGTGTCTGTGTGTGAATGTGAGTGTGTGTGTATGAGTGTGTGTGTGTGTGTGTGTGTGTGTGTGAATGTAGGGACAGATACTAGGAGACTGGGCCAGAGCAGAGAGGGACAATGTGTGTGAGAGTATGTGTGCATCTGTGTATGAGTGTGAATGTAGAGGGAGACACTAGAAGTCTGGGCCAGAACAGAAATGGACAGTGTGAATATGAGTGTCTGTGTGTGTGAATGTGTGTATAAGTGGAGGGGCAGATACTAGAAGGCTGGGCCAGAGCAGAGATGGACAGTGTGAGTATAAGTGTTTTGTTTGTGTATGTGTGTGTGTGTCTGTGTGTGAGTGTGAGTATGAGTGTGAGTGTAGAAGGAGACACTAGGAGACACTAGGAGGCTGGGCCAGACCAGAGATGGACAGTGTGAATATGAGTGTCTGTGTGTGTGAATGTGAATATGAGTGTCTGTGTGTATGAGTGTCTGTATGAGTGTAGAGGCAATGAAAGGGAGAGCTTAGAGGGATGCTAGGACATAGCCCAGGAAGGTCAGAGCCATGCAGGAGCCCAGACCAAAAGTCTCATTTTACAGAAAAGGAGACTGAGGTCCCAAGGGGCAGAGACTTGACCAAAGAGCCTTCCTAACTCTGAGTTCCTCCAGCCCTGCCCAGTGTACTTTCCACTGGCCCCCTCTTCACCTCTCTCAGTCAAATGACACCCAATTCTTGGCCAGGTTGGGATTGTTTGAACCTGAATGAGTCCATCTATTTGCCTACAAATGTTTGGAGACTGAATTTCTAATGGATCAGGACCCTTTGGGGCCAGAGGACGTTTGCCATTAGCTCCATTTAAGAGGCCAGGAAGCACACTGGCTCCAAAGGAAGCTGCCACAGGGAGAATCATTCCACTCTTGGCTTTGGCCAGTTGTCTTGGTGTCACCTTCTCTACTCTGGCCCAGCCTCCCAGTGTCTGCCCCTACACTACACATACACACTCACACTCACACTCACACTGTCCATCTCTGCTCTGGCCCAGCCTCCCAGTGTCTGCCCCTACACTCATACTGTAAGGATGGGATTTTTTCTGGCCCATTTTTTTTTTTGTTACAATACACACACACTCATACACACAGTTAGGGGTGGCAACAATCCCGCAGCAATCATGAGAGCCGGGACTTCCAGATGGGATGCTCAGCTCTTCAAAGTCTGTATCTCAAGAAAAAAGAGCGAGCTCCCTTTGTCTCCCTGTGTCGGAGGCCGCTGGTACCTCTGCACGCACACCTCTCTCTTCCTGGGAAGTAGGGACGTGGAATAGATCGGAGGGTGGGGGACTTGAGCATTCCTGTCCCCCAGAAGTCCACACCTGCTTGGGCTCTGGGAAGCTTGGGAAGAACCCCAGGTTCTGGCTCTAATGGCAAGTGGGAGCCTATGGGAATCAAGATGTTGAACTGGGCAGAGAAGACCTCATGGTTCAAGGCTGATAAACCAGGACCCAGAAAGGACCTTAGAGATCCTCTAGAGTGTAGACTAGTCCCCTCCTTCCACACAGTAGAGAAGCTTGTCCAAAGACAGACATTGAAGATTCCCACCTAGATTCACTCTCCAGGTTGGCTTTCAGCCCTCTAGGGCAGATAGCAGCACCTCATCATTATACAATGCTTCTCCATCTCTCTTCACCAGTCCCCCTTGGATGACCCTGCCCACTGTGCTACTGCAGGGCTTCCTGTCAGGTTTGGATTGTTGGTGGTCATTGATCCAGTTTTCAGGCTGCCCACTGGATAATGCCCTTTACTCTCAGTTCATGACTCTCCCAACTTCTTTTATCTTCTGTTATCTCTTAGGGAGCCTCAGAGTTGGAAGGAAGTTCTGGGGCCATTCTGTCTAACCTGGGCCAGGCCAAGAATCCTCTCCATGGAGCATTGGACTAGGGGCTGTCAGATCTTAGAACATTGTGTGAAAGGGAGGTTAGAGAGCAGAGCCTCATCCTTCTCTTCGTTTTACACATGAAGAAACCAAGTGAGGCTGCCCATTGACAGACATTTTTATTTTATTTTATTCCTTTCATTGATTTTTCAGTTATATGTAGAAACACGTTTTTAGCAATTATTTTTTGACACTTTATGATCCAAATTCTCTTCCTCCCCTCGTCCTTCCTCAGATAGTAAAGGATCCATCAGAGTTGTTCCAGTCCTTTCATGCGATATTTACTTCTGTATACCTCATGTCGTGAAAGAAGACATCACATGCAAGAAAAACTCATGAAGGACCCAAGATGGTTCAGTCCAGATTCTGGCCCCAGCAGTTTCTCTGATGGCCATGAAGAGCATTTTTCATGGTGAGTCCCTTGGGGTTGTCTTAGATCTTTACTTTGCTGAGAATGGCTTGGTCCTTCACAGCTGATCATTGTACCATATTTCCGTTTCTGTTTAGTGTTTTCCCAGTTCTTCTCACTTCTCTTTGCTTCAGTTCAGAGAAGTCTTTTCAAGCTTTTCTTAGCTCATCGTATTTATCATTTCTTATGACACAATAAAGTTCCATTACAACCTTATACCACAGCCATTCCCCAAGAGATAGACAATGCCTCAGTTTCCAACTCTCTGCCATGACTAAAAGAGCTACTAACACTATTTTTTGTATAAGTAGGTCCTTTCCTTCTATCTTGGGTCTCTTTGGGATAAAGATCCAGTAGCGGTATTGCCAGGTCAAAGGACCATAATATTATGGACCTTTGGTCATGGTGCCATATTCCTCTCCAGAATGGTTGTATCAGTTCACAGCTCCACCAACAGTGTATTAGTGTCCCCATTTTCCCACATTCCCCCTAGTATTGATCATTTTCTTTTTTTGGTCCTATGACCAAATGATGGTCCTATGACCATTTGGTCCTATGACAGTATGATAGGTGTGAGGTGGTACCCAGAGTTCTTTAATTTGCATTTCTGTAATCATTATTGATTTGAAGTATTTTTCCATAGAACTACAGTTTTCATTTCTTCATCTAAGAACTGCCTGTTCGTGACTTTTCACTATTTATCATCAGTAGATATTTATCAGGCATTTTCTACATGGCCTGGATCCTTTTACTTCCAAATCTAAATGGCTTCATGGCTGCCATTTCTCAGTCCCACATCTTCACTGGTGTCATCCTGCACCCTTGTTTCTGGCCCGACATCCTCCCCTTGCCCTTTGGTCATGTGCACTTGGGATCCTTCTCAGATTCTGAAACATGTCTGGGATGATGGGACTGTGAAATCCTGGTAGAAGGGGGTCTGATCATGTGTACTGAGTGCTTGAAGTCTGTCTCACAAATTATTCCTTATACCCATCTGTGATGCCCCTGCCCCCACAATAATAGCCTGAAAGAAAATAATGGATTAGGATTAGTTTTCTTTATAAATATTATCTCATTTAATCCTCCTCACAACCTTGGGAGGTAGGTGCCATTATTGTTCCCATTTTACAAATGAGAAAACTGAGGCATGTAGCAGTGAAGTGAATTGCTCAGTCATACAGCTAATCCATATTTGAGGTAGGATTCAAACCCAGGTCTTCATGATGTGAGACCCAACACTATGCTTTTTCCATCTTTTATCTGAAGCTCTCTAGAGTGTAATAAGTAATAACAATTGACATCTTTGAAGTGTCTTAAGCTTAAAAGCAATTTAGTTGATTGTTTCATTTGATCCTCATAAGAGAAAGGTTAGTGCACTCACTCACTAGTGTATTTTGCCCATTTCACAGCTGAGGAAACTGAGGCTCACAAAAGACAAGTGATTGATTTCAAGGGACTGCTACTTCTGCATGGATTAGCTAGGTGGGATGTCCAGTGCCCTCTTTGCCTCCCCATGCTGTCTGTCTATAGTTGAGGGAAGCATTCCATGGTCAAGAAGAAATGTAGCCGGCCTCATAGAGCCTTGGTTTTGGAGGTGGCCCTAGGCAGGGCATCTCGACAGGCAGGTAGGACACAAGCTGGTAACTCCATCGGACCTAAGAAGAAACAGGCTAAGTGAGCAGCTGGTGTCAAGGCAGGCTAATGCCTGATCTGCGACTAGACCTGGTTCTGGGCTCTTTCTACTACCCTCACCTTTACCCCTCCCTACTCCCCCCCCCCCCAAGGGGGTGGGCTGTTTTCCTCCCCAGGTAACAAATTGGCATGTGAAGCTGCTGCTTTGGCCAAGTGTTTTCCTGTTTTTCCATTTGGGATCCTTAAATGAAGCCCTAGCAGAGAACTTGAGATGCCACTGGAGAGGCTGGGTTTGTTTGTTACCTGTTTCCAAAGGGGGTAGGGGTGGAGATTCTCTCCCTCTCTCTCTGTCTCTGGCTCTCTGGCTCTCTTCCTCTCTGTCTCTGTCTCACTCTGTCTATGTCTATGTCTATGTCTATGTCTATGTCTATGTCTATGTCTCTCTCTCTCTCTCTCTCTCTCTCTCTCTCTCTCTCTCTCTCTCTCTCTCTCTCTCTCTCCCTCTCCTCTCTCTTCCTCTCTGTCTGTCTCTCTGTCTGTCTCTGGTTCTCTGTCTCTGGTTCTCTGTCTCTCTCTCTTCCTCTCCCTCTGTTTCTCTCTCTCTCTCTCTCTCTCTCTCTCTCTCTCTCTCTCTCTCTCTCTCTCACACACACACACACACACACACACACACACACACACACACACTCTCACACGAAGACATGTTACAGAAAACATATGGTTGCCATTTAATTTACGCATTATCATTTTTCATTTTGACGTCCAAGTTCCTCTGTAGCGGGCGCAGAGCCCTGGGCATTGTACGACTAATCCAGGCTGAGGGCTCCCGAGTCTGGCCAAAGGAAACGGGATTCTGAAACCCAATTGGAGGACAATGACAGGAAGACTTGGGAGAGAGAACCAGAAGCCACTGAAACCCTAACCATCCCTTCTGGACAATGTAAGCCTCCCTGCAGAGCCGCTTGTAAAAACATGGCGGCTCTCCCTGGCCGAGCCCCCAGAGGCATCAGCAATTCCTCCAGTGAATCTTTCAGAAGAGCGTTTCTTAAAGAGCCAGGGCATAGCCTTCCTCCCGATCGGCCTCTCTCCCTTCTTCCTCGATTTCCTGCTTCTCCAGCCTTCTTCTTCCTCCCCATCAGCAGACAGTCCTTTGCCTTAGGGTTACTTTTCCTAGCGGTTACACTGCAATTAGCCATAAAGGTGATGAAACCAGTTTCTACGCCCATAACGACCACCAGATCGGTGTTTATTTTCAATTATTCATCCCTTTTGTTCTAACAAAACAGACATTTCCTGACGAAAGCCCAGTCGTTTCCTCTAACAAAAAGTATCATCTGCTGCCCCTCCCCCCAAACAACAACAACAACAACAACAAATAAATCAATAAAGCAGCAACCGACAAGATGGAAGAATGCCTGGAAAGGCCAACGCGGATCAGCTAATAAGGGGAAGAAGAGAAGAGAAAATCGCGATGGCAGAAAACAAGGGGGATTTGGAAACCCAACAGCATTCTCTGTGTCCCTTCCTCCCAGCACTGACTGACCCCATTGGACAGCCGACCTGCGCCTGCCGTCACTGTCCCGCTCCTTCATCATTGACTGGTGCCAGTCTGGGTCCTATTGGCCAGGCCCGGCCTGCCAGCCTTGAGGAAGGAGCCAGCTGTCGCTCTACTGACGGGTGCCAGTTTCTCTCCTAATTGGGCTGTCGCTGCTCCTCTTCGAGGCTGGCCATACTGACAGGGTCGGGCGGCTTTGTGGCTTGTCCTTTCCCCACTGCCGTCTCCATCCCGTCCCTCTGCCTGCGGCTCTTTCCCAGTTTCTAGACTCGTTTTCACAAACCGCAGTTTCTTCAGTCGTCGCTCAGTCCCGGAGTGCCCACGAGGGTTCTAGCTCTGGGAGGTTCCCCATAATGCTGCTGTGGAGAACGGGGGCACTTTGGGGTCTTTGCTGGCTCACGTTCACCTCCTAGAACGCTGGGAGTGGCTTCTCTCGGTCAAAGGGGATGAACGGTTGAACAGCTTTTCTTGCACAATTACAAAATGTTTTCCAGAATGCTTGGACCAAATTACAGCTCCATCAGCCATGAATAATAATGCGTGGCAGCATTTCTAGAGCTCTTCCTCTGTGCCAGGCACTGGGCTGAGCAGCTCACCACAACTGTCTCATTTTATGCTCATGACACGCCTGGGGGGACGTTCTGTTGTCATCCCTATTTTACTTGTGAGGAACCCGACACAAACCGAGGCTGTGGGATTTGTCCAGCTTCGCCCAGCAATAGTCTCCTAACCTCAGCAATACTGAATTTCCCTGACTTTTGCCGCTTCAACTGATGCTGCGCAGGAATACTCCAGGATTTCTTTTAATCTGCGTTTCTCTGGCTATTACATCACTAGATCCATCAATAGATTTGTAAACAGGAAGATGAAGAGCTAGGTGGTGCAGTGGCTAGCGTTGGGTCTGGAATCAGGAAGACGCATCTTCATCAGTTCAGATAGGAACACAGACAATTACTAGCAATGGGACTCTGGACAAGTCACTTCAGGCTTTTTGCCTCAGTTTCCTCATATATAAAATGGGCTAGAGAAAGAAATGACAAACCACTCTGGTATCTTTGCTAATGAAACTCCAAATGGGGTCATGAAGAGTTGGACACAAGAATGAACAACAAAACAACAAACAAATCAATTGACTGGTAGGAGAGAGGAGAGAGAGTGAGAAAGAGAGAGAGAGAGAGATAGAAGGAGAGAGAGAGAGAGAGAGAGAGAGAGAGAGAGAGAGAGAGAGAGAGAAGTTTAGAAGACAGACAATGTATATTAAGCACTTACTATTGGTCAGGCACTATGCTAAGTGCTGAGGTTACAAAGAGAAGCAAACAATATAGTCGCTATTATCAAGGACCTTCCATATTCTAATGCCATTCAAATCAGTCAATGAGTATTTATTAAGCATCTATTTTTTTTTAAAATTTGATTATTACATTAAAATTCTCAGGCATCTCCCATCTTACCTCCCCTTCCCATGCTAGAGAACGTATCATTTAACAAAAAAAAATATGAATACATAAGATTATGTCTGGTTATGTTTCTATCATATCAATTCCTTTTGGGGAGGTGGATATGCATAAGTCATTCCTCATACAATACTTCTGTTGCTGGATATAATATTCTCTTGGTTCTGCTCACTTCACTTTCATGCAGGTTTTTCTATATATTTTTAAAATTAACTTGCTCATTTCTTATGGTGCAGTAATATTCCATCACAATCATATGCCACAACTTGTTTAACCATTCTCTGATTGATGGGCATCCCCCAATTTCCAATTCTTTGCTACAACAAAGTGAGATGCTACCAGTATTTGAGAACTTATCGGTTGTTTTGCTTTTTCCCTAATCACCTTAGGAAATGAACCTGAATGGTATTGTATGGTACCAAAAGGTGTATATAGTTTTATAACTCTTTGGGCATAAATACAAACCATTCTACAAAATGGTTGGATCAATTCACAGTTCCACCAATTATGTATAGGTATCCCTTCCAAATTTCAGGAGTTAGGAATTCCCCCTCCTTCTGATTTAGATAATTCATATACAAATTTTTGACTCTCCTTTTTGTACCAGAGAAAAAATTTGATTTTTTGCTGCTTTTTTCTTTTATGGGGTGTTTATAGTACCTCATTGTAAAATTGGGTTGAATATTTGGTCATTGACTGTATTCAGGTCACAGTTAGGTAAAAATGAGTTTTTAAACTTTTCTTGTATTGTCAGCTGGCCTTTGCATGTCATCTGCAGCTTCTTCAAAGCTCCCTCAGAATTCCCATTTCTTATGCTGTCCTGTGATATATCAAAACTCTGATGTGGAAAATCAGGACATGGAAAGGACATCTCTATCAGAGTCCTCTCCAGCATTCATCATTTTGCCTCTATCATTTTAGCCAATCTGATGGTTGTGAGATAATATCATGGAATGGTTTTATTTGCATTTGTCTAAGTGATAATGATCTAGAGCAGTGATAGCCAAACTTTTTAAAGAGAGGCCAAAAGAAAGGAAATGCTCATCTGTCAGTCTGTTTCTAAGGAAACACTTTTGAAGTTTCATTGTACTGTATCCTACTCATTGTATTCGTCAGATTAGGAATAATGTTACATAGACAGACAGAATATTTCAGGGGGCCACATCTGGCCCGCAGGCTGTAGTTTGCCCAACAATGATCTAGAGGGTTTTTTCCCCATATAGTTATATACAGCTCTAATGTCTCCATCCAAAAACTATCTGTTTATATCATTTGCCCACTTATCACTTGGGGGATGGCTCATATTCTTATAAATTTGACAAAGTTCTATATATATTTCAGATATGAATCTTCTGTTTGAGAAATTACCTTTACCCACCCTCTCCCCCAATTTTCTGCTTTCCTTCTAATCCTGACTACATTAGTTATATATCATGAATGTCCTCTATTTTTTCTTCCCGTATCCCTTAGTCTTCCTCTAATAGTCTCTCCATTACTTTATCCTTTGCCCTCTTTTCTTTAAACCTATTCACCCTTCTAAAGTCTCTCCCTTATCTTTATCCTTAACCTAAATATCTCCTTATAAGTTAATAAAAAATTTACCTTCTGTATTTATCTATTATTTTCCTTTATCCAGATCTGATGAGAATAAAGTACTTGTATTACAGCCCTCCTCCCTTTCATCCCTTCACTGTAACATTTTTATTCATACCTTTTTTTTTTAATAAACCCTTAATTTCGGTGTATTGTCTCATAGGTGGAAGAGTGGTCAGGGTGGGCCATGGGGGTCAAGTGACTTGCCCAGGGTCACACAGCTGGGAAGTGTCTGAGGCCAGATTTGAACCCAGGACCTCCCGTCTCTAGGCCTGACTCTCACTCCACTGAGCTACCCAGCTGCCCCTTCATACCTTTTTTTATATAAGATAATTATTCCATTTTATCCCTCTTCAACCAGTTTTATTTCATTTTTGACTCATTCCATTATATTTAACTCAGCTTTGAAGCTTCTATCTATGTATGTTCTTTCAAACCACCTAGTTAATGATATCAGTCTTAAGGTTTATATATACCATTTTCCAATATCAGAAACAAGCAATTTGACCTCCTTATTAAATCCTTTATAATTGGTCTTTTATGCTTCTCTTATGTTTCTTCTCAGTCTTGCTTATCAAATTTTTTGTTCAGTTCTTTTTTCTCTCTTTTTTCTTTTTTTAAATCCTCACCTTCCATCCTGGAGTCAATACTGTGTATTGGCTCCAAGGCAGAAGAGTGGTCAGGGTAGGCCATGGGGGTCAAGTGACTTGCCCAGGGTCACACAGCTGGGAAGTATCTGAGGTCAGATTTGAACCAAGGACCTCCCATCTCTAGGCCTGGCTCTCCATCCACTGAGCTACCCAACTGCCCCCTTTTTGTTCAGTTCTAACCATTTCTTAAAAAAAAAATTTTAGTCTTTTATTTCATTAAATAGCCTTATTTTTTCCTCGCCTATTGATACCCAGCTTCGTTAGGTAGATTATTCTTGCTTATAAAACCAGATCCTTTGCTCTTTGAAATATTGTATTTATGCCCTTTATTTTTTATAAAAGTTGCTAAATTTTGTATTATCCTATTTGTAGTTCCACAGTATTTAAATTATTGCTTTCTAGTACCTTGTTGTATTTCCTCCTTAACTTGGAAGTTATAAAATTTAGCTATAATGTTTTTGTGAGTTTTCCTTTTTTTTTTTTTTTTGGTCCCTTACAGGTGGTGCTGGATGAATCCTTTCAAGTTCCACTTAATCTTCTATTCCAAACCTTGAGGGCAATTTTCTTTAATAATTTCTCAAGGCATAGTGTCTAAATTTCTTTTCTATCATAACTTTCAGGTAGTCCAAGAATTCTAACATTGTCTCTCTTTCATCTGTTTTCTGGGTCCGTTGCTTTTGTAATAAGATCTTTCATATTTACTTTCATGGTTTTTTTTTAAGTTCCATTTTTTTCTCATTGTCTTAAGAAGTTGTTAAGCTTTCTCTAGCCCATTTCTAATTTTTAATGAGTTATTTTCCTTGGGAAGTTTTGGATCTCTTTGTCCAATTGGTTGATCTTTCTTTCAAATTAAAAAAATTTTGCATTTGCATTTTCATTGTTTTTATTTTTTTTTTAATTTTCCCTCAGTCTCTCTCATTTGGTTTTTAAAGTCTTTTAATAAGCTCTTCTAATGATTATGTTTTTGGTCTTGGGTCGATTTTATGTTTTTCTTTGAAGTTTGGAAGTGGACATCTTAATTTCACTCTTTTCTAAATATGAACCCTTATCTTTCTAAAGTAGTTATCTATGGTTGAGTTCTTTTTCTTTTCTTTATTCATTTTTAGCAGCCCATTTTTTAATGGTCAACTCTTATGCTAACATTGGGCTCTTTTCCCTGTGCATGTTGGATAATGGCTCTGGATTTGCTTTTGTTGTTGTTATTTCCTGAGCTTTCTCTGGGTCTTTGACCTCTTGGTTCTTCTAATGTCTATATTTTAGGGTCCCCAAGCAGTGATTTCCCTTTCAATGCTCTTATCCCCTGCAGTTTTTTCCAGAGGCTACGAGTGTCCTTCTGTATTGGAGCCCAAATCAGGCTCCCAGAATTCTCACCTTCCTTCAATGGCACTCATCAATGTGCATGTGTTCTCTCCGCTTCCTCCTCTGCAATCTAAATATCAACTGTGTCCCAGGGCCTACCTTAAGTTCTGGGAAAACAAAGGCAAAAGATAGTTCCTGTTTTCAAGGAATCCACAGTCTAGTGGGGAAAGTAGCATGCACATAACTATGTACAAATAAGCTATCGGCAGGATAAATCCGAGATAAACCACAGAAGGGGCCAAATAGATGGTGTGGTGATTAGAACCCTGGACTTGGAACCAGAGAGGCTCATCTTCATGAGTTCAAATATGTTCTCAGATGCTAGTTGTTTGGCCCTGGGCAAGTTACTTAACCAGCTATGCCATAGTTTCCTCATTTGTGTGATGAGCTAGAGTGGAAATGGGCATCTTTTCCATAATTTCAGCTAAGAGAACCACAAAATGGGCACACAAAGAGTGAGACATTACTGAAACAACTCAACAACAACAACAAGAACAAAATTGGGACAGCCATGTAGCACAGTGGATAGAGTACTGGACCTGAAGTCAAGAACACTCTTCCCCCTGGTCTCAGATATTTCCTATCTGTGTGACCTTAGGCAAGTCATTCAACCCTCTTTGCCACTGTTCTCCATCTATAAAATGAGCTGGAGAAAGACATGGCAATCCATATGCAATATCTCTGCTGAGAAAACCCCAAAATGGAGTCAAGAAGAATCAGGTTCAATAGAAAATAATTAAATAATAACAAATTAATAGAAGGAAGACACTGGCATTAATTGGGTCTGGGAAAGGCTTCTTGCCGAAGGTGGGATTTTAAGCTGTACGTTCAGGAAGTCGGGACACCCTCAGAGCAGAGATGAAGAGAGAGAGAATTCCAGGCATGAGGGACAACCAGGGAAAATGCTCAGAGTCTAGTGGGATGGAGCGTCTAATGCAAAGAACAAGAAGTTGACTTCTTGTAATGGGGAAAGATGGCTCAGGGTGGAAGAGGGAAAGTGCACTATTCATGAGCAAGGTGGATAGGCAAGGAGTTAGAGATGAAGTCATGAGAGTGAGCTGAACTGGAAGCAAAATGAGCCTAGAAGTGACTCCTCCTGAAATGCTAAGAGCCCCAAGTCAGGAGAGAGGAGCCCCAGGATAGAGGTCCCTGCAAGGGGGGGAGGAACTTGGTGAGGGGAAGGATAAGTGATGCAGAGAGCATGGGCTAGGATTGTTATTAAGGATCTTGAACACTTTCAGATGGTGGCTCATATCAACATGTATTCTTCTGTAAACTATTTGTTCATCCCCTTTGGTTACTCAGATGTTAGGGAATAACCTTTGATCTTCCAAATTTATGTTCACCCCGTAGTGAATCTTGATGTCAGAGTTTTTTCGTATATATTAAATGTAACTTTTCTTTCTTTTTTTCCCATGATTATGCTTTTCTTTTCATTCTAACTCGATTAATTTTATTTGGGTAAAGACTTTTCAAATTTGTATTATAAATAGGTTCAACTTTATCTTTTATAATATCTTCAACCTGGGTCTAGTTATAAAAATGAAATAAAGCCTTCCTCAGAATTGTGCGTAGCCCAGCAAAACAAATTTCCTCATTGGCCGCGCCCAGCCGCATCGGTCTGTCTCTGCATTTGAAGTTCATCACCTCTGGCAGGAGAGGAGCCCCGTGTGTGTGTTTTCTTACTCTTCCGGACTCAAGGTTCACCACTGTATGGGTCCAAGTCCTAACCTCTTCCCAAGTGTCTTTTCTTGATAATGTTGTTGTCCTTTAGAGTTTTGCCTTCATTCTTGTTTACTTTGCCCTACTTCGCTTCACACATAGCTTCCCAGTTTCTTCTGCGATTTTCCCGTCCATCGTTTTTCAAGGCACCATCTTATTCCATTACATTTGAGAGGGATTATTTGTTCATCCAATTCCCCACGAGGTAGGCTTTTCTTTAGCTTCCAATTTGGGGGACTGATGTGAAAAGGGCTGCCAGAAATATTTGTATACACGGAGGGTTTTTTCTTCTTTCTTTATAATCTCACTGGAGGATCAGCCTCGTCGTGTCACTGCTGAGTCCAAGGGTGGGTGTATTGGGATTGCTTTTTGGTCATAATTCCAGTAGCGACGTGCCAGTTTTCCCACAACCGCTCTGATGCGGGTCATTTTTGTAGTGTCAGCTTGTAGGTGTATGAGGGAACCGGAAGATTCTCATTTTAATTTCTCTAATGATTAACGATTTGGAGCACTTTTTAAATGGCCGCTGATGTTGCTTCCTTTGGAAGTTGTCTGTTCACATCCTTTGGGTCACCTTCTTCACGGACTTCTCTCCCAGCACCTTCCTCTGAATGGCTGCTTCCTTCTAGGGCCTCCATTAGAGGACCAGCCAGGTTTTCCGTATTCTTCTGCGTCTACTCTTTTGACTGTCTGAACTTTCTCCTCTGGGCCCCGGGATGTGCCCTCTAAAGGAAAGGGGATCCCAGGATGCAGCGAGCCGCTTGGGGAAATCAGAGGATGCTCGGAGGGCTGCCCAAGGAAGAACAAAGACCGTCAGCCTCTTGGACCGCACAGCCTTAAAAGAGGCTTCATTCTGAAGCTGCCCTCAAAGCAGATTGAACTTCTGGTTGCAGCGTTCACGTGAGTGTTCTCTAGGAGTCTTCCAGAAATGGCACAAACCGCCCTGGAGGAGAAGCCAAGCACTAGAGTATCTCCAAGAGCGACACCAAGTTCATCTTCCTTTCTGGGGTGCAGTCGGTGACCTCTGAGCCTGCCCGTGTGTGGCTTCTGCCAACCCTTATTCCTTGTGCATTTCTGAGGGATAAAGTGAGGACTGTCCCACACATGTGCCCTCTCTCATACGTGTTCATGTAGCAGCTGCTATCTATAACTGGATAAGTTTGGACATGGATTAGTCCATGAGTATGCCGGGTTCCCTTGGATGACAAGGCGTCAAAGGGAGTTCATGATTCTCTTGATATTAAGATGACTCGCATCAGGAACGTTCTCTTCAAGGTCAGGATCTTAGGAGAGGTCTTCTCCCCTCGCCTCCCCTCCCCTCGCCTCCTCTCCTCTTCCCTTCCTTTCTTCTTTATTTTGTTTTGTTTTATTATCTCTCTGCGCCTCTGTTTTTCTGACTCAGTCTGCCTGCGTGGCCACTTCTCTCTCTGTCTCTGTCTGTCTGTCTCTGTCTGTCTGTCTCCCCCCACCCTCCCCTTCTTTCTTTCCCCTCACTTGCTGTCTTGGTGACATCATCATTTCCAATGAGCTCAATGATCATCATTTTGCAGATAACCATCAAGTCTTCATATTCAGTCTTATTGTGTGGCCCATTTTCCAGCCCCTCCTCACTGGCTTCTTTTATGATTAAAATTCTCTGGAGACCACATCCAAATGTTATTGTTATTGTTTTCTTGAATAGCAAAAAGTGGGGCGGCCGGGTAGCTCAGTGGATTGAGAGTCAGGCCTAGAGACGGGAGGTCCTGGGTTCAAATCTGGCCTCAGACACTTCCCAGCTGTGTGACCCTGGGCAAGTCACTTGACCCCCATGGCCCACCCTTACCACTCTTCGGCCTTGGAGCCAATACACAGTATTGACTCCAAGACGGAAGGTGAGGGTTTAAAAAACAACAACAACAACAAAAAGTGGCAGAGACAGATAGACAGACAGACGGACAGAGTGACAGACAGGCAGACAGATGGAGAAACAGAGAGGCAGACAGAAACAGAGAGAGACAGACAGAGACAGAGAGGCAGAGAGGAGGCAGAGAGACAGAGAGAGAAGAGAGAGAAGAGAGAGAGAGAGAGAGAGAGAGAGAGAGAGAGAGAGACAGAGACAGAGACAGAGAGAGAGACAGAGAGACAGAGAGAGAAGAGAGAGAGAGAGAGAGGGAGAGAGAGAGAAGGGAGGGAGGAGAGAGGCATCAGCCAAGTGTGGCTGGCTAATTCAGCTGTCCTCTCCCAGAGCAGGCTGAGCCACCCCAGAGCCAGACCATACGCCATCCTGATTGGAGGACTCGGGACTCAATCAGGACAAGAGGCCAGTTTTCTGAAGGCCAGGATTAACCCTGCCGCATTCAGAATGGCCGTGCTGTGCATGTGCACTTTTCTCCCCTTGGCTCTGCCTGCCTCATTGAATTCCGTCACCATCCAAGACACTTCTTGTTTTCAGATAAACGAAGAACTTGCCTCTACCTTGCCTCAGTCTGGGGGAGAAACCAATTTGTAGCTTCAGTCCAAGATCAAATTGACCTATAAAATCAAAAAGTTTCTTTTTAGGACCAAAAGTAAATTAGCACTAACTTCCCGTTGGTCGTCTCCCCTGGATACCTTGTCGATATCACAAACACGTGGTGTCCAAAATGGAATTTATTGTCTTCCCAGGTTTATTACACGCTGTTCCTCTTTCCTCTTCGGTCCTTCTCCAGTCTCCACACTTACTCAGGCTGGTACTGGGATACTCTGCCTCCTGGCTCTAACCCCTGAGGACTTCCAGTGTTCTTCTATTTTCAAAATGGAAACCAGAAGGAGAAAAGAATGATCATCTATTTAAAATAGGCAGGGAATGTAGTACCTGGCATATGACTGACCCAAACCACATGGATTATAGAAACAGAATTTCAAAACTTGTTTTTTCTTTTTTTCAGAAACAAAGATAGACTTTAAAGAATGAAGAAATTTAGGATTTATGGCTTAGCCCTGGCCAATAAATCTTCCAATGACAATAAAACCGGAAGTATGTTAGATATTTAGTGATTTGACAATAACCCTACTAGGGAGATAACTTACAGAATTATATACATGTACATATATATGTATATATAAAATATGAATATAATATATATAAAGTCAAAGGTACCAAGAGCAATAATCAAAATAGAAAAGATATAGTTTGGTGTCATTAGTTCTCTTTTACAAAGCAAGAATTAACAAAACAAACCCTATTATTTGATTAAAAATAGAAATGTCAATCAATAGATAAGAAAGGCATAAATGCAAATGTACACCAATGGTAAGTGGTAACCTATAATATAAACTACTAGCAACAGGGCTCATCATTTGTCAAGAATGTTTAGGCTCAAAAGAAAACCATTTCGAAGAAAACAGGTTAAAATTAGTTTCTCTTGTCCTTCATCACAATAAATTCCAAATAGAAAACCCTCATTTAAATGTAATCTATGGTCTAAGGCACTCCCAAAGACCTGGGTTCAAATCTGAATTCAGACACTTCATAGCTGCATGACCCTGGAGAAGTCATTTAACTCTGCCTGAATTTCCTCAAGTATAGAATGATCTAGAGAAAGAAATGGCAAACAACACCAGTATCCTAGACAAGAAAACCTGAAATGAATTCAGGAAGTGTTGGAGATGACTAGAATGACTGAACAACAACAACAACAACAACAACAGCAACAGCAACAGCAACAGCAACAGCAACAACAACAACAACAGCAACAGCAACAGCAACGACAAGAACAACAACAGCAACAACAACAACAACAGCAGCAGCAGCAGCAGCAGCAACAACAACAACAACAACTGGTCCCTTTGTTCCTGTATAAGCATGTGAGGTATAAACGGGTGTTATGTATAGGATAGCCTTTATTTTACCTCCACAGAAACGCGCCAGGACAAAAGGCTCACAGGAGTCCATGGATGGAAACAAAATGCATGGAGCAGTCCAAGAAGACATTAAGTCTACCTCAGTCTAGTCTATGGACCTCATCCTTCAAGTAAAGCTGCTCCCTCATAAAAAAGCCTAATTGCCAAGTGGAATGGCCTTCCCTTAATCCTATCTTCCTTGACCTTCCTTCAGCCTCTGACCCTCCCAATCGCCACGTTCTCCCATCTCTCTAGGTTCCCATGATCCCATTCTCCTCCTTTCTAGCCGGCCACTTGTTCTCAGTCTCTCTTGCTGGGTCTTCATCCAAGTCACATTCACTCATCATGCGTTTCACCCATATTTCTCTCCGGAGCCCTTTTCTCTTCTCCCTCTCTATCACTCTGCTTAGTGATCTTGTCTAGTTTCAGAGCTGATTCTCAAATCTGCTTCTCCTGCTCTAACCCTTCTATTGACGTGTCCAACTGCCTTTCTGACCTCTCCAGCTCATGTTTCCCCCCAATTCCCAGCCCCCACCAGCCTCCCAAGCTTCCCTATTACTATTGACAGCAGCCTCCTCCTCCCGTTCCCTGGGGTCTAGGTGTCGCCTTCACCACTCCCCACATCTCTCTCCATTTATAGGAAGGCTTTCCCAATCCCCCTTGGTGACAGACAGCTCCTTCCCTCTGCCCATGAGCTCCCATTTAGCCTAACCATACCTCGTGGGTACATAAATGTGTGCATTTTGTCTCCACCATTAGATCACAAGTTCCTCCAGGACAGGGACGAGCCTTTGTCTCTCACTGGATCCTCACCGACACATAGTAGGTGCTTCATAAATGCTTGTTGACTTGGCTGATTTGGCATCAGAATTCCTTAGTAATATTGGTATAGACATCGCCTCGAGTTTATTTCTCCATGATTAAACTAGGAACACAGTTATGTCAAAGAAGTCATTTGGCGTAATTTATGTATCGGGAATTATTTCGTAGAGAAACTTGTAAATGTGTCTAGACAAGGTGATTCCCCATTTGGTCCCACATGGATGGCTTGACTGCTGGTTTTAAGCTTCAGTTGTTTATGATCTATGAATCTCTTCCCTTCCTCCTCTTCCCTCCAAATATCCATCCTCTTCGATTAAGGTTTTAGTCACCATGGCAGATGATTAAGAATAGTGGTTTGGGACCATTTTTTTAACCCTAATATCATATATATATATATATATATCCTTCTCTAATAATTTTATTTGTTACAGGGCTAGGCAATGGGGGTCAAGTGACTTGCCCAGGGTCACACAGCTAGGAAGTGTCCGAGGTCAGATTTGAACCCAGGACCTCCCGTCTCTGGGCCTGGCTCTCAATCCACTGAGCCATCCAGCCACCCCCAAAATGGACCATCTTTTTAAAGTTAGCTTTCAGTTGTTGCCTGTATGTCCTTCTTGTGTTTGATGGAGATCATTTTTTCCCTCTTCATTGGTCAAATTATTGATCGATTTTTAAGAGCTTTTCCAGAAGCAGCTGTTTTGTGTGTCCTTTCAATAATCCTTTTGCTTGGGGCAGCTGGGTGGCTCAGTGGATAGAGATTCAGGCCTAGAGACCGGAGATGCTGGTTTCAAATCTGGCCTCGGATACTTCCTCACTCAGTAACCCGGACAAGTCGCTTAACCCCAAATGCTCAGCTCATGCCACTCTTCTGCCTTGGAAACAACATACAACCTTGATCCTAAGGCAGAAGGTAAAGATATTAAAATAAGTATAACGACATTTTTTTGCTGATTTGTGTTTTGTTCAATAAATATCTTGTCAGTCTCTCCTGTGGTTTTCAGAATGAAAACTTTGGGGACGTTTTAGGATATGCTGAATTATTTGTCAATTGTTTCCCCAGTTGTAGGCTTTGCTTTACTTTTGTTACTGAGATGAACATATTCCTCTGGGATTGCTTCAGCTCTCGTGAATTTGCAGTTGTTTTCTTATTATTTTAGCATTGCTTAATGCCATTTGTTATTTCTATAATTTATCACTTCAAATCAAGCCAAAATATTTATTAATCAACCCTGCGTGCCGGGCACTTTGCTGAATGTTTGGAATGTAAAGAAAAGCAAAAAGAGGGAAAAACAGGCTCTGCTCTCGAGGAGCTCCTAATGGAAGAGGGAAGACAACGTGCAAAGAACCGTTCCAAATAAGATAGATACAGACAGGTTGGAACTGCTCAAGGGAAGGAAGAGGCCAGCATTAAGGAGGACCAGGAAAGGCCTCCTATACAAAGTGGGATTTTAGCTGAGACTTGAAGGAAGCCAAGAGGCAAGGATGAGGAGGGAGAGCATCCCATGCAAGGGATGCTCCGCCAACAGAGTTGATTTGAAGAACAGCAAGGAGAGCAGTCCCACTGGATGGAAGAGTATGTGGGGGTGAATATGATGCACTGGAGGAGGGGAGAGCCTGGAGGCAGGCAGATCCTACCCCAGCAGCTCCTAGCATAGTCCAGGTGTGAGGGGATGAGAGCATGCCCCAGGGTCAGAGAAGAAGAGGAGGCTTATTGGAAAGATGCTCCAGAGAGGAGATGAATGTCCATGAGATGCTGCAGAGGGAAAATCTTCAAGAGACGCTTAAAAGTGAAATCAATAGGGGGCAGTTGGGTAGCTCAATGCACTGAGAGCCAGGCTTAGAGACAGGAGGTCCTAGTTTCAAATCTGGCCTCAGATACTGCCTAGCTCTGTGACCCTGGGTAAGTCACTTAACCCCCCCCCCTCC
>NC_058131.1:3005509-3018203 GCF_016433145.1 Gracilinanus agilis | reverse complement strand
AGGAAGGAAGGAAGGAAGGAAGGAAGGAAGGAAGGAAGGAAGGAAGGAAGGAAGGAAGGAAGGAAGGAAGACAAAAGGAGAGAAAGAAAGAAAAGAAACCTTTTTCCTTCCATCTTGAAACCAAAGCTAAGTATTTACTCCAAGACAGAAGAGTGGTAAGGACTAGGCAAATAGTGTCCAGTGTCTTGCCCAGGCTCAGACAGCTAGTAAGCCTGTGCTCATGATGTGTCTAAACGCAATTCTATGCCTATGTCTCTCACATATCTCTTCTGGATGATCTTCTTCCTTTTAAAAAAGGCACATCCTAATTTAATTAAATAAGGCACACACACACACACACACACACACAATCTGACTCTATGTTCCAATTCCAATAATAGATCTTATTCCATGACTTTCTGGGAATGTCTATTAGCTTAAACTCCAGCCTTGCATGAAGTTTTCCAATTCACTCTGGATTTTCTCTTTGATTCCTTTCTTGACTTTTCTATCCTGCAAATTCATTTCCACTCTTCTCCTTATTCTGGAGCTCGTGTGTCAGGATCTAGTCTGGTAAGAAATGGCGGCCTTTTGCTTCCTCCTCCCTCCATTTCCACTGACTCTATTTGCAAGATTTAGGAAATGCCTTCTTACTAGCCCTTCCTTGTCAGGAGCCCCCCACCCCGATCCAGAGCTTCTCATTCCAAATTCTAGAACTGGAGTTCAAGATGCTCCCCTCTTGGGGAAACATGCACTTCTCCCCTTAACTCCACAGCCACTTCCTATGGTCAAGGCACTCTTCTGAGGATTAGGGACACAAAGACCTCAGGGGATTTTTCTGACCATTGTTTCCCCCAAAGTCTGGCTTTCTGAAGCAGTGAGGAAGGCCTCACCTAGGGCCCCATGAGCCTTCCTTTTTAGCCGGGCATTCTGACAAGATCCTTTCTTGCCTTTCTGAGTGCCCAGAAGTGAGTCACTCCTCAGGGTGACAAGAGGTCAAAGGATCTGCCATTCTTGTTCATGGGCGCCTCAGGTAAACAAGCCCTCTCTAGTACTGTGGTCAGAGCCCAAGGGTGGCTCTCTGGCTTACCTCTTGCTTCTCTGACTCTTCCGGAATCTCTCCTCTCATGTACTTGTGAATACAGATTCCTCCCCCGTCCCCACCCCAGAAGATGACTCATGAGGGAGGGGGAAGGGCTCGTTTCCTTTCAGAAAGAACTTGGTATCTTTTACTTGGTCCCAGGTGCTATGTGGGGCTTCTGCCCTTGGTCCCGTCTGTGGAATTCGTGTGCCTTCCACCCTTCTTCAAGCTGTTCCCAATTCTCCTCGGTCTCTTCATACCTTTCACACCTTGGCTGGTTTCTTGGTCTTATCGAACCGTTATATTATGCCAGGTTCCCCCCAGTGCCATCTGTGCTCGACAAAGTGAAATAGGATATTTCACTGGGCCAGTGGAGGAAATGTGTCCAGAGACAGCTCCCTGCCTCTCCTCCTCTTCATCCCCCCACTCTGTCTGCCATGGTCTGACTTCAGGAGGTGGCCCTTTTCCTAGCCAAGTTACGCCTGCTCCCTGCCTGTGGGATCCCCTTCTTTATCCTCCCCTTGGGACACTGGCCTCCTTACTACTGTTCCTAGTAACGGAAACTCCATTTCCAGACTCCAGAGATGTTCGATGGATGCCCCCCACCCAGGCTCCTGGCTTTCCTTAGAGCTAATCATCGATGGCTGCCAGAGCCCTCCTGGCACTCCCTCGGAGCACTTCTTCCATTTACTTTTGGTCTAGCTAAGGAAGGATGGTTCCATCGGGGCTCTCCTAGACATGGTGGCTTTCCAGTTGTCGTCCCCATCAGACGGTGAGCTCCTTGCCGGCAGGGCTGCTGTTTTTCCTTCTCTTTCCATATCCAGTGCCCGGCGCACAGTAAATGCTTAATAAATGCTTCGGGATTCGGATCATCACCTTCCTTGGCCCACTTTGCACAAAGCAGGCATGGCCAGCCCTTGCCCCGTGCCTGGATCTTCATTTTCTTTTGCACCGCGAGGCCAGTTCGAGTGGGACGAGCTGCTCAGAAGGAGAGTAGCGGGCGGAATCCATGAGTGGGATCGCATGGTCGGCCTTGAACTTAAACCAGCAGGATGGCCCATGCTCTATGCAGGAAGGTGGAAGCTGGACTGCTTCATAAAGGAACGCCGCAGGATGACTGATAGGAGAGAAGGCGGTCCATGGGAAAGAGGCTGCCGCTTCCTACCTGAGGGACCTTGGCCAAGTCACGAGTCTTTGCTGGACCTCGTCTTCCTCATCGGTAACATGAAGGATGGGACCCGCAGGCTTCTGAGCTCTTCTCAGGAGAGACCGAGGATGCTCCGAGTGGGAGACGGTGCTTAGCATCAGGATCGTTGGAGCTGCAAGACTTTACTCTCCATTGTAGTCTCTAATTCTGTTGGAAAACCCATTTTGGTCAGGATCAGCCTCACCCTTTGACCGGCACCTCTTGGCTCCCAGGCCGTTTGGAAGGGGCTGGTTTTAGTGGAGCATAACTGGAACATCTGAGGGACAAGGCTAGACCCAGCCTGAGCTTGTCCATGCAAGAAGAGTCCCAGGAGGAGCGGCCAAACTGGCTTCGTAAGAAAGGGGACAACCGAGTGAGCTGGCCCTCTTTATGGGCTTTTGACCTTCTACGCTCAGGGGCCGGAGATGCCTGCTTTTGGCTGGCAGACTGAGGCTGGGTGGCAAACCAAGATATTGATTTAGCCTGGCCAGGCGATCATGCGATCCTCTCTCTCTCTCTCTCTCTCTCTCTCTCTCTCTCTCTCTCTCTCTCTCTCTCTCTCTCTCTCAAAACTAATTATAAATTAATAGTCTCCAGAGAAATCTCATCATAACAGAGCTGAGCCCTAAGTCTGGCATGTGTTGTCTCTGGACATCTGGGCAGATCCCTTACTCTCTTGGAGCCTTCTGAAGATAAACACGCTGTCACCCCCTACCTCACTAGCCCGTTAGGAGGAAAGTGCTTTGTAAACTTTACTGTTCCAGAAAGTGGATTATCATTGTTATTGTTCAGCTAAAGATTGACTGTTCAAACTACGCTTGGCATACTGGGTGGACAGATGGCCGGCCCAAAGAGCTCCTCCATCAGGATGTCAGCCTTGGAGAGATTCTGCAAATAGACCAGCTCCAGAATAGAACGGAGGGGAAAGTATGAAGCTAGGAGACACAGTGGACAGAGTAGTAAACTTAGGAGGCAAGAAGACCTAAGTTCAAATCCATCAGTCACTTGGTTGCTTTCTGATCTTAGACAAGTCCAAAACTTGGATGCTTAACTTCTGGGCCTCAGTTTCCTCATTTGTCAAATGAGGATAGGGGGCAGCTGGGTAGCTCAGTGGAGTGAGAGTCAGGCCTAGAGATGGGAGGTCCTAGGTTCAAACCCCGCCTCAGCCACTTCCCAGCTGTGTGACCCTGGGCAAGTCACTTGACCCCCATTGCCCACCCTTACCAATCTTCCACCTATGAGACAATACACAGAAGTACAAGGGTTTAAAAAAAATGAGGATAATGACATTCACCTCGTAGAGCTGTTGTGAGGATCAGCTTAGATAATATTTGCAAAAGATTTTGTGACTTTAAAGCGGTTTCCAATTGCTTCATCGTGATGGGATGGTGTTTTTATTCTTGTCTGACTCTTCGTGATCCCATCTGAGTTTTGTTGGCAGCAGTGCTGGAGTGGTTTGCTCTTTCCTTCTTCAATGCAAATCCCAGCTTTTGTTAGTAATAATAATGATAAAATTATTGATTATCATGAATGTTATCATACCATGGGCTGCTTTTTTTTTTAACCCTTACTTTCCATCTTAGAATCACTACAAGGTATTCATCCCAAGGCAAAGAAATTTGGCTCAGCAATTAAAGCTATTTGCTCAGTCACACAGCTAGAAAACATTTGAGGCAGATTTGAAGCCAGGACCTCCCATTTCTAAGCCTGGCTCTCAGTCCACTAAGCCATGTTGTTTCTTTTCTTTTTTGTTGTTTGTGAAATCCACAAGCACTTATTTTTTTCCAACTATTTTGATTTTTTAAATAATTTTCCCTAATTACATGTAAAAACAATTTTAACATTTTTCTTTTTTTTTTTTAATAAATTTTGAGTTCCAAATTCTCTCCCTCTTTTCCTCCTTCTCTCTTCCTTCTCTGAGATGGTGAGCAACCCAATACAGATTTTGCATGGGCAGTCATGTAAAACATTTTTCCATGTTAGTCTTTTTTTTTTTTTTTGTAGATAAGGACTTGAACCACCAAACAAACAAAAAACGGACAAAAGAAAATGAAGAAAGAAAGTGAAACATAATATATTTCCATCTGTATTCAGATTTCATCAGTTCTTTCTCTGGAGGCAAATGGTATTTGAGGTCCTTGGAGACTGACTTGGATAAATGCATAGCGAAAAATAGCCAAGTCATTCACAATTGTTCATCATACAATATTGCTGTTACTGTGTACAATGTTTTCCTGGTTCTGCCTCACTTGATTTTGCATCAGTTCATGTGAGTCTTTCCAGGGTGTGTGTGTGGGTGTGTTTCTGCTCATCACTTCTTCTAGCACAATAGTATTCCATTGCATTCATGTGCTATAACTTGTTCCCCAATGGATGGGCCGCTTCTCAATTTTCAGTCCTTTACAACCACAAAAAGAGCTACTATAAATATTATTATACGAATAGGTCTTTTTTCCTCTTCACTTTTTTCATTCATCTTTTTGGAATACAGACCTAATAGTGTTATTGCCAACTCAAAGGGTGTGCACAGTTTTAAAGACCTTTTTGTGTCATTTCAAACTGTTCTCCAGCATGCTTGGATCAGTTCACAACTCCACCACTAGTGCATTAGGGGTACCATTTTTCCCACATCCCCTCCAACATTTATCATGTTCTTTTTCTGTAAAATTATCCAATCTGATAAGTATGCAGTGGTAACTCAGAGTTGTTTTAATTTACATTTGTTTTGCATTTATCTAATCAAGAGTGATTTATAGCATCTTTTCATGTGACTAGGAATAGTTTTGATTTCTTTCTCTGAAAACTACCTGTTAATATCTTTTGACTATTTGTTGGTTGAGGAGTGACTTGTATTCTTATGAGTTTGACTAATTGTCTATACATTTGAGAAATGAGGCTTTTATTGGAGATACTTGTTGCAAATTCCCCTCCCCCCAACTTTCTGCTTTCTTTCTAATTTTGGTTGCATTAATTTTGTTTGTGCAAACCCTTTTTAATTCAATGTAATCAAAATTATCCATTTTTCATCCTAATATGCTCTCTGCTTCTTGCTTGGTCATAAGTTCTTCCCTTATCCGTAGAACAAAGCAGCAAATGATTCCATTCTCTTCTAATTTGCTGATGTTAACACCCTTTATGTTTAAATCATGTACCCATTTTAACTTTATCTTCATCTATGGCGTGAGATTTTGGACTATATCCAGTCTCTGCCATACCGTTTTCTGTTTTTTCCAGAAGTTTTTTAAAACCTTTGTCTTCTGTCCTAGTATCAATTCTAAGACAGAAGGATGGCAAGGGTTAGGCAATTAAGGTTAAATGACTTTCCTATAAGAAACAGCCTTACCAGCTTTAAAAAAATGCCTGTCCTTTGACCCAGCCATACCATTGCTGTGTTTGTACCCCAAAGAGATAATAAGGGAAAAGACTTGTAAAAATATGCATAGCCATGCTCTTTGTGGTGGCAAAAATATGGAAAGTGAAGGGGTGTCCATCAATTGGAGAATAGCTGAACAAATTGTGGTATCTGTTGGTGATGGAATACGATTGTGCTGAAAGGAATAAAAGTAATCAAGAACTGGAGGAATTCCACGTGAACTGGAACAACCTCCAGGAACTGATGCCTAGAGCAAAAGGAGAAGAACCAGGAGAATGTTCTACACAGAGACGGATACATTGTAGCACAATCCAATGTAACTGACTTTGCTACTAGCAGCAATGCAATGACCCAGGACAATCCTGAGGGACTTAGGAGAAACAATGCTATCCACATCCAGAGAAAGAACTGTGGGAGTAGAAACACAGAAGAAAAACAACTGCTTGATCACATGAGTTGATGGGGATATGTTTGGGGTTTTGAAGTTAAAGGATTGCTCTATTGCAGATACAAATAACACAGAAATGAGTTTTGAACAATGATACATGTATAACCAGTGGAACTGCTTGTCGGATTCGGGGGGAGGGGAACAAAAGAACTTGGTGAGGGGGGGGTGAATCATGACTCATGTAACCATGGAAAAATAGTCTAAATTTAAAAAAAAAGAAAGAAGAGAAACAGACTTACCTAAAAAGAAAAATCTTAGTTGATTGTGAGGTAGAAAAGCCCTTTATTAACATCCTGGCAAGAGTGGTGCCCCGCAAGAATTTGGTACAGGCACATCCTTGGAGGGCAGGTGCAGTGGGATATATTCCCTAAGCCTAGCTCAGGAAGCCCTCTCTTGCTTCCTCATTGGTTGAGAAAAATCAGAAGTCATAGTGTATCAGAAGAAGCTAACTAAGCCATGTCAACCTCCACTCTTGATTTATTTTTCCCACTGAGAATCCTCTTTCCTTATATGGGCTCTTCTCTTATCCCTTGGTTATAAGACAGCTGAACAGAATTAGCTAAGTCAGTTTTCTGCTAAGTTTTTGCTCTACTCCAACCACAGTTTTGACCCCAGGGCTCCTTCTGATTGGCCAAGGGATCAAGATTGAGGTTGGGGTGGTGGGGCAGAAAAGGTGTGACCCAATTGAATTTGGTTGTGGATATCTCAAATGGAAATCCCCATTTCCCTCACTTCCAAGGTCACACAGTTAGGAAGTATCTGAGGCCAGGTTTGAACCCATATCCTTCAAACTCCAAGACTGGTCCTCTATCCACTGTGCTACCTAGATTCCCCTAGTTTTTCTCAAATAGTGAGTTCTCATCCCAAAAGCTTGTACCTTTGGATTTATCAAACACTAAATTGCTGTGGTCATTTACTACTATGTATTTTTTTAACCAAATCTATTCCATTGATCCAACACTATTTCTTAGCCAGGACGAGATTCTTTTGATGATTACTATTTTTTAATATTGTTTAAGATCTGGTACAACTAGACCAACTTTCCTCCCATTTTATCATTGATTCCCTTGATATTCTTTACTTTCTCTTCTTCCAAATGAATTATTTCCCCCCCTAGATCTACAAGATAATTTTGGGGCAGTGAGATTGGTATAGAACTTGAATGAGTAGATTAATTTAGGTAGGATGGTCATTTTTATTATATTGGCTCAGCCTACCCATAAGCAATGATTTTTTTTTCCAATTGTTTGGATCTATTTGCGTGAAAAATGTTTTGTAATTGTGATCAGATAAGACAAACCCAGGAATCATATGAACACGATTACAAAACACTTTTCACATCAGTAAGTCAGATCTAAACAATTGGAAAAAATATTAATTGCTCCTGGAAAGCCTTGGGTTATTCTGGGGAAATTATACAAATCTTTCAACGAATTTAATTTTTTCCTTGAAACAAAGAACTCTGCTCAATACATATGCTTTTACAGTGATGTTATGTAGTTGGAATTCATGGAATTCTAATATTTCTGAAGAATGGAAGCTGAGGGTCAAATACAGGGCAATAGAGAGGTATCTGGTGGGCAGGAACCAGCTGTAACATATTACAAGGGAGGAATTATTTAGGAGAAATAGTGTCCAGGCTGCTTTTGGTGAATGTATGAATGGGGAGGAAATAATATGGTCGGTGAAGTAAGAATTTGGAACAACCAGTGGGAAATCATTATAATTAAACATCACCCAAGCCCTATCCAAATTATCGGCAAGTCCAAGTAAGTAAAATTTGGCTGGAGATTGAACAAGAACTTGGCCAACCTTGACCGTTACTAAAAATGTTCAGCTTTGATGAGAGAAAAAGAGAGAAGGAGGAGGAGGAGGAAGAGGTGAGTATTGGTTCCAAGACCAAAGAGCAGCGTAAAGACTAGGCAACTGGTGTTAAATGACTTGCCTAGGATCACATAGCAAGAAGTATCTGAGTCCATATTTGACCCAAAACCTCCTGTCTCTTGGCCTGGCTCTCTATCCATTGATGTCCAGAACACGTATAACTCTTATCATTTTCTGAGCTTTCCAGATATCTCAATTCAGAGTAGGAGAAGACTCAGGTGGGTCATGGGGTCATGGTGGCTCAGCCTTAGCCACTCAGTCCTTTGGTGTCTGCTCTTTAGAAAATAAGAATCAAAGGTGAGCATCAGGTGCATCCACACAGACATATATAAGGAAACCTGTATCCAAATACATAGAAGCTATATGCAAAATAAATAAAGATAATTCTTTTACAGGGTCTTCAAAGAGCTGGAGATCAGCAGTGATTTCACGTAGACTGTGGCCCTTGAGCCGAACCTCGAAGGTAATGGAGAAGTCCAAGAGCAGAGTTAGAAAGTGCCTTTAAGGCATTGGGGACCTTGGGCGAAGGCCATGGAATGGAAGATGGCACATCCTGGGTACGGAACTTCAAGAGAGTTGGTTTGACCAAACTACAGAGTACAAAGAAGGGAGTGACGTATCCTCTAATAAGGTCGGAAAATCAGCTTAATGCCAGGTTGCAGAAGTCTTACCATAACAAACAGAGGAATCAGAATTCAATTTAGTTCAAAGAGGACAAATTCACTTAATCTAAAAAATGCTGAAACATTCAAGGAGATCTGTGATGGTCCCTTCCCTGATGCACAACACAAACCAATAGTGCCTGACCATACTGCCCAACATGCCTCTGTAACCTCCCATAAGTACAACATAGAGTGTCCACTCCTGGTGCTGGCATCCAGCCCTATTACTGGTAATCCTGCTTTCTCCTGACCTTGCAAGGTAGCAATGGAGAATATGGACTGTCCGCCATTTGTTCCTCACTCTGGCCACTTCATCAGTCCATCTTTGGATCTATCTGCTTCTCTGAGGAACTGCTTCCTTACACCATCTCTCCTTATTGAAATATGTTCTTAGCTGCTCAGGTCCATGATGCTCCTTTCTCTCCATTGTCCTTTGAGTATTCTCAATTTAATTCTTCAGAGCCTCAGGCATTCCTTGAGAACAACACAGTGTCTACTCCTACTACTGGCAGCCATCCCTCTTGCTGGTACCTCTGCTCATCCAATAACATGGGGGAGAATGTTGAGCTTTTGCAACCAGGAAATCTGCCTCTTTTGACATGTCCCTCACTCTGTCCATTGTTCCTCAGTTTATCCTCTTGGGCCACACAGATATACCCATTTCTCTTCCATGACAGTTTTTCCAATACCTGAAGACAACTCTCAGCAAACTGTATGACTCTTACCTTTATACGGCACCTTTCTCCAAATTTTCTCTTCTCCCAAATGATAACCAAGTAATCTTCCTCACAACATCTGTCATAATAGAGAGTGTGGGACTTGGAGGCAGGAAAACCTATATCCAGATCCTATCTGAGTCACATTCTATTAGACCTTTCTCTGGCATAATTTGTCTATCTATAAAATGGGGAAAATCATAACCTCTCCCTTATGGGGTGGTGATGAGGTTCAAATGAAATAATACGTGTACGGTGTTTTATAAATCTTAAAATGCTATTTTTAGCATCATTATTTTTTTATTTTTTAATTGCCTTGTGAAACTTCCACACTGGTCATTGTTGTAAGAGCAAAGTCATGCATAATCAAAATCCCCAAATGAAAGTGTAAATACGCTGATGTGAAAGATGACTCCAAACATTCTTACTCTAGAGGTGGATAGCTTTCCTCATCAGAAGTCTTTCAGGATTGCCCCAGATCATTACACTGCTGAGAGGAACCAAGTTTTCAGAGATAATCATCATCCAATATTGCTGTTATTGTGTACAATTTCCTCCGGGTTCTGCTTATTTCACCCTGCATCAGTTCCTTCAGATCTTTCCGGCTTTTTCTAAAACCATCTTCTTATCATTTCTTATAGCACAATAATATTCCATCACCAACAGGTACCACAATTTGTTCAGCCACTCCTAGTCGATGGACGTCTCTTCACTGTCCAATTCTTTGCCACCACAAAAAAAGAGTTACTGTCAATATTTTTGTACAACAGGTCCTTCCCCCTTTTTTATGATCTCTTTTAGATATAGACCCAGTAGTGGCATTATTGGATCAAAGGGTAGGCACAGGTTTATAGCCCTTTGGGTAGAGTCCCCAGTTGCTCTCCAGAGTGGTTAGATCAGTTCACAACTCCACCAACAACTGTTAGCGTCATCCTTAACAAAGAACAATCTTAGCTGCTTCAACACATCCTTATATGACATAGTCTCTGAACTAAAAACACACAGAAAAACATGAGCTGGTCAGATGGGAGTGGGGCGGGGAGAAGGGAAGAGAAGAAGGAAATTTTAAATTTCAGTTGGTAGAACTAAGTAGATGCAAAGAAATCTGAGTGTGGAAAGGGCAAGTTCTGAGAATCAGCAATATGGACACATTATGGCAAAACATAATGGAGAAAATTGGAAGTAAAGGGAGAAACACATATTGACAATTGGAGTGGGGTAGGGAGGGGAGTCATAACTTAAATAAAAACTTGAGATGAAAAGTCAATGGGTGTATTTCTCTTTAAAAAAAGAAAAAAGAACAGGGTCAGGGAATGTTGATGGACTGCAAGTTCAATATGAGACAACTGGGTGATAGGAAGACCAAGAGAACTCGGCTTATCTCAGATCCTTCAAGAATATTAAAGTAGGGGGCAGCTGGGTAGCTCAGTGGAGTGAGAGTCAGGCCTAGAGACAGGAGGTCCTAGGTTCAAACCTGGCCTCAGCCACTTCCCAGCTGTGTGACCCTGGGCAAGTCACTTGACCCCCATTGCCCACCCTTACCAATCTTCCATCTATAAGACAATACACCGAAGTACAAGGGTTTAAAAAAAAAAAGAATATTAAAGTAGCCCGGAATAAGTATCACAAATTAGAGCTGTTTCATAAGGGATCTTATAGACGTTATGTCTAAACAAGGTGGAAAAGAAATGGAGACCCAGAAAATGAAGTAACTTTTCCAAGGTCACACAGATATTAAACATGAGATAGGAATTGAACTCAAGACTACCTGATTCCAAGTCTTCTGACATCCATTCCACCATGGTGCCTCTAGTGAGGGATGATGGAAGTCTTCCTATATTCCACAATGACCACGATGAAAATAATATTAATGCTTAGTTTTTATATAGCACTTAAAAGTTTGCAAAACACTTTACTTGTGTTATCTCATTTGATCTTCACAGCACTATTATTATCATCACTCTATGCAGTTGGGGAAACCGAGGCAGACAGATCTGAAGTGATTTGCCCAGGGTCACACAGCAAGCATCAAGGGTTAGATTCAGGTTTTCTGGACTCTTTTAAATCTCCAGGACTATTTGCTGTACCATTTAGCTACCTCTCAAGTTTGTCAGAAAACTCTTGGAGTCTCATGGCCAGGTCTCAGCACCCCATTTTGGAAGATTCTAGAGAAACTAGAGTGTTCCCAGAAGATAGATGGGGTGGGGAAGGGCCTCCAGTTCATTAGGATCACTTGAGGGAACTGGACACATTCAGCATGAAGAAGAGATGACTTGGAGTGGGGTCAGCTGTCCTCAGATATTTAAAGAACGGTCACCTGGAAAAGCCGTATTCTACTTGGCCCTAGAGGGCAAAACCAGGAGCAGCGGGGAGAGGCTGGGAGATGCCTGCTTCACCTGGGCTTTAGAGAGTTCTGATCATGAGACATGTGTGAACAGGCCCCTGCCTCAGGAAGTAGAAGCTCCCCTTCTTACTAGAGGCTTCAGACAGTGGCCCATCGATTACTTGCTGGAGATGCTATTAGTCACATTCAGAGCAGCCTTTAAGCCCTCTGAAGTCCCTTCCAGCCCAGTCATTCTATTCTACTAGCTAACTGTAGGTGGGTGTGTATGTGTAAATTGTGTACACACATATGTATTTGTATAGGCATATATATATATATACACACCCCACATATATGTGTGTACTCACACTTGTGCGTGTGTTAGAAAATGTGAGGGAAGTAAAGACACAACAATAAGGACCTGCAAAGAACAAGGGTAAGGGAAGTCACCTAGGAAATGTATCACTGGGAAACAATGAAGAGTGAGGAGTAAGGATAACCAACGGCCAGAAAGATTCCATCCTTCAATGGAATCTTCCTGATGTCAAGAGAAAGAGAATCTCCTCTGAAATGTAGAGGATGTTGATAAACATTGGACAACATGGACAGATGGGGGTGAGTTGGGATTTTCTTGCTTAGAGGGATCATTTATCCCATCCAATCAACAAACATATAGGGAGCTCCTAGGCATTATTTGAAGGGCTAGAGACACCCAAATAAAAATTAGGTTACCAATCCAGTATAGTCTTTGTGTAACCAACTCTTCCAGGTTCTCTAGAGAGGATTGCTTCCCCACCTTCAGCATGACATCTGCCTTGGCTGGCTGTCTTCAAGTCTATTCCACTTTCAAGGTTTCCATTTCCATTCTCTGGATAGTACTGTACTCCTTTCTTCCAAAGGAGGGAAGGAAGGAAGGAAGGAAGGAAGGAAGGAAGGAAGGAAGGAAGGAAGGAAGGAAGGAAGGAAGGAAGGAAGAAAGGAAGAAAGGAAGGAAGGAAGGAAGGAAGGAAGGAAGGAAGGAAGGAAGGAAGGAAGGAAGGAA
>NC_058131.1:2931385-2995833 GCF_016433145.1 Gracilinanus agilis | reverse complement strand
CTCCTCTTCCTCCTCCTCCTCTTCCTTTTCCTCCTCCTCCTATTCTTCCTCCTCTTCCTCCTATTCTTCCTCCTCTTTCTCCTCCTCCTCCTCTTCCTATTTTTCCTCCTCCTCCTCCTCCTCTTCTTATTTTTCCTTCTCCTCCTCCTCCTATTCTTCCTCCTCCTCTTCCTCCTCCTCCTCCTCTTCCTATTTTTCCTTCTCCTCCTCCTCCTCCTCCTCTCTCAAAGGGTCACTCTGAGTAAGGATGCTCTGCTCCCCGGCTAGCGGGGCCGCCTGCAAGCTCCCTGGGACGCAGCCCGATAAGGATCTCAGATGCATTCGAGTTAAACAAACACGAGTCCTCACACAATTTGCTCCACTGTTTAGCTTAGCCTTGAAATAGAACATGTTAACGCTGTAATTGCAAATTGTTGATGCTGGTTTGTGTTTTGGGGGCCAGAACTGAAATGGATCTTAACACAGAGCCTTGGCTCCGGCTCCCGGGGCTGTCTGGCTTTCAGGCGGAGGCTGACTACTGGAATGGGCTCAGCGAGGGGAAGGCCATAAAAGAGGTGCCCCAGCCCGCTGCCTCCTGGCTCAGGACGGGCCTGGAGGGGGCACCTCCTCGTGGCACGGAATGTGGGGACGAGCAAGCGGCAGCTGCAGCCTTTGATTCGGCGGGATGCCGTGTTTGGACAGCGGCTGCTGCCAGGCTTTTCCTCCTGGGCTGAAACTTAGTCCCGGAGCCTTAACCTCAAAGCAGTGGCTTGTGTGATGTTCCCAGAAAGCCCGCGGGATCCTTTGCTCACCACTAACTACCAGAGGGAAGAACCAGAAGCAACGGGGACGAGGAGGGAGTCTCAGATACAAATTAAGACAATATTAGGGCAAACAAAACAAAACCTCCTACTGTTAAAATAGAAAAAGGCCAGGCTTCCTCGGCGCACTCTCCTCCCGAGGGCCAGCCTTCCAGGGGAGGCTGCCTGGCCCCAGACTTGGGGGGATACGCTGGGGAGGCTTTGGGGAGGATCTGGGGGCCTCGCAGCTCTCCCATCCTGGGGCTCCCTGACCTCCAGCTGTTATCCGCAGAGCACGGAGGCCGGGGCTTTGGGGTTTGGCCCCCAAGAAATCCTGATGAAAGTCACCGGGCAGCAAGGCGTGAGGTGAGAGAAGCAGCCACTGACCCAGAAGCCCCACCGCTGGCACGGATGAGCCGTGTGAATCAGGGCAAGTCGCCGGGCCTCTTCTTAGGCTGAATTGCCCAAAATGCCTCCATCTGAGGTGACAGAATAGCCTTCTGTTGGAGTACGCTCTGCCCTGCGGCCCTCCAAGCACCATCCTGAGTGCCATCCTGAGAAGCGCCACCCTAGGGGGCCGCCATCTGCCAGGCCGAGTCCATCACGGCCCAGATGACCTCACGAGCTCCTCCCCTGCGCAGGACTTTCAGTCCAGGGCCGGGAGGCGTGTGCGAGTGCCCCAGCAGAGTGCCACCCACAGAGGACTCTGTTTCCCCAGGTTGCTCTCGGACGCTTCCCTCCCGTACAGAAGGGAAATCAATCTGGCCGGGGCTGAGGTCGTAAAAACCGCTGCTCACGTGTCTCCGTCCCGGCCATTCCCAAGCCCCGGGGAGCGGCTTCCTGGGGCGCCTCCGAGATATTACAAAGGAGCCCGCGAATCCCGAGGCACCCCGAGAACTGCCATTTGGACCTTCCTGTAGCTCCAACAATATAGATCACATACCTCTGCGTAAGGAATTGGCAAACAACCCTTCTGGAGCCTGAATGAATAACACGCCTCACACATCCGTGGACGCGCTCTCTTCAGATGTGCTGAGACGCTGCTGTGATCGAAAACATACAAACGCGTTGAGGAATGTGACCGAATCCATGGGGGCTTCGGGTCATCCTACGTCGGGGCTAATCAACAAAGTAGAACTATTAGATTGGAGGAGAAATTTTTTTTTCAAATTTTGCTTTATTTTCCGTTCCAAATTCCCTCCCCCACCCATTGGGAAGGCAAGAAAAATAAATTCCATCACAAACATAGGCAGAAAAATCGAATTCCTGCAGTCGACGTAGCTTGGAAGAAAAACCTTCAAGGAAAGAAGGGAAAATATCTCTCCCGCCTGCCCTCCGAGGCCTTCGGCCCTCTGTCCGGAGGTGGCGAGCCCGTTTCCTCAGGAGTTCTTTGGAACCGCAATGGGTCACCGTGTTGATCAGAGCCACTAAGTCTTTCGAAGTCGATTATTGCTCCAGTCCTCGCAGGGTAGAAATCGTTCTCAGGGTTCTGCTAGCCTCCTCTTGTACCGATTCCCACAAGTCTTCCCGGGTTCCTCTGAAGCGACCCCTTCATCCCTCCTTGCAGAACGAGGGTCTTCCATCATCCGCACATGCCGTAACGTGTCCGGCTCTTCTCCAGGGCTTGGGCACGCTTTCAGTTTCCAAGTCTTTGCTGTTCCAAAGGAGCTACTATAAATATTCTTGTGCTTCGGGGCCTTTGATCTCGAAGGCGACTCTTGAGGTTAAGCAGGAGTCCTTGCATTCATCAAACATTAATTAAGCATTTACTATACTCCAGGCGTTGTCCTGAGTCCTGGGAATCCAAACAGAGGGAGAACAGCATCTCCGCCTTCCACGATCCCACGACCCAGACAGAGAAACCCTGGAAAGAGCTGGGCGCAATGGAGGGATGGGCAGAGCAGCTGGAGGTTCTAGCGTCTGGGAGGACTAGATGAGGCCTTCCCATAAAAGGTGGGATTCGAGCAGAGGCCTGAAGGGGGCTGTGGATTCCAGGAGGCAGGCAGGGATGAGGAAGGAGAAGACTCCCGGCACCCGGGAAGCACTGATATGGAAGACAGACGAAGAACCACAAGGAGGCCAGTATTAGGGGACCACAGAGTGCATGGAAGAGAGCGAAGAACGAGAGCCCCAGAACTGTGCTAGCTGGGGAGGAGATTTAAACGACAAAGGACTGTCCTGAAAGCAACGGGGGAAGAGAAAGTGGCTTCAGAATAGCCACGTTTTTGGAAAAAGCAATATGGCCACCGAGCGGAGGAGAATGGTTTAAGTGGAGGGAGACTTGAGGCACGGAAAGCAAATAGAAGTCTACGGCAATGTAGAAGCAAGAAGTGGGGTCTGAGCTAGGGCTGTGGATGAGAGTAGAAAGAGCTGAAGGAAAAGGAAGGGCAGAGAGAGGAAGGGCAAGGAAAGGGAGGGGAGGTGAGAGGAGGAGAAGGAAGAATTCAGGCAAAGGAGGAAGGAGAAGGATGGGAAAGAAAGGGAAGGGAAGAAAAGAAATATTTTTTAAGTGCCTACCATTTTCCAGGCTCTGGGCTAAGCACTTTATAAACATCCTCATTGTCGATACAGGATAGACCTGAGAGACATCCATGTAAAATTGAATGGAGCAAGCAGGGCGTCACCATGTCTTGCACTGACTTGGTGCCCAATAAATGTTTGCTGAATGAGGTTGAATTAAGACAGAATGGAGATTCAATCAAAATTCAACCAAGCTGGTGAATTGGATGCTGGATTGGAGCATCATGGGTGGAAATGGAGAAGTTTGGAAGAGGGGTGGATTTTTTGGTGGGGAAGGATGACATCAATGTATTCATCATCGTATGGCAGGACTGGAAGGGATCTCAGAGTAATTCCTGTTAAAACAGGGTCGGGTTTTCTCTTTTGTTTTCTGAGAAGGAAAATCCGGTTCCAAAGAGCTTATCCATAATCACTGGGCTGGACATAGATTCTGCAGAAGGTCTGCCCTGTTCCATCCCACCTGAGATTACCCTCTAGGACAAACTGAGCCAACCTCTGCTCGAAGACTTCCTTTGAGACTTTTCTAGACCAATCTGCTTTGGGGAAGCAACTCAAAATGTTGGGAAGTTGTTCCTATTTTTTCCCACTGACATCCAGCCTAACCTGCATTGTTGCAATGTCTACTTCTCTGGTGCTCCCTTCTGGGGCCAGACACGAGTCTCATTCGCCTTCCATGCAGTAACTGTTAAGGTATGTGAAGACAGTATCTGGCGTGCCTTTTACTCCCAATAGCTCTGCTCCTAGTCTTCTCTTCTCCAGGCTAAACATTCCCAGTTTCTTCCACAGATTGCTCATGTGACATGAACTCCAGATCCCTTCATCATCTTTATTGCCTATCTCTGGACTACAGTTCGTTAAAGTCCTTAAATAATGATCCTCCCACTGAATATAATCCTCCAGCTGAACGTTGATGTAGAGTACAGTGGGATGGACCCTGACCTCCTTATACCTGGAAGCTTTTCCTTTTTCAGTGAAGTCCGAGATCACATTAGTGTTGGTGGTTGCCACGTCATGCTGCTGGTTCATGTTGAGCTTGAGTTACACTAAGACATCCAGATCTGCTCTGGATAACCTGATGTTTTCCCCATGTCAGACTCACTAAGCTGATTGGAGAACCTGAGCATGACTTTCCATTTATCTCTTTTGAATGATTAAATTATTATCATTACACAATTATTTGAATAATCGAATTCAGTCCAATGTCTCAAGATTCTCTTCACTTCTGATTGTGTCACCAGTGTTCTGTCTCTCCCTCCCAGATTGTTGTCATCTGCTAGCTAGATGAGTATAATATCTATTTCTTCATTCGAGCTGCTGATGAGAGTTTATTCAGCTCTTATTTGGGGCATTCCACTGGAGAACTCTTGCCAACTTAACACTGAACCAGGAGCAACTACTCACCATGGGACTCTAGATTTATAAGGCACCAGAAGGCACTTTAGAGAGAGATTTTTGAACATATCACTTCACAGATGGGCCCCAGAGGTCTAAGTAATTTATCCAAAGTCACATGGGCAGTGACAAAGGTTGGATTTGAAATCAAGTTCTCCACCTCCAAATCTAACTCTCTTTCCACTGCACCCCAGGGACCATCACTGATTTTGGCCATTCAACTGTCTCTGAATCCAAGAAACTGCACCTTCCTTTAGCCAAGATGTATCAGTCGTGCAAAGCTCCCAAGGGGCCTGGACCAGTTTGAAATGTAATTAGGAAATATTTGAGAAAACAAAAATAAAATAGAATGTTGAGAATATTATATTTGGTTTTCTAAGTAAATGTGGTCCTGTTCCTTCCTTTATGTATGCTTTTGTGCCTTGGTTTCTATTTGAGTTTGAAATAAAGGTATTTGCCCACTTTTTCACAAGTGTAATCAGAGATCCTCTGTCAGAATCTTTGCTAAGTGTACGTCATTTGAGCAACATTTTTTTTAAATGAAATAAAGGTGTCCCCTGGCACACTGAACATTGGGGGTCCCCAATCATGAAAAGCTCTAAATAAAATGTCTTCCTCAAAAGAGACCATTTGAAGGACAATCACCCAGGTGGGAGCATCCTGAGACACAGAGAGTCTTCACTAGCCTTCATCCACCTCCCACCCATCCAGGAAGCCAGCATCTTCCCTCTGGACTTGCTGGACTCAATTGTTCCCATGTTTTCTCTCCTTTTAGAAGAGTAACTCTTACTGATACACTGTGGTACAATCCAATGTGATGGACATCTCTACTAGCAGCAATGCAATGATGCAGGACAATTCTGAGGGACTCGGGAGAAACAATGCTAACCACATCCAGAGAAAGAACTGTGGGAGCGGACACGCAGAGGAAAAACAACTGTTTGATCCCACGGGTCGATGGGGACATGATTGGGGATGTAGACTCTAAGCGATCACCCCAGTACAAATATCATTAATATGGAAACAGGTCTTGATCAGTGACACACATAAAACCCAGTGCAATTGCTTGTTGGCTACGGGAGGGGGTTGGAAGGAGGGGAGGGAAAGAGCATGAATCTTGTAACCATGGGAAAAGAGTCTAAATTAATTAATTAAAAAACATTTTCAAAAAAAAAAAAAAAAGAAGAGAAACTCTTTGAGGACAGGGGTTGTTCTTGGCTCCCTTCTTAGCCCTGCATCGAGCACAGTCCCCGGCACACAATGGGCCCTCAATAGACACTTGTTGATCTGACCTACCTCTCAGGTGGTCGTGAGGCTCAAATAAGATAAGACACGCAAAGCATTTTCAAAATCATAATGCGCGATTGGAATGTTCGTCCTCGTCATCACCCACGTGGCTCCTGGCCTCCTCCACTGAGGGACCTTTGGGGATAGTGTGCCGCGGTGCCGCCATGCTCCTGGTGTAGTGAAGCTCATACAGCCTCATATGCATGTTATAATGTATTAGTCGTCCACAGCACCTCCAAGGAGTGGGTCTTCATGGGGGCCGCCTGGTGGCCTTCGGCATCCCCGGACAGATGCCTCCTGCTCTCCGTCCAAGGCTTTCGGTTCTGCCAAAGGCCAGCTGCCGAGAGCCGCCAATGTGGGGCTCCAGCCTGCCTACTCGGAGGGGAATTTAATCTGCAGGCTGCCGATGCATTTACACTTAACTCATCCCCAAGTTTTACTAGAGCCTGCCAATGGCCAAGAAAGCTCTTCAGGCTCTTTTATAAGCCCATTTTGCTTAGAAGCAGGAAGTGGCCTGTTCCTCTCCATAAACAGTCCAATCCCCGCAGGCTCGATTTCCACACTCGACTCCTGCACAAAGTGTCCCAGGCCCGCGGCTCCCCAGTCTGGGGGCCCCAGAAGGAAGGGGGTGTGGGACGCCGGGCTCCTGGACAAGGCCCTTCCTCTCCCGGGCGCCAGGCAGCACTCCCCCCCACACACACACACCTGGAACATGTCACCCCTCCCCGGGGATGGGCTTGTCTTTCTTCCCTGGTCTGGGAGTATTAATAGAAGGCCAGAGACCCCAGCGAGGATTTCTGGCCAGAAGACAGACTCCCTGAGCCACAGCCCAGAGCATGTCTTATGTAAAGCTCAGCGCCATGAATTCGGGCAGGAAGCAAGATTGATCCTTCTGGGAAGCTTTTGGCCTTGGCCTCTGACGAGGCTCCCTGACTCTCTCTGTGTCTCCAGACATCCCCAGGTCCGGACTTTTGCCCGAACGAGGCCCATCTGACATCTGAACCTCAGAGGAGCCGCCCAGCGCTGGGCAGCGGCACGCTCTGGCCCAGGACGCCTGGGGAAGCCTCCTCGGCCTTTCCTCGTCCTTCGGCCATGATTAAGGAGTAAAGGAGCTCGGGCAGAGGCGAGCCACAAGCACCCGAGAAATGACCGACTCTCCTGGATAACGGCATCTCGCAGGATCCGGCCAGCCTCCTTTGGGCCTGGGCAACACCTGCGGGTCGGGGGCTCTGCTTTTCCTGTGAAACGCAGCTTGGGTTAGGGGCGAGGGGCGGCAGAGCAGACCTCGGGAGCATGAATGAGCCATTGAGAGCGGAGCTGGCCTCCCAGAGGCTGTTAGAGGAGCCGGAACGGTTCTGATTGTCTCTGTGGGGCGAGCGCCTGCGGGACCAACGGCAGCCGGGCTCGGGGGCTCGCCGAGGCCTTTTTCATGACCTCGTTTCCAACATACGTTCCTCTTCTTTTCTTTTCCTGTCTTAGCTGCACTTAAAGTGGGCAGTGAAAGCTGAGTGGCTTGGTCTGGAGCCCACTTTGGGGTTCTGGGACACAATGCTGCAGTGTTTACACGAGAGGAGCGCTCGGAGCCGGGGAGAAACAGGGCAGCGTTTCTGCGCACATCTGGCTTTGCTTATTTGTCCGAAATAGGCCGCTATTAATGGACTATTAATATTAGGCTGCCGCTTTCTTTCCCTTCGGTCGGGGTGATGGGGAAGAGTCTCCCATGACTGCTCAGTCAGGCAGCCTGGGAAGAAGCCGAGAGCTGAGGCCGGGGTCATCCCAGACTTGGAGCTCAGGATCGATGGAGGCAGCTGGGGAGAGGGGAAGGGGGCGGCCATAGCACGCAAGATGCCAGGACCAGGGAGACAGCATAGACGGGAGACCACCACACGACACTCATCTGCATTTGTAGAGGCCAGGGCGGGAAGGGGCGCAGCCAGGAAATCATCAGACTGGGGGGACCCCCCATCCTGGGAGATCAGTATGTCAGCCACATGTCCAGAAGCTGACCTGAAAGAGGGCTCCGTCCTCTGGTCCCAAGAACAGCAATGCCATGGCCAGTGGGACAACTTGCCAGGACGAGTAAGCACCCTCCCTCCTCTTCTGAAAACCCCCAAAGAGCACTATCTCTGCTCCTCCCTGGGGAATCCTCCCGATTACCCACAAGGCGATTATTCCTGCTGATTAGGCTGCTGTAGGTTTCCTTAATTGCGGGAGGTATTATGGAGCTCCGGAAAGCAAGGAAGCCATTTTCCTTGGCAGGAAGAGAGGATGAAGGTGAAACAGGAAAGGCAGGTGCCCTCTAGGCTGTATCTAAGGTAGAGGTTTTGCCTTTTGTCCAGGACCCCTCCTCTCCAGGCCTGCCTCCCTATCTACTAAGCCACCTGACTGCAAGTTGGAAATGTCCATGGCACATTCCCAGTGGAGATGCCCAACAGGCAGCCAGGAACAGGGGTCTGGAATCCAGAAGAGAAATCAGAATTGGATTTGTAGATTGGAGCCATCTTCTAGAGATGATAAACAACAGGAGCTAATGAGATTTCCAAAAGAAGATGTGGAAAGGAGCATTGACTGGATGCCTACGATACACCAGGCACTGTGATAAGTGATATGACCTCATCTGATCCTCACAACAACTGTGAAAGAGAATCAGACACTCTTTTATTTTTAGCATTTTTTTTTTAATTTTAAAACCTTAACTTCTGTGTATTGGCTCCTAGGCAGAAGAGTGGTAAGGGTAGGCAATGGGGGTCAAGTGACTTGCCCAGGGTCACACAGCTGGGAAGTGTCTGAGGCCGGATTTGAACCTTCTGTCTCTAGGCCTGACTCTCCATCCACTGAGCTACCCAGCTGCCCTCTCTCTTTTTTATTTTTAATGTAATCAATCAGCAAACTTGAATCTGATCAATCAAGAATCTGAAGTGACCCTACTTAGCACTTGGTAGGTCACTAGGCAAGAGAGCTCACAAGTCACTTACTAGAAAGGCCACAAGCACTGCCCTCCCTTGGGCAGTGCTAGGCAAATTGGGAGGCTGAGATTGGTTCCCATGAAGTGGGAGAGAGACAGGAAGTGACACAGAAAAAGGACTATAAAAGGCGGGCCGAGACCAAGAAGCATTCAGGGCTTCCTTCCTTGGCTCATCCACAAGGACTCTCTTTCTCTCGGTTGGTGCTTTGGTGGGACACTCTCTTCAGTGTGAGCTCTAGTGAGATTCTTGGTGGTCTTAGCCTCGTGTGGGCTGAAGATTCTTGGTGGACTTTTTCAGCGTCTCCTGGTTCTTTGGATTTCAGCTTCCTAATTAGGACTTTGGAATCTAGTGAGACTCGCTTTCAGATCTGCATTTGCAGTTTAGGATTTAGGGTATTTGTAGCTAGGCCATTTTTTCTACCTCTTTCCTATATTTCATATCTCTAGCCAGTTGTAAATAAAAGCTGTTTACAGTCATTTTGCCTGGAAAAGTTGATTATTTTTATAAATGACAACCACAATTCAATTATTTTAATTCATTTGTTTAGTCAAACCAATTCTAAATCTTACACAACCCTGGAATGTAAGTGATGTTATTATCCCCATTTATAGTTGAGGAAAATGAGGCAGACTGAGATAAAGTGATTTGCCTGGGATCACACAGTGTCTAAAGTCAGATTTGAACTCAGGTCTTTTTGACTCTAGCCACTGTAGCTGTTGGGAGCCCAAGCTTAATGTTGACTCCTGGAAGAAACCTAGAGTTAGTTATCATGGGATGGATGAAAATCCAGTAAGGGAGACTTATATGGAATGGCCAGACATGTTGGAGGAGGACCAGGAAAGAGCACCATCTCAGCAGCCAGGAGAGGACCAGGATGGCCAACCATGTCACTTCCCCAGATTCACACACTCAAGTGAATCATCCTCAAATCTTGGTTCTTCCTCATCTCCCATAAATGATCATTTCTGAGGTCCTTTAAGGAGAAGACTTCCTAGACACAAGACTAATCTCCTCCTTGGGAATAGCTTCCCTCTCTGGTTCATCTTCTGTGCTTACAATGACACACTGAACAGAGGGCTCAACTTTAAGTTATGAAAACCTACATTGGGTCCTAGCTCAGACACTTCCTGGATGTTTGGACCTGAACAACTCACTTCATAAATCTGAGATCCATTTTCTTCATCTGTAAAATGAGGATCATCTCTCACAAGATCATGTGGGGGTAGATGCAGGTAGGAGGTTGGCCCCTTCTAGGCTCCTTTTAGCTCTAATTGAAGCACTGAGAGATTTCAATGACTTGTCTAAGGTCACCCAGCCAGGATCTGAAAGAGGCAGGATTTGAACCAATTCTTCTGGGCCCTGAGGCTAGTATACTAGATACCACACTATAATCTCTTTGGAAATATTGAAATGCCAACTGTAATTGGTACCAAAATGCTTGACAAATCTGTATATATAATAAAATAGGAATGTGTCCATCAGTAAAAATGTATTAATTGTCTACAATTTGTCAGATCCTGGTAATTCTTTAAAAATAACTGACGTAAGGTCTTGATCAATGACACATGCAAAACCCAGTGGAATTGCTTGTTGGCTATGGAGGGGGTGGGAGGAGGGGAGGGAAAGAACATGAATCATGGAACCATGGAAGATTTTTCTTAATTAATCAATAAAATTTATAATTAAAAATAAAATAATTGATGAACAATCTTGGAGTTAATCCCTCCTCCAGAGAGAGGATTTGTGAGCTGATTGTGTGGGGAAGGGGCAGCCTTATCTATCCAGACCAGAAAATCACATCACTTGGCCCTAGAGGGCAGAAGGAAGAATGAGGATGGCAGACCTTGCAAAGAAGAAAATATTTCCCAACAATGAGAGGATCCATAGAGTGGGATGGGCTGCCTCTGGAGGTGGTTGGCTCCCCCTCACTGGAGATCTTCAAACTGCTTGGGTGGTCACTCATCGGGGGAGGCTTACTCAGATCTGGGGTGGATGAGACGGGCTCCCTCAGGTCCTTCTCAGCTGGAAGATTCTGCAGTTCTGTGACCAAGGGTGTCAAGACTCCAATCAGAGACTTGGCCCAAGGTTTTGGACACACACACACACACACACACACACACACACACACACACACACGAGTGTCCCAGCACAGCCCAGGCCACTGAGTCTCCCTCATGGGCAGGAATTCATTCCCCACTCTGCTCTGCCCCCCGGCTTCCAGCAGCCCAGGATCCGGGGGACCTCAGGGTCTGGTGACTGTCCCGCCTTTCCCACCGCAGATCAGTGTTCTGAGGGGCGACTTTGGTGTTTTCACTCACTGCAGAATCTGTGATCTCCAGAAAGGATGTCCCTTGCTGGGCACAGTAACCTGATCCAGCCTGTGTGGAGAAGGAAACTTCAGTGATAGATACGGCTTTGTTATTCAAAGTGAGCTCCCTGCTCTCCTTGGCAATGGAAAATTGTGACCCAGGCTAACATATCTTCCCATTGTTTATAACTTGCGGAAAGTCAACACTCAGGGTCCCTGGGTCACACAGTAGGACCTACATTTGTTTTGGCCGCACGCAATTTATGGAACGGCAAGAAACAATAAAACATGAACTCACCAGTGTTTTCTTACCTAAAAATAACATGGAACTTGTAAAATCGGGGAGATTATGATGATAAAGGAGAAGACAGTCACTTAAAAGGTTGAAGCTAATGTTCCTGCATTCTCCTGGGCCTGTTCATGGAGGCCGGCACCTGGGGCTCCGTTGGCCTTGACCTCAGGAAATGGAGGGAGTGATAGTTCTTTTTTTTTTTTTTAATTTTAATTATTTTACTTTATTAATTAAGAATATTTTTCCATGGTTATATGATTCATGTTCTTTCCCTCCTCTCCTCCCTCCCCACTCCTGGAGCCAACGAGCAATATTTTACATGTTTCATTGATCAAGATCTATTTCCATATTATCAATATTTGCAATAGAGTGATTGTTTAGCGTCTACATCCCCAATCATATCCCCATCAAACCATGTGATCAATCATATGTTCTTCCTCTATGTTTCTACAGAAGGAGGGATATTTCAAACAACAAGGAGGACCCCTTGTGAGCTGGTCTTGGGGACGTGGGCATGGGAGCACTCCGGGCTCCTCAGAGTCCCTCAGCTCCTTCCCAAGTCAACTCTCCTTCACTTTTAGGGAGAAGGAAGAAGGAGACAAACCTGAGAGACAATTTTGAAGAAAGACCAACATGAACGTATTTGAAACGCCTCCTTGTTTCCAATTCTAGACACAACAAGCATTCACTAAATTCTTCCCATGTGCCAGTCTCTCCTTGGGTTTTTGTGACCCTGCTCTCTTGGTTCTTCCACCTCAGTAGTCATTGCTTTTCAGTTGTCTTTGTTGGGGAATCCACGATGATCAGGCTTCCAGACATTCTTCAAGATAGCTTCTGACAAGAAAGCCCCAAATATATGAAGAATCAATACTGATCGTCTTGGGAAGATTGTATTAAAAATTGAGGGAATCAGGAAAGACCTCAATAAAGTACCCATAGAGGCAACTAAGACTTATACCAGATGGAAGAGAGAAGGGAGAAGATTCTAGGAATGGAGGATGGCTACTTCAGAGTCATGGGAGATTGGCCAATATGACAGCAAAGGAAAATAATAAATGTTGGAGGGGATGTGGCAAAATTGGGACACTAATGCATTGCTGGTGGAGTTGTGAACTGATCCCACCATTCTGGAAGGCAATTTGGAACTATGCCCAAAGGGCTTTAAAAGACTGTCTGACCCTTTGATCCAGCCATACTACTGCCGAGTTTTATACACCAAAGAGATAATAAGGGAAAAAAAAAAAAACTTGTACAAAAATATTCATAGCCGCACTCTTTGTAGTGGCAAAAAAACTGGAAAACAAGGAGGTGTCCCTCGATTGGGGAATGGCTGTACAAATTGTGGTATATGATGGTAATGGAATACTATTGTGTTGTAAGGAATGATGAACTGCTTGATTTCTATAAGAATTGGGAAGACCTCCATGAACTGATGCAGAACAAAATGAGCAGAAACAGGAGAACATTGTACACAGAGACGGATACATTGTGGGATGATCAAATGTAACAGGCTCTGCTAATAATAGAAATGCAGTGATCCAGGACAATTCTGAAGGACTCATGAGAAAGAACACTATCCACATTGGGAGAAAGAACTGTGGGAGCAGAAACACAGAAGAAAAACATGATTTATCACTTGTTTATATGTGTATATGATTGGGGGTTTTCGTGTTTAAAAGATGACTCTATTACAAAAATGAATAATATGGAAATAGGTTTTGAGTGATAATACATGTATAGCCCAATGGAATTGCTTGTCAGCTCCAGGGGGTGGGGGCAGAGGGGAGGGAGAGAACATGAATCATGCAACCATGGAAAAATATTTAAAAATAAATATATTTTTTTAAAAGACATGGAGAGAGGTGATGGAGTGTTCTGTGTAAGGAACTGTAAGTAGGGCAGGATGGCTGGACACAGTGGAATTCTGGTACATGGTTATCAACTGGCTCTCTGGGGGAAGGGAATGTACTATTTACATAATTTTAATGAACATTTTCTCCATAACTTTCTCAAATCTAGCCAATCAACAAAACAATAAACCAAGCCTATATTTGCAGCATTTGCCTACTTGCAAAATGTAAATATTCTTCCTGAAAATTTAACAATTGACTTTATTGAGCTCGTTTGAGCCTCCTTCAACACACCTCTAGTTGGACTAACCAGCTTGTGAAAAGCCTGGAAAGATAGAAAGGGGAAAGGATGATGGGGGTTACACATCAAACACCCTGGAGGAAATAGTGAGCCCAAGAACATTATAGGGAGAAGGAGCAATAGTATCAGATAATGTCAGAGGATGGATTAGAGTGGAGAAGGGTTTGATTAGGAAGCCTTTGTAATAGTCTCATCAAAAGGTGATGATAAAGTTCTGGATGAGGGTAGATCAAAAGTTTATCTATCAGAGGGCAGCTGGGTGGCTCGGTGAATGGAAAGCCAGGTCCAGAGATGGGAGGTCCTGGGTTCAAATCTGGCCTCAGACACTTCCTAGTTGTGTGACCCTGGGCAAGTCACTTGACCCCCATTGCCTAAGCCCTCACCACTCTCCTCCCTTAGAACCAATACACAGTATTGATTCTAAGATGGAAGGTAAGGGTTAAAAAAAAAAAAAAGTTTACCTACCAGGAGGTTCTACTTCCCCCCAGAGCTAATGAAAAGCCTAATTGGCATAGGAAGGCAGGCCTTCTCTCCAGGGTAGTAGAATTATCCTCCTTCTATAACTGAAATCATGTGACCAAAATTACATGAGATCCAACTCATAAAATAATGTAAGATTAGAATACTGGGCCAGATCCCTCAGCTGTGTGCTCGCGGCACCTTCGATCCCTGATTCTGCTGCACAGTCAGAATCTGGATTCAGATTTAACCACCCAAACCAAAAAGAAATGGAAGGGATGCCCCCCTCTTTCCATTACCACCCCATGACCGTAGGACTTTGTGTATATGGAGGGAGAGTGAAGGGGTTATCTAGTAATAAGTTTGTTGAAGCTTAAGGAATGTTGTGGAACTGCTTTGGCGACCAAGCTTGGGCCAAGGAAAGACCTTCTCCTATCATCATAGAGGACCCTTGTGCTAGTCTCCTGACCGGGATATGGCCCAGAATCCTCTTGGGATTTGGGACTTTAATTTGCTGTGGTTATTTTTACTTAGTCTCAAATCTGAAATTAATTTTGGGCTATTTCCATTTTGCTCAGAGAGACAGTTCCAAGACTAAAGGGTCCACTTCTGCTCTACTCTGCCTTGGTCAAAGCTCACCTGAAACATTATATTCAGGTCTAGGAACCACAGTTTAAAAGGACTGATATATGGGTATAAGATTGGGGGTTTGGGTTTTTAAAAATTACTGTTAATTGATAAAGCAGAGCCTGCCCCGAGTAGGGAACTCAGGATGGAGAAGATTCTGAAGTCCATCAAAAATGAATATCAAGTGAAGATCATAAGGGAGGGTGGGGAGACTTTAGAGTTCAAGGCTACTTTGTGGAAGGAGAATTCATGATCCTAATAATGGTAGAATTTATGTGGTCCTTTTACCTCTACAAAGCATTTTCCATATATATCAACTAACTCTTACAACAACGCTGTGAGATAGAGGACTTCTTTTGGTCCCCATTTTCTAGATGAGGGATACGAGTCTGAGAAAGGTTAGTGACTTGCCCAGGATCTCAAAGTTACTTAGTTTCCTTAGGCAGAATTTGGACTCAGGTATTCTTGATTCCAAATCCAGCCCTCTATCCACTGTACCACCAAGACAAATTCTGCTTGACCCAAGGGACAAGCTCTGATGGGAGTGGAAGAGAAACTATTTAAGGCAAAAGCACAGAAGTATCTTCCTAAGATTTCTGTCTGACCTAGGGTGACATGAGCTGCTCTGGGAAGTGGTGGTCCCCCCCCCCATTGGAGGACTTCAAGAAGAGAGATTGTATAGGCTCTTCTTGGATATATTTTATAGGGGATTCCTCTCATGGATGGATGGATAGATAGATGGATAAGACTCCACTGTCCCTCTCAATTCTCTTACTCAGGGATTCTGGGATCAGAAGAAAGAAAGATTTTGGTTAACTCTAAGAGAAATGCTTTCTAACAATGAGAACTGTTCAAAGAAGGGTCACACGATAGCTCTTGTGGCATCTCTCTCAGCAGAGCCTTTAAGGGAAGTCTGGATGGAGGGAATCTCAATGAAACCTTAGTGGGGATGGGTGGCCTTTCTGATTTTCAGTGTCACATGGAACCACACCTATTCAGGAAATGCCCTAAAGGTCCACCTTCTTGGCCAAGTCCTATCTCAGAACTTTCCTTTATCATGGACCACTCTTGGGATCATAAGCAGCCATCCCTTCCATGGTGTCCTCTAAATGAAACTAGTCTGAGAGTGAGGAGGCTCAGCCTGGGTCTCCTCTTCTGATCTCGTTGACAACAGGAATTGATTTGGAGCTTCCTTGGCCTGCCCACTGCTTAGCAAGCACCTGGCACAGAGAAGGGGATTATTAAATGCTTGCCTCGCCTGTTTCCATCCCAAATAGGAGGAGGCTGAATGGAGTGACCTTGACCCCACCCTACAGGGCTACAAGCCTATGGATCCATTTGGCTAAAGCATGCAGAGTCAAGAACTGATCCTCTCCTATGCTCTGTGTCATGCCTGGCCCTGAGCCAGGCACCGAAGGGTGCTTGAAAAATATTATTTGATGATGAACTCTGATGCTGTCCATTTGATTTACCAAACCACGTCTGTAAATTAGACCTCGGAAAGATTCGTCACTCTTTTCTTCTTTCTTTCATGAATGTCTTCAAAGGGAAAATAGGTGCTTGACAGGCAAAAAGCTTCCCCAGCCAGGCTTGTGTCCTGAGGACACTGGGGCTGGGAAGATGATGTATATTTGTGTATGTCTAAATCTCTTTGTCAGATCAAAGAGGAACCGTGGGGAGAACGAATGAAGCTGGACAGCAGAGGACCTTATCAGTCAGCTTGGCTTGATCACAAACAAGGAAGCTTCGAGGGCCAGGACCGTGGCTTCCTCCCTACTGCTCACACCCTTCTCCCCCTTGGAATGATGCCTGTTCTTTGCCTCTTGCATGTAGCTGCCAGGGAGGTGGGATAGAGCACCCCCAGCCCAGAAACACCCCCTTCTGAACTATTCTCTGCTCCTCTGGTCTGTCATGACTGGGTCCTCTCCTACTTTACACATCAGACTATCGCTATGTGGATTCCTAGCATTTGTCATTAATTTACTTTGCTATTTCATTGGAGCTCTCAGTTTATCGATGTATAGACACCCTCAAATGGAGCAGGCCCCAGCTCAGCCATGTCTTTGCGTCGTTGGCAACTCTTGATGATGTAGTTGGTATTTTTGCAATCATTTTCCCAAAATATTAATAATTTTATGATGCTTTACTGGTATCTATTATGTATTTGTTAAAAATATTATTTAGGATTATTATTCTCTTGTGCTTGTTTTCACTGGCAATACTTCTATTTACTACTTCTATTTCCTCCTCTAATATCCTCTCTTCTTTCTGATATCTTGACATTCAATCCCTTAATCCCAACATAATTAAACTGCCTGAAGCCAGAACCTCCTCTATCAATGAATTATTTAGTCCAGTATCTCCTCTCATCTTTAATTGGATTAATTGTATGTCTTACTTCACATTGGGTACTGCAATATTTGAGTCAAGGTATGGAGGACAATGTCATTGATGGAAAAATAAAAGCCTATTGATAGATTTTTCCCATTTTTTACCTCTTGTTAGGCCCTTTCTCATTTTATCCTTAAATATCCCTGGGATTATCTAGTTTGGTTGAGTCTTATCAAGCTTCCTATCAAATTTTTTCCCTCCATACATATAGATTCCCACTTCTCATTGTAAAAGGGAATTCTTGGTTCTCTTTGAGTTCACATTTGTGAAAAGGGAATCCTTTGTTCTCTTTACTTAGTTAACACTTTGGTTGGCAATCCTGAACTAGGTGGAGGAGCTCACAAACCACTTAGTGAGTTCATGCCTTACTTGATGCTAAGTGAAAACAAGCCAGACATTTAAGAGTTCACACACTCAGAAAGGTGTGGTTCCAAAGGTCAGACAATTTGGAAACTGTGATTTAGCCCCTGTGAAAAGAGGCAGGGACAGGAAATCACCATAAAAGCCATAAAAATCCCTGAGCAGAAGAGGACTGGTGAAAGAGGTCTGGTGAAGGAGCCTAGTAGAGAGTGAACTCCAAGAAGAGTCACTCCAAGAAGGAAGTCGGCTTTAAGAAGCAGCTCGGCTCAAAGAAGAAAGTCGGTCTCAGCAGTCATCTTCAGCACCAGTCATTGTCTTCGGTGAGTGGATAGCTGGTTTTCCCTTCCTGTCTTCTGGAGATAGTTTCATGCTGATTGAAGGTTAACAAGTCCTGGCTGAGCCAAGCACTGGAACAATATTTAGTTAGATAGGCTAATATCTTTTCTACCCTTTTGTACTTTCACACTTTCACCTCTTCTATAAATAAAAGATTAATAATTTTCATATATGTAGCCAAACCATTAATTTTAATGCTTACTTCACTAGTTTATGAGACGATATTGTTGATAATCTTTGATCATCTTCATCCCTGATGCCATTTGTCATTCAGTCATTTTTCAGTTGTGTCTGACTTTTGGTGACCCCTTTTGGGGTTTTCTTGTCAAAGATCCTTGAATGGTTTGTCATGTGCTTCTACAGCTCATTTTACATTCAACAAAACTGAAGCAAACGGGATTAAGTGACTTGCCCAGGGTCACACAGCTAGTAAGTGCCTGAGGCCAGATTTGAACTCAGGAAGAAGAGTCTTCTCAACTCCAAGCCCAGGGCTCTATCTATTCTTTGACCTAGCTGCACAATGCTATTTGCAATGATCACTTAAGGGAAAAGTGATACAGTAAGAATCCTAAATGAGAGAAACTTAAGACATGGAACATGCACATAAGTTGAGCATGGTCCAGCCATCTGGCTGACTTTCCACGCATAGCTGCACCCAGGAGACACCTGAAGTGTTCATGACAGTCAGTTCCTTGCAGCAGAAACCCCCTCTCTACCATTACTGATCAGACGAGAGCTGCTCTCAAGGTGGTCCATAGATTCTTTCAGAGCCAGAACTATTGGAGGTGTCTCCTAGAGTTTAGCACACTGGCTAGCTCAGGGTAGCTCTGTGGTAAATGCTTGTGGCCTTGGTGAAACCTTCCCTTTTGCCACTTCCCCCGTGGCTCCTGGGTCATTTCTCTGAAGTCAAGCAAAGCAAAGGTAATCCTTCCCTCTCTGACATCCCTAAAAATCCTTACCTGCATCTCTCCTCTCACATGCTCTTTTCCCTAAACCATATCTCCCCATTTCCTTCACCCCATCTGTATTGGGCATTCTGGAGGCTCTTGCCCATCTGGGCTGCCCTCATGTGATTGGACTTAGTATTATCAGCATCCTCCTCTGGGACTCTGTTTTCTCCTCTACTGGAGTCATCCTTGGCTGGAGGCCTCCGAACCTCGTGGAGGTGACTGACCCTTGGACTCTGAGTCTGGCCAGGGAGCACAGGGCCTGTCTGGCCCGCTAAAGCTGGGAAGGCTTTGTCTAAAGGACCAGAGACTGACCCCGTACTTGTTATCTGAGGCCCAGCTGGGCCATATCATGAAGAGGCTCATAACTACGAGGTCAACCATTGGGTCATGGATTTGTTTTCAGCCTTAGTAGCTCATGAATCCATCAAACTATAAATACGCAGTAAGTGCCTCCTTTGTACTAGGTGCTGGGCTAAGTGCACAGGGAGAGAAGGCAGGACTCGAGTTTTGTACAAGTGGGCTTAGTCCACACCGCGAATGCAATCATGGACCTAGAAAGTGTTCCTAGCAGAGTCATTCGCCTCCCAGCCCTGTCTGGTTTTCTAAGCATTTTACATGTTATTTGAAGCTGGGGAAGACCCCAGGAATCATTGACTTTCTGTGCTGCGATAAGACAAGGACAAGCTTTGCGGAAGATTTGATGTATGAGATTAGCACATGGAAAAGTGGTTCTGATCACATCCCCAAAGCACCAAACGGGCAAGAAGGCAAATGGAAGCTCCTTGGATGTAGAAAGTCTCTTGGGATCATAGATTTGGGAGGTGGAAGGGACCGTAGGTGTTCTCTGGTCCAACTTCTTCATTTGACAGAATCCCCAGGAAGTGACCTTGTTTGGCCTAGATCGTGAGATCTGGGATTACAGCCTGGGCCACCATTCTCACAAGCCTGAACTCTTTTCCATACATTGGGCTTGAAGAAGGAGCCTCAACAAGGAGAATTTACACAGTTAGTGATGGCCGCCTGTGCTAATTCATAACGTCAACAGCCACTCATTGTCTGCCTACAATAGAAGAGGTACAATCTTCCAGGCTTGGGGATGCTCTCTTTCTTTGTCTCCTGGGTTGGAGCATGCTAGCTTCTTTTCACAATGCCTAGAAGAGAATGAGGGGAAGGCACTGAAGAGTAGATCCCAGACCAATAGGAATCTGCTCTTCCAATTCATCTAGGTTCTAAGTCACTTCCTTCTTCTAACACTCTAGGTTCTACGTTCTAAGGTCCCTCCTGCTTGGATATCTCATAGCTTTGGGGAAGTCCCAGTAGCCCATAATTATGAAACCTCCAATGTTGCTTGGCTTTCTGAGGGACTCCCACTTCTGAGGGCTTCTTGCACCAGTGACCCTGGTCTGGACACCTGCATCATACCAAAAGCCTAAAGGGCGCAGCCCCCAGAACTTTAGGGCAGATTCTAACAGATGCTAGGGGAAAGTCAAAGCACAACAAAGGAGTTCATAACCAGCCTGAGCAATAGAAAGAAGATACGGTCAGTTCTATTGCCAGCAATCACCAGGACCAACTTGCTGACTCATGTACTCATTGCTCTAAGAATGGACAGGCATTACTATTCTACTGATAATTAAGCTACTTGTCCTACCAGTAACACCACCTCTGAGGTTCTCTCTCTCTCTCTCTCTCTCTGTGTCTGTATCTGTCGGTGTTTATTTGTGTCTATGTCTGTCTGTCTGTCTGTCTCTGTCTCTCTTTCTAAACCTTTGGCTGTCAACCCATTGAGCCTGGAGATCAGAAATCCTCCAAGACTCATAAGATTACTGCCAAGGTACCTTGGTATACCAGGTAGGATTCAAAACAGTATCAGGACTACATGGGGTTAAATCTAGTCTCCCACTCAGGGCCCGAGTGATCCAGAGCAAATCACTTTGCTGCTCTGGATCTTGTCAACATCATCAATAAAATGAGGAAGCTGGACTCTGTGATTAGCTATAAATCAATGATTCTTTGCTATCTAACATCATTATACCTAGAATTGAGTCCAGAGGAGATTAAAAATGATAGAGAAAGGAATAGCCTTCAACTGGGGAATGGCTGAACAAATTGGGGTACGTTGTCATAATTGTGACAAAAGAAACGCTGAATGGGATGATTTAAAGCAAACAAACAAACTTGGAAAGACTTATACGAACTGATGCAAAGCAAAGTGAGCAGAACCAGCTAGTATCTGCAATGCAGGTCCTAAGATAACCCCCAGGGACTGGCCATGAATGAAAAGTGTTACCCACAGTCATAGAAGGAAATGCCAGCGTATGAATGCAGCTTAAACCATGCCATTTCTTTGTTCCTACATGCGTGGTAGATGTACTGCATGACAAGACAGCCAGAACCTATAGGCAACGGTCGGCAACCTTTTTGGCCATGAGAGCCATAAACACATGAGGAAGGAGGAGGATGGAGGCGGAAGGCGCTAGAATATGGGGGTGGGGGCTGAAGGGCCCTCTGGGGCACATCCTGGGGCTCTGCCCTTACTGGCAGGTCGGAAGGTGGAGCCAGATATGGCTCGAGAGCCATATGTTGCTGACCCCTGCTATAGCAGATCATTTGCCATTGGAGGACAGGCCAGGGAAGGGAGTAGAGAACTTGAGTTGCAAAAAGTCTCAAAAGCCATTGTTAAAAAAGGGTTTCTACCTGTAATGAAAAACAATAACAGGAATGAATAGGTTTTTTAAAAGAGAGAAATTCCTGAGCCCATGCCCCGAGGGCTCTCTGAACCTGCAGCTGGTATTTCTAGGGCTCAGCTCCAACAATTCCAGGCTTACAGAGGTCAGCTTCTTAAGGGAAGGGTAGCTTTATTTTGTTCTTTCTACATCCAACAATTGATCCAGCACCTGGTGGACAGTCATGGCTAGCTCGAAAGTCCACAAGAGTTGCTTTTTCCCAATGGTCTTGTCAAGTAAACAATGGAATAGTTATGTCCCCATTTTCCAGAGGAGTAAACTGAGAGGCAAAGCTCATTGAACAGGCAGCTGAATGGAGGCACCATGCCCTTTGACCATCCTGAGCTGGATGTGCTCCTGAGACTGCCTCAATGCACCATGGATGCTCATTGTGCTTCCCTAGCATAGACAAGGGGATTAGACAGGAGGGAGACCAAGCACTGCTTCTTCTCTGGAGTGCTCCACATTCCTATCTCCAAAGTGGGAAGCACTGCCTCAGGATCAGTGGCAGAGGTCTGGGGAGACTCCGAATCAGAAAGACTTTAGAGGATGAGATGGGGAAGAGGGAGCTGGGGATTGGCTTATGCCAAGCTTTGTCCAATCAGGGACTCCAATAACAACTGATGCTTCAAGGTCCCTTGGAATTCCACAAGAGTGGTTCCTTCCCAGTGCCCTTTGCCAAGTAAACAATGGAAAAAGCTATGTCCCCGTTTCCCAGATGGACAAACTGAGCTTCACAGAAGGACTCATTAATGAGTGAGCGGCACATTTGGGATTCTAACCCAAGACTTCTGCCTCCAAATTTCTCCATCCCCCACAGCTGGCTCTTTACTAGGCGTCCATGCCCATGCGCAAAGGAGCATGCAGATGGATGTAGAGTTTGAATAAGCAAATCTAAATCTGCCTTAATTGTTTTGTTAGGCTCGTCAAGATTAATTAGGAGTCTGAAGGAAAAACAAATATTAGAAACTGCTGTGCTTGCCGTGGGGCCCCTCCCCTCCCTGCTTACAGGGTCTTGGCTTTATTTTGGCCAACAAGGGGAGTTTCTGATTTTCCAGGAGAAAACGCTCTCTGACCTCCCGGGTTTAGGTTTGAAATCGAGACTCTGTCTTCGGGGCTTCAAGGCGGTTTCTGGCTCCTTATAGGATATGATTTCCCAACCCGGAGGAAAAATGCTTCCAGTGCCTTCCCCAGGAGCACTGGGGGGGGGGGGGGTGGGATTCAATCTAGCCATGGAGGAAGCCAGGCGACCTTGGATGAGGTACAAGAGCCAGAGAGGGGCCTCTGGAGAGTTTTTCCACAATGGCTCAAGCTAGTGGCAGAGGGTCCAACAGCATTTGGGCAGAGGGTCTGCCTCATGTTACAGCCACTATTCCAAGGGCAGCGGCTCCCACGGGCATACTGGCATAGGACGGAAGGGACTTCGCCTCCTGCCAGTCTAGGGAAGAAGAGCCGATGAGTATTCTTGTCTCCATTTTACAGATGAGGAAACTAAGTCTCTGAAAAGGAAAGGCCTTCCCCACAATAGACAGCTCGAGGGTGTCAGGGCTCTGGACACCAAAGTCCCTGGCAGCCTTCCCCCTCAGAATGGGCAATTGGGAATGTGCCCACCAGGTAAGCAGCAAAAAAGCTGGACCCGTCCCAGATTTGTCACTGCTCCCTCCGGTTCTGATGCCCCTGGAACAGGGGACCCGAGTCCCACCGGATCTGATGACCATCCACACACCACAGTGGCCAGGAGGGGAAGGACCCGGCTCTCCCTGCCTCGGCTCCCTGCCCCCCAGCCACGCAGGGCCTCTTTGACCCAAGACCCCCCCAGCATAGGCCCCTTCCTTCAGAGCTGCTCTAAGCCACTTTGCGGAGCCCAGCGCCAGCATGGAGGGCTGAGTTCGAATCACAGCCTTTCAGAGCAAGAATGGACCCTGCCATGGTCCAGTCCATCCTGACCACAGCAAACCAGAGAAGGGGTCTGCTGGTCTTTGGCTGGAAACCTCGTGTGAGAGAAGACTCTCCACATGTGCAGGTGGCGGCCCTTCTGCGCCTGGCTCAATCCTTCATGTACTGAACCTAAACCAAGCTCTTCCAGCTCTCCCCATTGCTCGTGACTGCCTTCTGGGGTCGGACCAGGCAAGTCGGATCCTTCTTTCATGAACAGCCCTTCAAATACCCGCAGGCAGCCGCCAGGCTCCTCTTCCCCTGCCCATTGCCCCCAGCCTTGTCTTCTCTGAAAGACCCCCTGAGTTTCTCATCTTGCATGGGCTGTCTCTGGGTCCTTGGACAGGTTCTTAGAAGACCGTAATGCCCAGAAATGAGCACAGTCATCCCCCTGTCAGAGCACTATGGAAAGAACGTTTCCTTTGGTGTCTCAGGCCCTGGGTTCGAATCTCAGCTCTGCTCCTCACTATGGAGGGCACCCTTTCCTTGTAAGGGGCTCCCAGGGCTACTGTTCCTGGAGAGAAGGTCCCCGAGGGCTCAGAAGCTCATGAACCTGAGGCTGAGCTATCCGACTTACTGCCCCGGGCAGATCTGTTCCTTCTTGAGGCCTGGCCTCCTCCTCCAGAAAGCGCAAGGGCTGGACTTATTCCTAAGGACAGTGGCCTTGGCCTCCATGATGGCCCATCACAGCGAGAGACAGCCTCCCTCAGGCCCCTCTCGCAATCCAGAGCTTGTTCACATGGGGTGGATTTGTTCGGAAAATTCTGTTTGTTTTGTGTCTTTCCACTGGGCCGGGCCCAGCAGGCCACATTCCCCAGGTTCTGGGGTCACGCCTCCTGCTGCCTCCAGGACCCTCTTCCTCTGAGCCCTGCGGCAAGAATGCCGGCTGGTCCAGAGCCTGGTGGATGGGGCAGAAGCATGCCAGGAAGGAGAAGTGCCTCCGTGGCCCTGCCGGAGCTCGGAAAAGCCTCTCTGTGCCTTCTCCTCGGAGCCCTTGGAAGAGCCAGTCCAGGCAAGGGCTCCCGTTTCTGAATGTCCACAGAGAGGGGCTCTCGTGCCCTCCTCTTGTCCCCTACCAGTGTGACGCTGAGCCCACAGAGCCTGGAGGGCTGCCCTGGAGGAGGCCTCAGAGCCTGGAATCTAGAGCCCAAAGGATGTCAGGCCATTCCAGTGGAGCCCTGAGGAAACTAAGGCACGGAGAGATGCCCCGGTGCCCCCAGCATCGCCCAGGGGAGTCCATGGAGCTCTCATACATCCACCTGCCCCTGGAGCCCGGCCTTCCTTGGCAGAGAGTCTCTGTGATGCCGCTCCTTCCTTTGTTCATTCAGGTGTCTATTCAGGGCACCCAGGCTGGACTCCATTCTGGAAGCACTGCAGCAAGGACAAGAAGTCCCTGCCTTAGGGGTCTGGGAACCCGCAAAGAAAAGCTGGGGGGGGGGAAGGGGAGAGGGAGAGACAGAGACAGAGACAGAGAGATAGAGAGAAAGGGAGGGAGACAGAGAGACAAAGACTGAGACAGAGACACAGAGACAGAGACAGAAGAAGGGAGGGAGAGACAGAGACAGAGAGACAGAGACAGACAGAAAGACAGAAAGAGACAGACAGAGAGACAAAGAGAAAGGGAGGGAGACAGAGAGACAGAGACTGAGATAGAAACACAGAGACAGAGACAGAGAAACAGAGACAGAGAGAAAGGGAGGGAGAGAGAGACACAGAGACAGAGATAGAGGAAGGAAGGGGATAGAGAGACAGAGAGAGACAGAGAGACAGAGACAGAGGAAGGGAGGGAGAGAGGGAGAGAGACAAGGCCCTGGTCCAAGGCTCTCCGGGAGGAGGGAACTTCCAGTAAGAAAAGGCCCTTCACCAGTGCAGCTGGGTGTCATGGCTGCAGCCTCCAGTCTTCGAGTTCTCTGGAATGTTGGGAGGGTATGACTTGCCTGGGTCTTGGGTTCAGAGGGGCTCAACTTTCTATTCACAAATTATTTTCTTTTTTCTTATCTTTTGTTTCATTCGTTTTAAGGCTGATTTTCCATTTGAATGTATGGAATTGTGCCCAGTACTTGATCCTGAAGGATCCACTTACAGTGTCTAAGAACCCCAATACCACTGCGTACCCCAAAGATTAGGACGCTGAAACCTGCCATTGGATTGAATCTTATGGGACGACAATGGACGCGTGAGGCCGACCCCAGATAAACTAGGGAGTATTACTAAGCCCTGCTCAGTGCTCGTAGGCGATGATCTTGTGGTGCCAAGGGGAGGAGAGCCGTCTCAGGGGGATCAGAGGAGCGAGTGTTCTACAAAGGCTCTGAATGGGCTCTGTCTGACTTAGCCTGGCATGGCACCTCCTTTGGAGAGAACATTCTCTCTCAGCTCCAGCTCTGGCTCACCATCCCGATGGCTCTTGAATAGAGTAGAAATCAGACTAGAGGATCTCATGTCCCTTTTTGTCCTCCTTCTGTCCCTCTTTTTCTTTGGCATGGCAGAGGGCGGGTACCTGCCCTGTAGGCTTGGGGGACATCAGTTCTCTCTACTAGATGGTGGACACGGAGCAGGAACTTGTTATAATTTTTAAAAATTTACATATTTTTTCTTATTTTGGGGAAATGCAATTCACGTATTCTTTGAGTGACTTCCTTAAGGCATTTTTCAGTGATTCATCCAGCCATACATCCTACACCAAGTCTGTTATTATTGTAAAAGAATCCCTACCTTTTGTGTCAGCATCAGGTTATCTCTGAGCTCGTCTGTACAGTTAGATGCTGGGCAGCATCTCATCCTCCTGAGGGAGAATCACAGAGCTGGCCTAAAGGTCCCACATTTTAAAGACCATTTTAGGGAAAGATATTGCCAGTGATATGGACCAGAAAAGCAGATCTGCTGGAGAAAATGCTGTAAGGACGATTCCAGATGGCAGCCATAGAAGATGTCCTCAGAAGTCAGACGCCACCTCATGAGACTCCGAGGGAGCCTTTGGTTATAACGAGCTGAGCCGTCCTTCCGCTTCTCTTCTTCTCATGTGCTGATGCTCTCTTATTTTGGTGGTAGAACTCTTGTACCTGAAAGAGGGTGATGCCCCTGCTGGCTGCTCATCAATGAGTGTATCCATCATTTTTAATATGTTAAGAACCCCCCCCCCCCAATGTCATTAGAGCCTCCATGAAATGTCTAATTCTGTTGGGCCCTCACGTGCCCTGGTGCAACACTCCTGAAATGTTTACAGAGTTGACGTGGAATGATTCACTGGGTGACTCACATGTCCCAAGAATCAGAGGGGGGATCTGCAGGCTTAACACTAGCCAGTGCCTTTCCTGTCCTGGTCCGTGAAGACTGGCTTCAAAGTCTAAAAGGGGAAAGTGTCATTGATCTTGGAAATAGCTCTGACTGAATCAGTTGGCAATTTGGCCCCACTCTGATTGAATTAAGAACCAATCCAGGGTGCTTATCTGCCAGCACACTACTAAGATGAGAGACGGATACATGGGCACGCTGAGCATGGGCACACTGAGGGGCTCCTTGACCCTCACAAGATGCTTCCTCCTCTCTCACCTGACTGCTGGCTCTCATCCTGTCGGAGGATGGAGTCCGCCAGTTCAGAGGGACTCAGAAAAGCGATGCCACAAAGAGCTTAAATAGCCCCAACTTTCCTTCCACATTAGCCTCAGCTCATGAAACATCAGTGTGATGGCTGGCCTTCGTGCTGAGGAGGCCAGATGCCTCCATGGTTGTCTCTCTAAAGCACAGCTGAGTGACTCCTTTCGGGATTCAGCTTCGAGGGCACAGTACGGCAGGGGCCCAAAAGCTCAGCACTAGCAGATGGCTGGGTATTGCAGACACATCAGCAGGTAGTGCCAGTGTTGGGGCACTGTTGCCCTTCTGCTTTCTCCCACTCCACCCCCCCCAGTCCCCAGCCATGTCCACACCAATCCAAGAAAACATCCCCAGTTCTAGGTAAGCCCAAAAAGGCATTCTGGCAGGCTAGAAAGCCCAGAGAATTGTGGGTAAGTCCCAGCACTGAAATGTATTAACTAGGTGGCCATGGGCATGGCTTCTCCCTGAAAAAGGATCACTTTCCTCATCTATAAAGTCACCTCCTGGGACAGTCCTAAAGATCAGAATTTGAGACGATGTATGTGAAGCCCTTTGGGAATGTCAGCTGCTGATTTTTAAACTCCACATGGTCATGGGATGGTTCCCCTTAGGAGGTGGAGTTCCAGGAAGTGGGCAGTAGGTTGGGCAGGTGGGCAGGGAGGCTCCCGTGTGTGCTGGGAGAGACGTCAAGTTTAGGATCCCCCAGAGCCCCCATCGTAAATGGAATTCCCTCTCCCCGTTGCATTTAACTGCCTCGAACATTGTTAAGTGTTGGGCAAATTGAGCCCCCTGCGGTCCTCGCTGTGGATAATGGCAGCCTTTGCTAATGAGGGGTTCCAGTCCCAACCTCCTGAAGAAGGCTCTGGGGAAGGATCGAGGGAGCTTCGGAACGACACATTTGGAGGTGGCTTTTGTTTTTAAGACACGGATCCACAAGAGACTTTTGGCCTGCCTCATTCTCATCCTCCATCTGCTCGCAACATCTCTCCATCTCACAAGCCTTTTGCAACAACCCAGCAAACACACCAAGTCCTCTAGCTATGGCATCCCCGGTTCCTCTTGGCTCGTTCTCTTCGGTCCGGCTCCTGACCGCCCCGTTCCCTCCCCAGAGTCCTCAGGGATCCCAGTTGTCCAATCGTGTGACCTTTTCTTGACTGGCCCCGTTCTTGACTTCTCTACAGCCTCTGACACTGTTTGGGGCTGGGGGTGGGGGTGGGGCAGACTTTCCTCATTGTACCTTCTCAGGAAATAGCCAATATCTCTTTGTAAAAGCGAATCGAGATCCGTCGGCTAATAGAAATAGCGGGAAGATAGCCAAAGCTCAGTGGTTTTGAGGAACCCATTGGGGGGAGACTTTCTCAAGGTAGCTGGAAACCCCAGCCTCAGGAGGGAGGAGGATTCAGCTGCCTCTGGGGGCCCAACCTGCCGGGCAGCAGAAATTGGGAAAGCAGCAGAGAGGAGATGCCTTAAAAGAGCCAGAAAGGAACATCTCCTACGGGACATCCAAGGACTTCTCCAAGTACGCCCTGGCCTGAGCCAGTCTCTGACATGCGGGATATCCGCTGCCTCCTTTATAACAGGCTTATTCCTGCCTCTAACCTCAGCCCTGAGGATGCTGCCCACCCCCACCCCTGCCCATCTGAGCATGTTCGCTTCTTCCCCCCGACCTGGCCCACGTACAAAGGAGATGCTCCATCGCTGTTGATGATGGGGTTAGAATGGAGTTCTCCTGAATGACCACGGCCAGGAGAAGGGAAGGGACTCGGCGGGGTCTTCTCTCCACTCCTCTCTCCTGTCCCGGAGCCCCGGAGCCCCTCTGCATTCGGGAGAGAGAGAGAGCATCATCCCCAGCTCCGCAGTGGGGAGAGTCCAACGTCCCCAGAGTACTGGGCGCCGGGCAGATGGGCCGCCTCTCTGCACACTTGGGGAGGCCATGAGGGGAAGCTCCTGTTTGGCTCTCTCTGGGGAGCTGGCAGCCTTGGCCTCCCTCAGCTTGGGGCGCCTGGTGGGCTTTGAGCCTGGGCCAGCCCCCCACCCCCATCTGCCAGAGCCAGCAGCTCACACATGGTTCCCCAGGACGCAAGGCGCTCGTTGCTGCCCGCTTTCAAAGCTGGACTCTGGAATGTGAGCCCACAGGGTGGCCTCCACCCTGGTGGCCCCCAACTCTGCAGCCTGCCTTGCCAAAACACAGCCAGCTCAGGGCCCAAAGCCAAATATTTGGATTGAACATGAATGAAAATGTCCTGATTGATAGGGACTTTCTATATACAAACCCTTGGGGGAAAGAATGCTGAAGCCTCTCCTCAGCTACATGAAGGCTGCCAGCCTGAGGCAGGAGGGCTGCCAGGCCCGCCGGGGCCACGGCTGCCCCTCTTCCTCTTCTTCAGCAGGTTAGTGAGGAAGCGATGGAAGGAGCCCCTTTCACTCCTTTCTCCTCATGTTCCTGTTTCCTCCGCCGTCTGCAGAAGCATCGAAGGCCCAGAGGGTTAGAGAGCTGCGATGTCAATCCTGCCCTGGCCTTGGCAGCCTGGTCACCCTGCTCCAGTGGCGGCCTCTCTGGGGGTGAGCTTCTTCATCTGGCGTAAAATGAAGGTGCTGGATCCGATGCCTCGAGGATCCCTTCCAGGAGCGCGCACGGAGCCTGGACTCACGAAGACCAGTTCCAATCTGGCCTCAGACACCGACTAGCTGTATGACCTTGGGCAAGTCAGTTAACTTTGTTTGCCTCAATTTCTTCATCGAGAAAATGATTTGGAGAAGGAAATAGCAAACCGCTTCATTATTTCTGCCAAAATACCTCCAATGGGGTCGCACTGAAATGACTAAAGAACAAAGACAAAAACGAAGCCCCTTCCAGATGTAAAACGATGATCCTAGGAGTGGTGGGTCCCACAGTCACTGCGATGATGAGGGAGAAGCCCAGGAACAAGCTTACTCTGAGAGGGAAAAGCGCTAGACCTGAAGTCAAGAAGACGGGCTCCAACTCCTGCTTTAGGTACTCACTAACCACTGTGTGACCCTGGGCAAGTCACTTCATTTTTGTCTGCCTTCCTTTCGTTATCTGTAAAACAGGGTTAATAATAGCATCTACCTCCCAGGTTGCTGTGCTGTGAGGACAAAATGAGAGAATATTTTCAAAGGGCTTTGTGAACTTTAAAGATCTCCATAAATACTAGCCTTATTATTATTACTATTATTATTATTATCATCTTCATCCTCTTCCCCAGGGCATTTTTGGAATGGAGAAGGACAAATGAGTGTTTCTCATAATGATGAAGATGATGGAAATGATCATGATAATTATGATCATCAAAAAACCCAGCCACCTAGACAGGAATCTTCCTGGGGTCAAATTCCACCTCTGCATTGGCTGAGTGACCCTGGATTAGTCATTTAAACCTCCAAGAGCCCCCAGAAGTGATTCTTTAACATTCAGATTTGTACAGACAATTGCCAACTGGTATTGGTAAAAGGAGCCCCATATTGGGAGGTTCCTCTGCTGATAAAAGCACCATCTCTTCAAAGTCCTAACAAACCACCCACGTTTCTCTGGAATTTCATAGGCTTCTTCCTAATCGTAGAGTTCTTCCCAAGTCCCCCTGCCGTGTCGTGCAGTAGGTGAAGTATCATCACGCACATTTTATAGAGAAAGAAACTGAAGCTCTGACAGATCTTGCTTTGCTTTGTTTTCCTCTTCATTTGGAATTGGAAATGGAATCCTTGTTGATTCGAAATTTTAAGTACATTTTTCCAAAAGGGTTGGCTCAGACACTCTTTGAAATGCAGCTCTAAGTCCTATAAGGTGGCATGACTTGGCCAAGGTCACGCTCCTAGAAAACGTTGGCATCCGCCCTCAACCCCAGGACCTCAGCTTCTCGATTCACTCGCTACCATTTATTCTGTTTGCTGGTGCTCCTTCTCCGCCTTCTAATTCTGAATGTTGATTAAGCTAAATCCAAGCATCACAGCCTAAAGCAACCTTGGAGATTCCCTAGTCCAAACCTTTGGATCTCCGAGGTGAAGACCCTAAAACCCCGGGAAGGTGAGGAATTCCCCTCCATTGTCCAAGACAAGATGGAAGCCGGGCTCTCATCTCACACTTCCCCGCCCTGCCCATCACCTCCGGCTCCATCCCAGCTCTGGCAAACATTTCCCCCCTGATCGCCTCATTTGATTTCTGTAAGGTAGACTGGGCAGATCCTATTTCCCCTGTTTTACAAATGTGGAGACTGAGGCACCAAGGGGAGATCGGACTTTCTCCAAAGCTACAGTGTAATATAAAGCCTGGCCTGGGAGTAGAACCCAGGTCCCCTGACTCCCAGGCCAGCATTCTTTTTGCTAAATGTCTTCATCATGCCAGCATCCATCCCAGCAGCCCACAAGGGATAACATTCCTTCCCCCCAGGGCCCAAAACCTCCAACCATCATCTGCAGTGATCTGAGCATTATCTTTGTTTTCCATTCTTGGAAAATGAGGTCAATCCCTACTGGTTCTTTCACACATGTGAGGGGGCTGGTCACCAGATGTTCTTAGTCTCCACAGAGGACAGGACCAGAGGAATGGTTACAACAGCAAAGATCCAGTTCAGACCAAAGGAGAAACCAACCACATGAAGAACTAGGCCAAGTGGGGAGAGCTTTCCTAGAGAGGAGAGATGGTGGGTCTTTCTCTCTCTCTCTCTCCCTCTCTCTCTCTCTCTCTCTCTCTCTCTCTCTCTCTCTCTCTCTCTATCTCTCTCTCTCTCTATCTATCTATCTCGACATTTCCACGCCAGTGAGCTAGAAATGGAGGCAAGCAAATGAACTTGAAGGTCACTTGAGGTCCCTCCCAGATCTACTCTCCATGCAAAGCTCTGCAGAGATATTTCCTAATGAGCAAAACTCAGCAAATGCACTTTTAATTATTGCAGTATGATTCATGGGAGGCAATCTTCTTGGACGAATGACCCAGGCCCATGCATGCCCATAGCGTTGGCTTCCATTAGTGACCTGGTGGCCATGGGAGATGGGGTGGGAAGGAAGAGATCGGTCAATGACCACTCAACCAATTGAATTTTGTTTTGATAGTTTAGGTCAAGCTAGAAAGATTTTTTCAGCCAATAACAGAACAGAATAGAAAAATGAATGGATGGAGGTAAGAGCTTTGCTTTTCTCTGCCCTGTCAAACCACCTGATGCTTGATTCTCATATATCATCTTCCACTGTGAACACTGAAAAGATTGACTCGATTAACAATTATACCCCAACTCTGAATTCAGGGTGACCTTGACTTAAACACTCCCTGGTGTCCACTACATGGTTCTTTCAGCCTGACTTATTCAAGGGCACATAAGAGGAGACGATCAAGGCAAAAGCCTTTGAGTTTGAGTTGTATCTGATGGCAATCGTGTTCTAAAAATCTCCAAAATAAGAATTCAACACAAGAGGGCAAGTAATTGCTATAATCTCCATATAGACCAAGATAATAGGCGCACAAATGAGGAGACAACCTGGTGAATTTGCCAACGACAAAGCTGGCATTTCATTTCGAAGCTGGCAATCACTCAGTAGTCCTCTCTCCATCCATCTCCATGCCATGGCAAGGCTGCTTGACCCATTTTGTATCCTCAGATCCACTCAGCATTCCCATTGTTGCCACTCCAGTCTATCCTCATGTGCTTGTGAGCACACACACACACACACACACACACACACACACACCACCACCACCACCACCACCACCACCACCACCACCACAAGCTCTTGTCCTCACTCCAACATTCTGGGGCAACAAGTAACAGAACTCAGTTCCTCCCCCTGACGCCACCCCCTCAGAGAAGGTAGAGGTATAGCTGCCATGCATTGGAGCTGAGTCAGAGAACTGCAGAACAGAGAGAACTGGAGCAAGGGGATAATGCTTCTGCCATGGGTCAGAGCTCCACCAGGTCGAAAGGAAAGGGGAATGCTATTTAGATAGAATTACTTCTTTCCCCAGAAGTCACTTAGGGCAGGGATTGAGGCCAATGGAAAGAGAATTCTCCAGTGTGGGAGGAGGCTGAAATAGCTTTGAAGTTCAGCCCATAGAGGAACTGCCATGAATGGGAAAGGAGTCAGAAATTAAGAAACAAGACAGTATAAGAGGGGGAAAGACTGAAATTGAGATTAATTTCAGAAGGAAAAAATTCCACTAAAAACCTTGTGTACAAGGAAATAAATCAACAAAATAATAACAGTTGGGAAAATAGCTTCCAGGATATCTAGGCCAGTTCAAAGATCTCTCAATAAATATTTAAAGACAAAGAAAAATGAGTCAACAGATGAAGCAGAGGACTCTCTGGATTTCCAAGAGAGCATGGAATCAGGGCAGGATGTTTCCAAATGGTGTAACAAATAAAGACAAAATCATGTAAGAAAAGTTTATGGCCTGCACAGTAGAAAAAACTGATAGAATAAAAAAAATTTTCATCCACAGTGACAAGACTCAGCAAAAGAGGGAATAACTGCTGAGACCTGCAAATATGCAGAAGTGGAGGATAATCTGGAAGAAGAGAAGTGAAGTCAATAATGTTCAAAACAAACACAATCTCTGGAGAACAGAAGCATGTTGACCTCAAAGAACTATGTGTAGAGACATCTCAAGGATGATAGTTCTCTCTCCCAGAAGAACACAAGACAAAAATTGTGAGTATCAAAATGCAAAGCTAGAAAGGAAAGAAGAAAAATTATAAGAATATCCCCAGAACTTCTGAACACAAAAAACAGCGTCAGTCAAAAGAATCCATACAGCACTTCTAAGATAGAAAACTTTTATGATACAAGCTATAAGACATTTACTAGTTAGATCTAATAATTAACAAATTTTGCAAGTGACTAGGAAAAGGGCATTCAAGCATAAAGGAAGGGTCATTTTAGATAACACAAGGTCATTCTCTACCCATTGGTTGGTTGGTTGGTTGGTTGGATGTCGTCTGTACTCAGAGGACCGAAATGACATCACTGTGTTGGGGTCAACGTACAGTGTCTGCTGGGGACAATCAGGCCCATTTAAGCTCTGAAGGCATCACCACGGATCAGGTACAAACAGCCTGGGAAACCAAGGGAAAGAATGGGATAATAGGCACCTACGGGCAAAGAAGGCCCAGATGAGCTCAAGGCTGCACCTTGAAAATATGAGCTGAATCATTCATGGAAAAGCACATTCATTAAAAGAGATAATTTTGAAGCAATCCTACAAAGAAAACCAAATGTGAGCAGATTATTTCCTTTGCCAACACCCCAGTCAACAGAAATACAAGAAAAGTCAATAAATACAGCAACTCTAGAAGGTGCAAGTAATGAAAAATAATTGTATGGGGGAGAAAAACTCGAAAGAGAAAGATATCTATGGAGGAAAGGAAGAAATCAGTTAAAATAGAAGACCTGGTGGTGGATGACTGGCCTCAACCTCCCAAAACACATATGTGTATGGGTGACTCAGTACTCTGTGTTCTGTTTTGTAAGGGATTCGACTGCAGAATGAAAGGGCAAATCAGGGAGGGGAGGGGAACCGGGGATGTGTCTTGACCAAGTCACTGGTGAATAATGAAGGAAAAATCACTCTTGTGGTCTTTCAGGAAGAAGGTGAGATGCCAAATGTAGGAAATAAAATAGAAAACTAAGGGGAAATCTCAGTGCAAAGGAGGGAGGTCCTACTAAAGTCTGCTCCTCCAATGCAGCAGAAAGAAATTTTATAATGAGAGATTTAGGGACTTCACCATGAGTGTGATACTGAGAAATGTGGTGCTTAGTATCCACTACCCCTACGAATGGGGTGCCTCCATGGGTCTCAGAAGGAGAATCTCAGAATCCCTAGAGGTGGCAGGAGTGGGAGAACATGGAATCAGGAAGGAGATTTCATGACAAATAGGGAACAAGTAATTATAGGGAAGACAAGAATAGTCATGAACGATACAATTTGGACATAGGAAAATTTCTACTATGGGGCAATACTTTCTCTGTCTCTTTCTCTCTGTCTCTTTCCATCTCTTTGCCTCTCTCTGTCTCCCTCCATTTCAGGAATAGGAGAAAAAAAAGAGAGAGGAGGAGAAAACATCTTCAGGGCAACAAATTAGAAATTATTTTGTAGTAAGAATTTAAAATGTATACCTAAGCAGCTTAATTCCATTAGAAATACAGAGACTAAAGAAGGAATAAACAAAAAATAAAAGTCTAGAAGAGACAAAGATGTGAGTGAAGGGAAAATACATAAATTTTTTAGAAATGGCCATGTTAAATTTAAAAAATAACAAACCAAAGAAAAATGTATCTGTATCTTCTATTAGATAGAACTAAAAAAAGAAAAGGAAGGATGGGAATGGAAATTTTACTTAAGTCAGAGGAAACTAGAAGGGAATAATTAGCTGCCGAGGTCAAAGGACAGCCTAGCCTCGTTGCCTTCCCTCCCTGATCATCTCTTCCCCTCTCCTTGGCCCCATGTGGAGATTTTCTCTCGTCCACAACTTGTCAGCTCCCTCTTCTACTTCATCTTCCTCCAGGAGAGTAGAAGCTCCTTGAGGGAGGGCAAGGGCTGGCTCTGAATTTTACTTGCACTTGTATCATCACTGTGTCTCAGTGTACAATAACACTTATTTAACTGTTGCCTAGGGAACAGTCGCCAATGTTGGCTCCTGGAATGGCTATAAATGAGAACTGATACATTGATCTCATGCAATTGCCTGAAGGAAAAGAATGAAGGGGAGATGTAAGATGATGAATATAATTTGTGTTAGCACAAGGGGCTGCCAGTCTGTTAGGACCAAGGGTCTAGGCCAGGGCCAAGGACTCCTCTTATTCATGGGTGCTTATAGGGATGGGATCACCATTGAGTTAGTGATTGGCCAAGGTTTACTGTCTTTGTGTGACCCAGAACCGGGGACAACAGAACTGGGAGGGACCAAGAAACAGAGGCAGAGATGGGCAGGGCTCAAGGCTCTGGAAACACGGACCAGAGAAGGCTAGCTGTACTGGAATGGACTTTAGAACGTGGAACAGAGGCCATGCCATGTCAGATCATCAGAAGAGAGAATAAAGGATGGTAGAGTGATCGAGAACTAAAGGGGAACCTCCAGATTTAAGGAGGGGATCTGAGAACGTAAAACGACCCAGATGAGAGAATTGTTAAATCATGGGATCGTGGGCCAAAGTGTCATAGCAAAGAATGGCAGGGCAGAAAGGAACCTTAGAACATGAGCAGGGAAATATTGGGTCTGGGGAGGGCCTTCTCCCCAGTATAGAAAGGAATGAACAAGCATTTCCCAAGCTCCTACTATGTGCCCCACACTGTGCAAGTGCTTTACAAATAAAATCTCATTATATACTCCAATAGAGAATGTTGAGACTGGGAAGGAACTTAGAACACAGAACAGAACCTAGACTAGCAGACTTTGGAGGGACCTTAGAACAAAGAATGTCAAAATTGAGAGAAAACTTAGAACAGAGAATGTTGGGATTCAAAATGGCCTTAGAACAGGTGATGTCAGAGTTGGGAGGGCCCTTAAGCAGGAAATGTCTCAGCTGGGAGAAGCCTTTAGATCTTGGGCTAGACTTCATAACTGAATAGAGCCTGCTCAATCGTGTGTCCACTGGCAGAAATTTGGGGACTTTGGGATCATTTGGCACGAGAAGAAAATCATGCCAATCTCTTTACGGATAATTCAGGATAACATCTGTGGCTGTTACAATGAGTAGGAAAAACAGGAAGAAGATGAGTCCAAGGAGGATGTCAATAGAAGATGCAGATAAGAATAATAAGGATAATACTCGTGAGGATGGGAGCACGAAAGCCACTCAGGGCTCCTGACATCATCGCCTGCAGGTGGCCACCGAGAAACATGGCTGCTCAGAGCAGCAGGCCTGGAGTCGGAAGGGCCTGGACCCAAATATGGCCTCAGATACTTCCTTAACTGTGTGACACTGGGCAAGGCACTTCACCCCATTTGTCTAGCCCTTAATACTCTCCTGCCTTAATATGGATTCAAGACAGAAGGCAAGGATTAAAAAACAATTCAAAAAGAAATATGGCTGCTCTATTCCAGCAGACCGCTCTGGGAGAAATCCTTCTCAATCTGAAGGTTAGATCCAAGCCCCTGGAACTCTGAGGACCCAGGTTTAGGGGGTCCCTCGGCCCAGATCTTTCCCCACTGCTCCCATAGCTCCCCTTCCTCAAGGACTTAAAAAACTTTCCCAATGCCCTTCTCACAGCTCTGAGTGTGAAGGGAGGCCCTCCAGCTGTTATTAACACCAACTATAGTTGACGGATGATGAAACTGAGGCACAGCCAGGGGGTATCAGCTGTCTTTAGGAGTCACATATCTCCTGACCCCACAGCAGTTTCTTACACGTCTGTCTTCTTTCTAGCCCCGTCCTGGCCTCCAACCTTCCTTTGCCACAACTTGTCCATCGGCCCCACGGACTTGACATTAAAACAGCCATCTCCACTGTCCCAGATGTGCCCTGGATCGTGGTTCCACCACCGTGACCCTCACTTGGACCATATCCCCTCTGGCCTTCCCTTGGCCTTCCCTCTCTCTTTCTTGGCTAGATCCACCTCTCCCTTCGTCCTGCTGGAATCCACATCCCGAGGGTACCAGCTGATGGATGGACCCTGGAGGCTGTAATCAAAACCATCCTGGCAAGGCCAGCAGAGGTATTCTCTGAATTCACTTTCCTCGTGGACTTAAATTTCACCCTGGGTTCCAAGAGTTTATAAGGGCCTTTTTTCATTCCCAAACCCTCACTAATGAAGAATGTTTGTGGCCCAAACACAGGATGAAATAAAACTTTATGATCTTCACTTTGCCTCGGTGTAAGGTCATTAGAGCTGGCAGCCATTGGTGCCAAGGGTCTCTGCTGAAGCAAGGAGAACAGTAATCCTTCAGCCTTAGCAGCTGAGCACAATCCATTGCACTCCCAGGAGGGAGGGGGAGAGGGGATGGAATGCATACTTTCCAAGAACAGAGCCCCCAGCCCAGCAGCCGGGCTCATGGCGTCAAGGAGGCAGGCAAGTCCTCGAGGGGCATTCAGAGAAAAGCGGACCCTGAAGGGATCTCAGAAGCCGCCAACCCAACTCACGGACATCGATGACTTCACGGGCAAAGAAGCCGACAGCAGACCCGGGCAGTGGGGCAGCCCTCATGGAAGGAAGGCTTGCTTGCTTTGTTTCCTGACATCCACTTTCGATCTTGTCCTTTGCCATTTTTGTCCTTTACGCCCAGTTTGGCCTTCTGGGGCCAAGCAGAACTAGGCGAATCTCTCTTCTGCATCATGACCCTTCAAAGACTTGGACGTGGCGGTTACAGCTTGCTCTCTAGTCTTGTGATTGTCCTTGTTCACGGGGTGGTCCTGAGTCCTGGCACAAAGTGACTGATGGGGAGAGAGGAGGCCTATCCCTCTCCTAGTCTGATAAGGTCAGAAAGGTGACGCCACAGTACCAGAGAGCATCATTTACCTCCCCACTTGTTTTCTTCTTAAAACACATCTCACCAAGATCTACTGAGAAGCCAATAGCTCTTTTGGGGTAGGCATTCAGCCTGCACACTGACATCCATCTGTGAGGGGACAACAGTTATTTCCAAACCTCCTTATTTATTAAAACCTTCAAAAAGCTGACATATTCCATTCCTTCTTGCTCCGTCTACCCCACTTCTCTCTTCCCTGACTAACAAGGTCTGCCTCCGGTCCTGGAGAGGACAACCACCTAAAGTCTAGGACAGACTTTGATTAAGAATGTAGATCTTGGGGACGGCTGGGTAGCTCAGTGGATTGAGAGTCAGGCCTGGAGACAGGAGGTCCTAGGTTCAAACCCGGCCTCAGACACTTCCCAGCTGGGTGACCCTGGGCAAGTCACTTGACCCCCATTGCCCACCCTTACCGCTCTTCCACCAAGGAGCCAATACACAGAAGGGTTTAAAAAAAACCAACAACAAACAAACAAACAAAAAGAATGTAGATCTTCTCTCCTGGGGTCAAGGTTTCATGGCACATATATCGGTGAGAGTCCTCTTTAAAGTCCCCTTTTTCCCTAAGCCTATAGATGTTTTTTTTTTTTTATTTTGAACCCTTAACTTCTGTGTATTGTCTCATAGGTGGAAGAGTGGTAAGGGTAGGCAATGGGGGTCAAGTGACTTGCCCAGGGTCACACAGCTGGGAAGTGTCTGAGGCCGGATTTGAACCTAGGACCTCCCGTCTCTAGGCATGGCTCTCAATCCACTGAGCTACCCAGCTGCCCCCCCTATAGATGTTTAAACAGGCTTCTACCTACAGAAAGGACAGATGAGAACACATTTTTCCAGAGACCAGGAAGGAAAGGGTGTGATTAGAGCTTTGTCAGATGTTGAAGATGCCAAGACCATCCACTGGATCCCAGGCCTTTGCCAAATGTCCTGACTTTTGTCCATCACTGGACTTGGATGACTCTGGAAGAGAAAATGAGGCTGATGACTTTGTGAAACTCTGTCCCACTTAGATCTAATACAAGAGCAAAGCATGACTTTCTGGGTCCTCTTCAGAAACAAAGGATGAGCAACCACATGACCTTTAGAGAAAATCCCTTAAGTGCCATGCCTAACTGGAGAGCCACCATTTGAGTTTGCATGGTAGGAGGCTTTAATGGGACATATGCCAATCCAAAGACCACTGGGAAAGAAAGTCTCACAGAGGCATGGATTCCTGTGATCACTCTTCATGTCTGGCCCAGGGGAAAGAGATGTGGGAGTCCAACACCTGAATAACGTCTACAATTTGCATTGGCTCCAAGTCCTTGGAGGCTTCATCTTATTTGGTTCTCGCTCAAAGCAAAACCTTAGAATTCTACTATACTAAAAGACAAATATCATACTTCTAACTTCAAAATGAAGTTCACTTCCCAGAGGAAATGGAAAGTGTCAGAGAAATTGGTTTTAAAGGTTCCCATGACCTAAGTATCAGCCCATGCTCCTGAATCCATCATCGGATCACCAAGTATTTCCTAAGTTTCTACTTTGTGCCAGGTATGGTGTGAGGCACTGAGAACCCACCCCAAAAAGATGAAGACAACCCCGTTCACAGCCTACCATGAAAAACTCAAACTTGATATTTTGGAGACGTGGGGGATGTCTAAAAACATGGACAGGCTTAATTTGTGCTGACCAGTGCTTGGCTCCCCTTCTTGTGTACTCAGAAAGGAGAATGAGACAAATAACACCCCTGGGGGGACAGATCCTCCTCCTCTGCCTACCCCCAACCCCCTGGGCTTCCTCCTTCTCCACTCTCCTCCCACCCACCTTTCATCATGGCTCAGCAGCCCATGTGTATGAAACCCAAGAGTGGAATGTGGGTGGGTTGGATCATGTAATTAAACCCATGTTGTGTTGTATTCTTTAGAATTAATAAGGAATTCACCCCACTGAAACTCACCATGACATCTTCTCTCTGACTCGAATTTCTCCAGCCCATCTTTTCTTTCCTTGGCTAAAGGCATTAGACATGGGACTGTGGTTCTGATTAGCCTTAGACTTTCTCTTCTTTACATTGTCCACATTTTTCCTTGCATGAGCACTGACATTTCTCGTCTCTTCTCCTTTTGCCATCCCTCTCCATTTTGTATAGTCTCAGAAGATGCTCAGGTAAGTTAGGCAAGGAGAGACCAGCAATGAGCATCATTCTCACTCTGGTTTGTTAGAAACAGACCCCTCACATCACCAGAGAATGCTGGTCTCACTCCCTCTTTTTTCCTCCAACATCATAATAACTCTTCACTTACATCATATACTTCTGTCAAGTTCGGGAGTCAAATTTACCAGCCGAGGAAGTGAGAAATGGGGCACCAGGCCAGACAACCTTGACTTTGAACTCATGTGACCACCACTTACACAATGCAATCTAGCCCACATCCTTAATTTCCCAAATGGGGTTTGTAAGATTCTCTAGTAAACAAGCCAGTTGCCTTGAGCTGGGAACATAAATGTATTTGACTAGAACCTAGTAAGTCATTTCCCAAAAGCATAGACAAGGTTCTGTATGAGAGAGGCCAAATTAGAGACCAGGTTGGTTCAATGTGAACACACGCTATGTTCCAGACATAAACCTTTGGCTGTCAGGTTGTCAGCTTAGTAAAGGGTCTTCCATAATAGGTACTTAATAAACGATTATTATTCAATTGAATTAACCTCTGTGAGCTTCAGTTTCCTCATCTGTAAAATGAAGGTTTGGACAACAGAGTCTATGATGTTCCTTCTAGCTCTAAATCAATGATCCTCTGAAGCCCAGAGAATCCACTTATCTAATGAATGGCTGAACATTAATTCATATAGTCACAGACTGTCCCAGATGATCAGGACTTGGGAGGCAATTCTATTAAACCCATTTGTGTATACGAAAGTCCTCTGACTACAGAATCAGTGCTCTTTCAGCTCTATCATTCCATATCCCAGAACTTTCTCTGTTCCCAGAACAATGCTTAACTTGTGTACCATTACAGGTAATGGCTCTCTGTCTAGATTGCCTTGTCACTCACCTCAGAGTCTCCTTAAGAGCAGGGAATGTCTGTGCTTTTCTTTGCATTCTTGGCTCCCAGTACAGTGCACATATTAGCCACTTAAAAAATGTTAATGATTTCTGAAAGAAAGACTAAAAATTAATTTGAAACAAAATAATTTTACCCTAAAGAAAGAATGGGTCAAAGAACAAATCATTAAAACATGGTTTAATTTTTTAAAGTGACAATGAGAAAGCAACATACCAAAGTTTATGGGAGGCAGCCAAAGCAGGACTTAGGGGAAATTTTATATTTCTAAATGCTTATATCAAAAAATCAAGAAAGACCCAATCAATGAATTGGGCATGAAACTAAAAAATCTAGGAAAAAAACAATTAAAACTCCCCAAATTAAACACTAAATTGGAAATCCTGAAAGCCAAAGGAGAGATTAATAACATTGAAAGAAAGAAAACTATTGTACTAATAAATACAATGAGGAGTTGCTTTTATGGAAAAATAAATAAACAAAACACATAAATCATTGGTTATCTTGATTTAAAAAAGAAAGAAGAAAACCAAATTACAGCATCAAAAATGAAAAAGGCAAAATCACAAGCAGTGAAGAAGAAAATTCAGTAATTATTGCAAGTGATTTTGCCCAACTATATGCTAATAAATCTGACAGTCTCAGTAAATAGATAAATAATTACAAAAATCCAAACTAGCCAGATTAACAAAACGGGAAAGAGAATACTCATACAAGCCCATCACAGAAAAATAAATTAAACAAATCATCAAAAAATTCCCTAAGATAAAGGCCCCAGGGATAGATGGATTCCAAGTGAATTCTACCAAACTTTCATTGATTTGGTCTTTCTTGATTTTTTGATATAAGCATTTAGAAATATAAAATTTCCCCTAAGTACTGCTTTGGCTGCCTCCCATAAACTTTGGTATGTTGCTTTCTCAAATCCAATATTACATGAACTCCAATATTACATGAACTATCTGGAAAAGTAGAAAAGAGGGAATTCTTCCAAGTTCTTTTTATGATACAAATATGGTATTGATACCTAAACCAAGAAGAGATAAAATAGAAAAAGAAAACTATAGACCATCTTCCTAATGGACATTAATACAAAAAATTTAAGTAAAATACTAGCAAGAAGCTTAGAACATTATATCATAGGGCTCATATACCACAATCAAGTGGGTTGTATACCAGGAATGTAGGGATTACTTAATATTAGGAAAATCATCAGCATAAATGATCCTATCAATAATAAAGCAAACAGAAACATACAATTATATTAATAGATGCAGAAAAAAAGCATTCGACAAAATACAACACCCATTTCTTATTCAAAAAAATTAGAACACATTGGAATAATTGGAACCTTCTTAAAGCAATACATGGCATCTATCTAAAACCATCAGCAAGCATTATCTGTAATGGGGATAAACTAAAACCCTTCCCAACAAGCTCAGGGGTAAAGCAAAGATGACAATTATCACCACTATTATTTAATATTTTGCCAAAAATTCTAGCTATAGCAATAAGAGTGGAAAATGGAATTTAAAGAATTAGAATAGGCAATATAGAACCAAAGCTATCCTTCTTTGCAGATCATGTGATGGTATACCTAGAGAATCAACCAAAAGCCAAATAAAATAACTAACAACTTTAGCAAAGTTTCAAGATACAGAATAAACCTACATAAATATCAGTATTTCTATTTGCCACCAACAAAATTCAAGAGCAAGAGATAGAAAAGGAAATTCCATTCAAAATAATTCTAGACAACATAAAATACCTGCAGGTATACCTAACAAAATGAACCCAGCAACTATATGAACATAATTGCAAAATACTCTTCACACGAATGAAATATAACCAAAACAATTGGCAAAACTTTAATTCCTTATTAGGAATAGGCTAAGTCGATATAGTAAAAATAACAATATTACCTAAATTATATTACCTATTCAGTGCCATGCCAATCAAACTACCCAGAAATGATGTGATAGAACTAGAAAAAATAATGACAAAATTTATCTGTAATAACAAGGCCAAAAATATCGAGGGAATCAATGAAAAAAAAATGAAGAAAAGAGGCCTAGCAGTATCAGATTTCAAACTACACTGAAAAGTAGTAATCATCAAAACAATCTGATAGAAATATCTAGGAAATAGTGCAATGGATCAATAGAATAGATTAGGTAATCAATACATTAACATAGTTAGAGTCCATAGCAACTTAATATTCAATAAACCCCAAGATCTAAGCTTTTGGAGAAAAAAACTCACTATTCAATAAAAACTGCTAGGAAAAATGTATGGCAGAAATGAGGCATAGAACAACATCTCACTCCACACACCAGGATAAAGTCAAAAGGGATCCATGACCTAGAAATAAAGGGTGACATCATAAATAAAATAGAGTAACATGGAAAAGTTTACTGGTCAACCTTAAGGATAAGGGAAGAATTTAGGACCAAACAAAACATATAGAACATTACAAAAAATGAAATGAATAATTTTGATTACCCTAAATTAAAAAAAAACATTGTACAAACAAAAGTAATACAACCAGATTTGAATGAAAATAAGAAATTCGGAAAAAGAATTATAGCAAATATCTATCGCAAAAACTTCATTTCTCAAATATATAGGAAACGGAGTCTAATTTATAAGAATACAAAACATCCCTCAATTAGAAAATGATCAAAGGGGGCAGCTGGGTAGCTCAGTGGATTGAGAGTCAGGCCTAGAGACGGGAGGTCCTGGGTTCAATTCTGGCCTCAGACACTTCCCAGCTGTGTGACCCTGGGCAAGTCACTTGGCCACCATTGCCCACCCTTACCACTCTTCCACCAAGGAGCCAATACACAGAAGTTAAGGGCTTAAAAATAAATAAACAAACAAACAAATAAATTAATAAATTAATAGATAGATAGATAGATAGATAGATAGATTGATAAGTAAAAGAAAATGATCAAAGGATATGAAAAGGCAGTTCTCAGAGGAAATAAAACTATTTACAGCCATATTAAAAAATGTTGTAACTCATGATTGATTGGAGAAATGCAAATTATAACAACTTTGAGATACCACCTCACCACTATCAGATTGACTATATGACCAAAAAGGAAAATGATAAATGTTGAAGGGGATATGGGAAAACTGATAACAGTAATAAACTGTTGGTGGAACTGTGAACAGATACAAACATTTTGGAAAACAATTTGGAGCCAGGCTCAGAGGACCATAAAACTATGATTACCCTTTTATCCAGCAATTCCACTGCTGAGTCTATATCTCAAAGAGATCAGAGATAAATGAAAAGGGCCTATGTGTACCAAAATATTTTTAACAGCTCTTTTTGTAGTGGCAAAGAATTAGGAACTGATGGGTCATCCATGACTTGGCAAATGGATAAACAAGTCGTGGTATATGGTTGCAATAGAATACTATTGCCCCATAAGGAATGACAATGAACAGAAAAAATCTGAAAAGATCTATATAAACTGCTGCAAAGGGAAGTGAGCAGAATCAGGAGAACAATGGAGAGAGTAGCAGAAATATTATATAATGATCAATTGTGAAGGACTTAGCCATTATCAGCAAAAAAAATTTTTTTCCAAAATAACTCCAAAGGATTTATCATGAAAAATGTTCTCCACAGCCAAAGAAGGTGCTGTTGGAGTCTGAGGCAGATCAAGGTAAGCCATCTTCCACTTTATATCTATTATGAGGTTTTGTTTTCTGTTTTAATTTTACATGTGATGTATGGAAATCTGTGTTGCACAAAAGCACTGGCATATCAGACTATTTACTGCCTGGAAAAATGGAAAAGGGAAGGAAGAGGAAAATCTGAATCTTAAAATGTCAGAAAACAATTGTCAAAAGTTGTTTCTGCGTGGAATTGACTAAATAAATAAATAAATGAAGGCTTTAGTGCCTGATATCCCCTGACCCGTCCCTTAAAGCCCACCTAGTTCCCATGGAACCTCCTTCACATCCCACCACTATGAAATTGCTTAACAACTTTGGGGGGTTGTGAGTGGGAGCTCTTGGCCTCCTTGCCTTGAGAGTGTGACACTGTCCACAGCTGGCCTTGATGTCTCCAAGAGTTCCTCTGAACCTAGAAACCCATCGCTCTTGGCCAGTCTTCTGCGGAAAAATCTCTCCAAACGTAGTCTGGCCAGTCCTCAGACACCATCTACACATTTCATTGCCAGGTCCAGAGGGCGAGATGTAATGGAGGCTGAACAGTAGAGCCCTAGCCTGCGAGACCCAGCCAGGCTCCAAGTCAGGGAATGAGGGATCTGTCTATTGTTATCAATTGTTCCCATTTATACTCTGCATTATGGTTTGTAAAGTCAAAGGACCATAGATTGTGAGATGGTCCAGAGTCTTAGACTCTAGACCTTGGAACCTATTAAGTCCAACCAATTCCATCAACGATATTGAACTGCTTGTGTTGACTGAGATAAACCCCTTTTTCCTCCTCAAGGTTCAGCTTCCCTTTAGTACAGGAGAAGTCTGATTTCAGAGGACCAGAATACAAATCTGACCTTTGATAATCACCCTCTGAGCAGCCTCAAGCAGGTCCCTAGAACTCACTGGGCCTCAGTTTCTCTATATGAAAAATAAATCAGATGATCTCTGGGGTCCCTTTCAGTTCTAAACCCAGTGACCTTGTTAATTTCCCGAGAGCCCCAATATAAGGCACAATTCTCTCCACCAGGGAAGGCTCACTCCCTATCCAGAAAAAGGCAATGACATGGTTCTCCCCTGACCTCCCGAGGAAAGAGGCTGCCCCCGCTATGATTGATCACCCTAAGAGGGAGCAGCATGAATCCACTTTCTGGGTCTTCTGGTTTCTCAAAAAAAGTCCTTTTCCTCTCTAGAATCCTGACAGGACACCGTCTACCCTCAAAGGAAATGATTTGGTTCTCTTTAAAAGTCTCTTAGGTTAATAGTGGAGCCCGAGGTCAGAGTAGTGGACTGGGCCAGGGGTCTAGTAGAAGAGTTCAAATCCAGCCTCGTAAACTTACTAATTATGAGGCCAAAGGCAAGTCACATAATGTTTGTCTAACCCAATTTCCTCATCTATAAAATGGGAATAATAATAATAATACCACCTACCTCAAAGGATTATCATGAAGATAAAATGAGATCATATTTGCAAAGCGCTTTGTAAACATTAAAGTACTCTAAAAAATGGGGCAGATAAGTGATGGAACGGACAGAGCACTGGGCCTGGAGTCAAGGAAGCCTGAGTTCAAATCTGGCCTCAGATTCTTACAAGCTATGTGACCCTGAGCAACCCTGTTGGCCTCAGTTATCCTCATCTGTAAAATGAGCTGGAGAAGGAAACGGCCAAGCGCTCTAGTGTCTGCCAAGAACATCCCTCATGGAGTCATGAAGAGTCAGACATGACTGAGAGGATCGAAGAACAAATACAAATACTAGTGGTGATGATGGCAGGGGTGATGGTGTGGGCTGAAAGGGGCCTCACAGAGCAAATGGCCAAATGAAGCCAACAAAGAGGAGGCAAAGGCTCAGAGGCAGAAAGTTCACGCAGCTAGGAAGTGGCAAAGGCAGCATTCGAGCCCAGGCCACCATTCCTTCCCATGGATCCTGCCTGGAGTGAGTCTACACAGATTTGTTTCCTTGCTGTCTCCCGCAGAGCCTGTGAGCCTTTGAGGAAGGGGCTATTTGTGCCTCTTTTTTCCTGTCCCCAGCAAGGAGGACACTGTGGCACATAGTAGGTACATTATATGTGACTGACTGACTGATCCTAGACTCTGGCCTCTCTACTCATCACAGTTCCTGGTCATAGTAAGCACCGAATGCACTTCAGACAAACGCTTTTCATGACCGATTCATCATGGCTGCCTGTAATCATCCGATTCCATCATGTCACCGCCGAATTTCAGAAGGGACTTCAGGAGCCTCTAGTCTGATCTCTGCCCAACCTCACCTGGAAGAGGTCCTTCTCCAGGCAGGTCGCCACCCTTGGGAGCAGCCAGCCATGCCAGGAAGTCATGGGGTTGAGTAGGAAGGAGATGTTGCCGCCGCTGCCGCCATCTTTCTTCCCAACACCAACCTGTCCTCCCTGAGTTTTCTCCTTGTCAGACCAACAACGCCGAGTTCCTCCCAAGGATCCTCTTATGATCCAGACACAACACTTTCATCTTGGTGGCCTCCCTCTGGATGCCTTGTGTCTCTCGCTTAATTGGGGTGCCTAGGACTGACCACAATACTCAGATGTAGAACAACCAGGGTGGGCCTTGGGACCTTCCCCTCATGACAGCTGTCTCTCTTGACAGAACCCAATAGTTCACTTGCTTTCCTGGTTGGCATATTAGCTATTGACTTCCACTGAGCTTGTGGTCCCCTAAGACCCTGAGGTCCTTTCTAGATGAACTCTTCAGCCTAGCTATGTTTCCCCCAGTTTCTATTCTTGAAGTTTGCTTATCAAAATTTGGCTTGTGATTTTAGATGTATTCCTTCAAAATTCATGTTCTTCATCAGCCCCGGCACTCTACCCCTTCTATATCTTTGGGGATGAAACTTTCCTGGCCAGAGAGTCAATGATCCCTACCAGCTCTGGCCATGTAAAGATCCCATGAGGATTCCGTCTCTTGTTCTAATGGGTCCTGGTGATACGGGGAGCTGGAGCTGAGCTGCCTGTGAGGGATTCCCAAGTGTAACCCTGGAGCTGAGCCGGTGAAACACGAAGGACCTCACAGGATCAGCCGTGATGAGTCTGCTGAACCCACCTTCATGACAACGCTGCCCAGAAGAGTCAGCCAAGGGAAGTCTTGGTGGGGATCGCCCAGTGCTTCCAGCTGCCTCTCCTGGCCTGGATACGGATAACGCTAGTGACGGCGAGTTAAGCCTTCACTGTAGTTGAAACAAGTCTCCTCTTCCCTCCGATTCCCAAACAGGCAGCCTCTGCACCCCAGGGCGAAGGGCCGGTCCCTCTGGCTAAGTCTGAAGCTTGTATGTGGACAGACTTGGGGAGGGAGCAGAGGAAGGACAGGGAGGAGGGAAACAGGAGATTCTACTCTAAGCTAAAGATGGAAGATGACCTTGAAATGGAGGTGGTCAGGCTGGTCAGTTGTCCGCCCGGCACAGCCAAACTGGCCCAGCCCAGATCGGGTTATTTGATGCTGCATGTTGTCATTTGCCTTTGAAGAATGAATCAGGAACACGTTCTTTGGATGAAGGATTATAGCAGGATCTGAAGACAAGAAGCTGATCAGGGCAGGTGGCTGGTCATTCAAGTTGACCCAGGCCTGCCCCAAATTAAACCAACCTCCCACTCCCAGCCAGTCTCCAGATCAGTCCAAATCCTTCCTTTTGTACCTGAGCCTCAACTGAATGTGCGCCCGACAGCCCCTGCCTGACCTGGTTCATTCCATGTTCCAAGCAGACAACTGCCCATCATCCTGCTCTCCATGTTGCTGTGCAAACTGCCATTCCACTCTCTAAGTCTTCAGTACAAATCCCGAGAAGATCCCTGAGCCCTGGGACTTTGCCCCAAGTGGACCATTTATGGCACGGAGGCAAAGTAGGCCAGCTGTCAGGCAATGGGGGAGGTGGAAACTTTAACCAACAGCCAGAGGCTCCTTCCTTGGTCCTGGGAAATGTTTGAATTAGAGAGCTGGAAAGTTCTACATGAACTGATGCAGAGTGAAATGAGCAGCACCCGAAAACATCCTAACAGTAACTGCAATCCTGTGGAACAGTCAAACGTGGCGACTAACAGCAATACAGTGATCCAGAACAATTCTGAGGGACGTATGAAAAATGTGCTCTCTGCCTCCACACAAAGAACTGCTGGACTAGGAATGTCGATGGAAGCGTGATGGATCACTTGTTTATTCGGGGATATGTTTCAGGACTTTGGTTTTATACGATTATTCCCTTACAAAAATGAATAATATGAAAACACGTTTCACATAATAACACATTTATAGCCCAGATTGAATTGCTTGTCAGCTTTAGGAGGGGTGAGAGGAGAAGGGAGGAGACAATTTGGCTTATATAACTTCAGAAAACTCATGTGGAAATTTGTTATTAAAATAAAATAAATTAAATAAATACTGGAGAAAAAAAGATGAATTGAAGTAAGAGAGGCAGGACATTACAGGCTACTTTCTTATAATGTCCACAGGCCTTAAATGTGGCCGTCATGTAAGGAGGTGGCCATTTCATTAAATCAGAATTTCCTGGATGGGAACAAAGAAGAGCAAACAGAAGGCTGGCAGGGCTGAGACTATGGACCTTCCTGGAATACCCACTGTGCTCCGCCCCATCCCGCAAGCTCTTTTCCCAGCAGCCCACCTAGAACCTCAGAGCTAGACGGCTCCCGCCTCGCCGGGTCCAATTTGTGACTGAAGGAGCAGCCTCTTCCCAGCATCTCTGCTAGGCGGGTGCCGGCCCGCCTGGTACCCTGAGAACGTGAGCACTTGGAGAACACGGATCGCTTCTCTTCTCCTGCTGAGATGCCCAGCACTGGCCCGATGCCCGGCCCAGAGCTGGCCATTAAAACAGACTTCCTGATGGATGGCGCCTCTTGATACTCGTCCTCGTCGCAGATTTCGGTACCTCCTTATCTCGGGACTTCTCGCCTCCCTCCCAGAACGTCAGCTCCTCGTAGAGGGATTGCTGCGTTGGCACACGGCTCCCCCAGTGCCTGGCCACTGGCAACTGCTTAGAAAGTGCTGCTTGCTTGGTGGTTGGAGCTCAGCTCACCCCCAGCAGTGGGCAGGGTTCAAGTTCCTCCATTAGATCTCAAGCTGCCAAAGGCTTGGGCTGGAACACAGGCTCTACCTCCTCCTACAGGGATGCCTTCGGGCAAGTGAGGCACTTCTCAGACCTTCCTTGTCTGATCAATCCAGGCTCAGCTGAGATGCCCTGTGAGGGCCCTCAGCCCTCGGACGCTCCCTCCCAGGCCACCCTCTGTGTTCCAAGTTCCCTCTCACTGTGATTCCTCTGTGGCCTGCTCTAAATCCCGCTCAGCTCCCTCCGAGCGCTGACACAGCCTCCAATTGACTGGCTGATTCCATGAGCCAAAGTCCCTCCCATCTCTGACGGTCCATTGACATTCCGTGTTCCTCCAGGTCTTTCAGAAACTTGTTCTAGATTCTACATTCCATTAGAAAGCCCAAGAGCCTGTTTCTCTCTCATTCAATCAAATATTATCTGTTTATGCCGTGGATGTCTTACTGTGAAAGGCTTATTACAGTGGAAAATGTTGGGTTTCAAATCAGAGGACCTGGGTGTGAATTCTGACACCTCTGATACTTCCTACCTGCTTGACCTTAAGGAATTGTTCAACCCCGCTTAAAAAAAATAAAAGAATCCTCAGTTTACTCCTCTGTAAGGAAAAAATTATATATATATACAATTGGAATAAGCAGCCTGTTAGTTCCCTTCCATATAGATCCATGATTCTCTGACTAAATAATTAACTAGAAACAGTGGAAAAAATTTTGACCAAAAGGCAGAAGAGCCACACCTCCGTTTGCAGGGGTTTCTGACTGCTCAGGCCCCAAAGGGCAGCCTTGGAGAAAAGCAGATCCTATTCCCTTTAGGAGACCAGTGGAGGGTGGGGTGGAGGGGGACAGGGCTGGGTCCTTGTTCGCCTTCCCCGACCCCATTGGCCTGGGGGCCGGGGGGAGGGCAGACAGTTTGGGGCCCATTGATTGGGCTCCTAAACCCTGGCAGGGACCTACTTCTGCCCCCTCGACCTCCACCTGACTGGCTTCAGCAGAAAATTAGCCGAACACATGAAAAAGGCAGCTTATAAGGAAATAAATCATTCCTGCCTCCTTCCCACTGGCATTTACAGGGACCCCCAAGGATACCCTGATCCCATTTTGGCGATCCCCCAAACCACACGCTGGCAGAAAACTCTGCAAAGTTGGGGCGAGGGACCCTGCAGTCCTCGCAGGCTTCCCACCTTGCCCTTGCAGGAAAATCGGTGCTCATGGGACGGAGTCGCCTCGACTCCCAGAAACAAAGGCTGACCCCGTGGCCGCCACTTCCCTGATAAATCATGTCAAGCCCCACAAATGATTTTATCCCTTAACAATGAGAAGATGTAATTTTGGAATTACCTCGGATGTACAGTGTGAGCAGCCGTCCCATAATCAATCATCCCAAATCACGGGGCCATTTGGAGCAATTTGAGGGGAAGCAAATTGAAAACACGTTGCCCAATAATGCTCCCAGGAGCCCCCGATCCGGTCATCTCGGAGCCTTGAATGTGCTGATTATGCTCTGCTCAAGGTCACTTCACCAACACACCCACTCGGGCCAAGAAATGCAGCGGCTCTTTTCTGGACTCGGCAGCACAGCGTCAGCCAAGTCACGGGGTCCCACGGAAAGGTGTGTGGGAGGCCCTGAGACCCCGAAGGGCTCCACGGAGCTGCTTAGACACCCCCCGCATCCACACGGCCCGGCCAGAGGGAGAGGAAACAACACGGTGTCGGGGGAGGATCTCAGGCTTAGGAATCCATCGGTGGCCGCTCTGGGACTCAGCTTTTCCCTCTGACAAACGAAGGCCTGGACGCTCCTCTCTGAGGGCCCCCCAGCAGGAAAGTCCTTCAGTGTGTCTTCAGAAACGTCTCCGAGCAGGCCGAGGGACGTGTGGCAGAGCACCAGCTCCTATTCAGGGCCGATCAGCGCTGCATCTCTTCTCCGTGGAGGTCTTGGGAGAGGGGCCACACAGATCAACCTCCTTACCGTCTCCCGGGGGCCAACCTGTCAAGAGGGGGAAGGACAGTCCGGATGGAAATCCCATTCCGTTTGAGTCAATGAGCATCGATAAGGTACCCCCACCAGGCGCCAGGCACCGTGCGAGGCACTCAGGAGAGAATGCCTAAAATAAAGGAACTTTGAGGCAGGTGGCTTAGAAGCCGGAGGTCCTGGGTTCAAATCTGACCTCAGAGGCTGCCTAGCTATGAGACCCTGGGCAGAGCCTTGGAACCAAAACCCAATATTAATTCTAAGATGGAAAGTGGTGACTGAAAAAAAAGTTAAGGAGCTTGTTACTAGGGAAGGGGGTGGCAGACATAACAGATGCACACATATGTGATTTCCAAACACACACACACATACATGTAAAACAAACAAATACATACAAAATGATAGTGGAAGAAATGTTAAGAATGGGACTAGAGGGAGGCAGTAGAGGAGCGGAGCCCCGACTGGATCCAGGGGTTCCAAAATCCCATCCAGACAAAGAAGTGGGGACTGGACCTGGGCAGGGAACCCTAGTCCCTGCGGCATAGTTCTTCTGGATCAGAGAGGACAGGAGAGACAGTCGTGTGAAACCAGGCTCAAACGCACTGTGCCAAGCTAAAAGGGGGTCGGAGTCTTTCCTAGAAACAGGACGAATCCCTGTTGTGGCTCTAGAGAGGATGGCCTGGAAAGGGGAGAGACTCGAGGTAAGGGTCAGAGAGGGAGACGCCTGGATGACTGCAGCCTCAAGGTCCCGAGGAGTGACTGTGGGAGAGGTCAGGAAGGCCGTCTCTGAGAGACGGTGAGGATGCAGAAATGAAAGAGCTGGAGGAACAATGACGTCCAATGAGGGTTCTGTGTGACGTTCAGTGATGCTCTAGAGCAGGGGTTCTCAAACTTTTTTGGCCTGCCGCCCCCTTTCCAGAAAAAATTTACTTAGTGCCCTGGAAATTATAATTTTTAAAATTTTAATAGCAATTAATAGGGAAGATCAATGCACCTGTGGCCATCACCGCCTCCCTGGATCGCTGCAGCACCCACCAGGGGGCGCTGGCACCCACTTTGGGAATCACTGCTCTAGACAGATGGGGGAAGTTGGGAAAGGGCAGAGCAGTTTCTTTGGGGTGAGAGAGAGGAGAGAGCATGTTGTCTGGTTTGCGTCTGACACGTCCACGGGGCATCCAGTCCAAAATGGTCAATGGACAATTGTGAACGTGAGAGGAGAATTCAAGAGGCCAGATCTAGGAAGCTTAAACACAGAGATGATCACTGAACCTTGGGGAGGGGATGTATTTATTCAGGGAAATGCCATAAAAAGAGAAGAGCAAAGAATCCAAGATGGAGCCCACAAAGAGGGAGGGACACGAGTGTTTTAGCCAGCAAAAAAAAGACTGAGGAAGGGTCAGAAAGGTACCAAGAGAACCAGGCAGGGGCAGAGTCTCAACAACCAAAAGGAGAAGGTAGTCAATAATGTTAAATGCAGGCAGCAGAGAAGCCAGGGGAAATGAGAGCTAAGGAAACATCATTGCTTTTCACAGTGACTGAGGACCGAGAAAGTGTATTTTCAATGTAGTTGTGGTTTCAAAAGCCAGATTCCATGAGGTTGAAAAGGGAGTGAAAATAAATAAATATTTGAAAAAAAGAGAAAGAAAAGTGAGTGGAATGTGGAGAGAAACAAGTAATAAATACAGTCCTTTCCCCCAAATTCTAAGTGTTTGAAAATAAAAGGGGAGCTATAAGATGATATGTGAAGAGGGTGGCCATGCCAAGGGAAGGTTTTAATTTTAAAAGAGGAAAGAAATCAGGGCATGTTGTTAGGCAGCATGGAGAGCCAGTGATGTTGTTGACCCTTCGTTTTTGTAGAGGACCAATGGCATCACTGGGTGATGCCTAGACTCGTGCACGAACTGGATGGAAGTTGGACAAGGTTGCACATTCATCAACCTCATTCCTCTTCCAGAGTCACCCAAGACCTACGGCAAAACAGAAGTCAGGATGCCGAGTTTTGTGCATGACCTTGGTATGTTCCATGCATGACCAAGCTTCAAGCACCCCACAGCATCTGCTTCATCTGCCTTCATGGTCTTCGGAACAAATTGGGAGGAACACATTGGTAGGCAGTGTGGAAAGAACCAAGAGATTTTAAAAAGCTCCTGAAGATGAGGCTGGGGGGGAACCGAAAGGGGCAACCCTTGGACACTCAATGAATGAACATTTATTAAAGGCTTGTCAAGCACTTAAACTCTAAGTATACAAAGACAGGCAAAATCATGCCTTTGTCCGTAAGGAGCTCACATTCGAATAGGGGAGACAAGATGTCAATAACTATATAGTCATAAGATACAGAGAGCAGAAATAGGGGACAATCTGAGAGGGAAGGTCCCAGGCGAATGGAAGGAGGGGAGGAGGGAGCAGCTAAAATCTTTGGAGGAGCTGCCAGAGGCAGAGAGTCTAATATACAAAAAGAGGAGTTGGAGACTTCAAGGAGAAGGGCCATGTTTTTCTAAGGGCAGTGAAATAGGGGCAAAGGTTGATACAGACTGAAGATTGGAATTGGAGAATTATTTGGGGAAAAAAGTTTGTGGTGGATGGTCTCAATTTTCTAGGGGAAAAATGGTGAAATCTTCAGCTGAGAGGAGGGTGATGGTGGCTGGAGAAAGAAAAATCATTTTTGGAACAAATGCCATGGGGAGCAAGGCTGGGAGTCAATCTGGAAAGATTAAAGGATTGGCTTACATTATGGAGCAAGCAGAGATTAGATAACATGTGTGTAGGAGTAGAGAAGTCAGATGGTGGCGGTCAGGCAGGGTTCTTAAAAGGGAAGAATGGAATTCAGATCAAGAGGGTCAACCCAGGGATGGGAGAGAAGAGGCTACTGGAGAGTTAAACAGATTAATTAGCATGGAGATTCCCATGGGAAGAAAGTTCTAGACTTCTCTAGGAAGGGACCCTGAACTGGGAAAGCAGGGAGAGAGATGAAATAGAAGGCAGCAGAGAGAATAAGCATGGGAAGATATAGAAGGATGGGTTAGAGAGAGGGATGGAGGATAGGGGACACATTTTTTTCATTTTTTAAAAATTATATATTCAATGACCACAGCTACCAGCAACAACAAAAAAATAAATTAACAAACGCCAAAAAAATTATGTGCAACACCACAAATTCCAAATTGTTTATGATTTTTAAAAAATGTAAATTACATATATGTGCTAATAATAACATCCTCTGCTCTGGAGTTCCCTTTGGATTTGTTTTTCTTAGATATTTTTTCTCTTGATTTTGTGGCTGTTATTGTTTTGTTTTTTTTTTTTAAACCCTTGTACTTCGGTGTATTGGCTCCTTGGTGGAAGAGTGGTAAGGGTGGGCAATGGGGGTCAAATGACTTGCCCAGGGTCACACAGCTGGGAAGTGTCTGAGGTCAGATTTGAACCTAGGACCTCCTGTCTCTAGGCCTGACTCTCACTCCACTGAGCTACCCAGCTGCCCCCGCTGTTATTGCTTTAATGTAATCATAGTATGTATTATTCGTATTCTCTTTTCATCTCCCCATATATTTCTCTTAAATTCTTTATATTTCTGATATTTACCATTTCTAATAATAAAAACTCGATTACATTCAAATATCACAATCTGTTCAGCCATTTCTCCCACTCATTGGATTTGGTTTTTTTTTTTGAAGTTATTTTGTATTATAAACAAAGTTTCCATTAATATTTTCATACACACACACAGCCCTTCACCCTCTCAATAATTAATTCTATTAGGTCCAAATCCTAATAATGGGATCTTTAAGTCAATGAGAATGAATAGCCTTAGAGCTCTTAATATATGTATTTCCATCTTGTTTTCTAAAAGATAAAAAAATGAAAAACAATTCACAGCTATGCTAGCAATGTAATATTAAGCCTGTTTCTCCATGTTTGGCCTCACTCTCTTTTCTAGAGTCATCCAAGACCTGTGGCAAAACAAAAGTCAGGATGACCAGTGATAGCCTGAGATATAGTGGATGACTTTGAGATCTTCAGCGTCTGACTGAGCTCCGAGTATTCCATTAAATTTGATCAATTTAACTGTCTAGTTCTCAGTTAACATACATTTCTGGGGCCATATTTAAATAAATTGATCCTTAGGCAGCAGGCACAATCTGTTGCCAGGACCATATTCTTTCTAAAACCAAGTCTTTCCAGCTTGGTCTTACCCAATAGAACTTCTGTTCCAATGCCACAACCCCACAGGAATGCAGGATTGCTTCCATAGAATAAATGTTAAAATAAGACTTCTATAGAATATTTATGCTCTCTAGATCATTGTTGTCCCATGAGAAACCATATTTGGATTATGTGTATGCTCAGGCTTAAATCTACTACCAGCCTCATGCAATTGTGGAGAGTCTCTCCAGATATCTATCATATTTAATTTAACAAAGGTTCTATTCATCTCTTTAACTTCATTCCCATCCATTTTTTTGTTAGATTTATCTAATTTTGAAAGGGGAAAATTAAAGTTCCCTGCTATTATTATTTTGTTATCTCTTTCCATCTATATCTTATTTCATTTTTTCTTTAACAATCTAGATGCTGTAACTCTTGGTACATACAATTCGAATATTGACAGTGGTTCATTATCCATAGTACCCACCAACATTAAATAGTTATCTTGTTCATCCCTTTAATTATGCCCGTTTTAGCTCCAATTTGTCAGAGATTATTTCTGCTATCCTTTCTTTCTCTGGATCAGTCTAGGTATAGTACATTCTGCTCTAGCCCCACACCTTCACGCTTACGTGTATCTCATTTTCAGAGTGTTATAATCAACACATTGTCAGGTCCTGGTTTTCAGTCCTCTCTGCTATCCATTTTCTTTCCATGAGTAAATTCCTTCTATTTACACTAAATGTCATAATTACTAGCTCTGTTCCTCCTTACTGCCCCCTCTTCCTTTCTTTATGACCATTGTCTTTCAAATTTACACACCTTTCCCAGAATCCTCCTTTATCCTCTCCTTGCCCTCCAATCTCCAAATTGGCCCACCTTTTTTTTTTTTTTTAAGGTCAAAGTACCTATAGTTTTAATAATTTCTTGACATGGTAAGAGAATTTTACATTATGATCCAGGGAAGCAGGGGTAGGATAAGGATTGAGGAAGCTGGGTTGGGGACATCAGAACAATCCAACAAACACAAAAGCAAACACCACCAAGAAACACATTGTGGAGAAAGAGAAGGCAGGTTGGGGATCAGGGCAGGGTCTGGGGAGACCCAACTAAAACACAGTTGGTTTGTTACTGAATATTTTATTTCAATTAGCTGACCCTGTTTACTCAACTATAAAATGGACTACATATAACTTATATGACCTACCTTGCAGGAATATTGTGAGGAAAAGACTGTAAAAACAAAGGTCCTGAGACAGTATGAGCTATTCAGAACACAAGAGACAAAAACTAGGGAGTGAAAGCCGAGAAAAAGAGAATTGCAAGCAAAGAACTTCAGTGAAAGGATGTTTTCAGAATATCATCATCATTAAGTTACTATCCAAGCTTTGTGGCTGGAGTCTATAGACATACCAAAGTGGTCCCAAGGCGCTAGCACAGTTCCTGAAACAAAGAGATGAGTAACAAAGTGGAGAGGAAGAAATATTGTTGAAGATTTATACACACACACACACATTCATAAATATGTATATATGCACACATGCATAGATAGAAATATGTACATATATACTTATACACATGTATGAATGTGTGCATGTGTGTGTATATACATATATATACATACATATTTCTATGTGAGTGTATTTTTATATCCTAAGTGGTATTTGTTATTCTGCACGTGATGATTTTTCTGGATTTGAGAAAAATCGAAAGCCTACCTTGTTTTCCCTTTGGCAGCATAATTTTTTTTTTCCCTTGAAAGTACTGATACCAACTTCCTCCTCATACTAGGAAGGTACTTGAGCTCAAACTGAAATTCCATTTAATGATGTAAAGCATAGAGCTCAGAGGATGCCTAAAATGACCCCCATGAATAACAATTTTTTTTAATGGAATGTCCAAGAAGTGGTTCTTTTGATCCTCCTTGTAGACCTCCACCAAAAGGAAATGATCAACACTGAATCATGTTTTTTGGACTCAGTGGATATTCAAGAAATGGAAAATGGGAGCAGCTGGGTAGCTCAGTGGATTGAGAGCCAGGACTAGAGACGGGAGGTCCTGGGTTCAAATCTGACCTCAGACACTTCCCAGCTGTGTGACCCTGGGCAAGTCACTTGACCCCCATTGCCTACCCTTACCACTCTTCTGCCTTGGAGTCAATACACAGTATTGACTCCAAGACAGAAGGTAAAGGTTTTAAAAAAAAAGAAATGGAAAACAAGTAAAGAAAGGATGGAAGAAATAAGAGGATGCAAAGGAAGGAAAGATAAGTGGAAGAAAGGAGGGAGGGAAGAAGATTAGAAGACAAAGTATCTAGGAAACCTATTTTTCATTTCTTCTAGTTCCATTACCTGGCAGAGACAAATTATTTAAGTGAAATTATTTCAGATTTTTAGATCCTCTGGACTTCATAGGGACCTCAGAGAGCAACTAGTTAATTCTATAAGGGCACGTGAATCACCTCTACAATATTCTTGACAAAGCTGTTGTCTTTAGGTCTTTACTGGCTGATCTAGGAACCCTTCTCCTCCCATTCCCCAGTCAGCTCATTACTCTTAGAGATAGCTCTCTCTCTCTCTCTTATGAAGGTTCTTCTTTAAAACAAGCCTAAATTTGATTCTATGCAATATTATGCCGCCCAACCCATTACTTTTATGTTTGCCTTCTGGAGTCCAACAGAACAAATCTCATCCCCCTTCTACATGACAGACCCTCAAATACTTGCTGAAACACGCACATCATCCATGTCCTAGCCCTCACCCCTTGCCAGGCTTCTTTCCATGGTCCAAACATCCTGAGTTGATTACACCAGTCTTCACTGGGTATTCATGGAGTCGACATCCTTTGCTCACTTGGGCAACATCCTTTGAATTCAAACTTGCAGAGTTGAATTTAATTCCCTGAAATGAAGTCTCCTGAATCTAATGAACCCTGATTGAGAAGTCAGTATGAATCAGTTCTTAGGCTCTTCCCCTTTAAGTGTCAGAACAGGATGATTTCTTTCCTTAGATTTAAAGTTAGAAATCTTTCTGGGGATGAAAGAATGAAAATTGCCTTGAGGAAGGCAGGTGCCTAAAAGCCACCACAAGGCCCTACTATTCATTTACCATCTAAGAGACACCAAGATTCTAAGGTCAGATTATTTCTGTTGTGGCCATGAAACCTCATTAGGAAACCTCAGTCTTGGTCATCTTCCACAGCAATCTAAACTAGACCCTGGAGCTCTTCATTCAGTAAATTCCAGGAAATAGAAAGAAGGCAAACAAGTCATTGAGATGGCTGGGAAGGCTAGGCTGTCTCCTATTTCTCATCAACATAGCTTCTTCATGGAGTTGATAGCTAAGGAAATCACATCTGTCCACTCTCATTTGGGAGACTGTTGAAACAGAAATTCAAGTTGAAGAATGTCTCAAGAAGGAATGTAGGACAATGAAGGTCATGAGAGGACACAATCCAAGGATGGGTTGAAGAAACTGAGGATGAGAAACTTTGAACAGAAAAGACTTGGGGAAATGGAAACCTGAGGTCTGTCTTAAAGAAGCTGAAGGACTGTGGGATTAGCTCATGAAAGATCAGACTCGAGGCAGTGTAGCTCAGGAGGTAGGAAGAACTTTTGTGCTTATTGTGTGTCAGATACTGTGCTAAACCCTGGGAATACATATATGAGCAAAAAGTAAGTTTCTACCCTCAAGGAGCTCATATTCTAGTGGGGGAAGACCATAAGGAGATGAAAGGGGAAGATGAAGGGGAGGTATAAAGGGAAGGGGTGGGGGAGAGATCCAGGGTGCAGCCTGATGAGAAATGAAGAGATGCTTGGCCTGAACACTCTTTTAAAGTGGAGGTTCTGGGAGAAGCCATCTAATCAGAGAGGGAAACTACAGGGGCATAAGATGCATGTCTGAATTCCAGGGCTGATGTGAAGGTTCTGCATCAAGATAGAGAAGTCCAAATAAAGAATATACTTAGTGATGGTTTGAAACTCACTCATCACTTAATATCTCTCAGCTTCAAGTTCCTCATCTGTCAAATGGAGTTAATACTAGTATCTTCTTGGGGCAGCTGGGTAGCTCAGTGGATGGAGAGCCAGGCCTAGAGACGGGAGGTCCTGGATTCAAATCTGGCCTCAGACACTTCCCAGATGGGTGATCCTGGGCAAGTCACTTGACCCCCATGGCCCACCCTGACCACTCTTCCACCCAGGAGCCAATACACAGAAGTTAAGGGTTTTAAAAAAAAATACTAGTATCTGCTTGATTGTGACAGTAAAGATGATGATGACAATGCTTGGCCACAGACTGCAGATCTAGGATAAGAGGTGCTCAGTGGTATATTTAGGCTTGAAGTAAGGAAACATTTTTCTGTCAGTTCGAACTCAGAAATGCACTGGCTGCCTAAAAAGGGAATGAGGTTCCCAACAGTAGAGGGATCTGAACCCTCACTGCAAAGGGATGCTTCAGAGCAGCTTTCTGATCCAGGATGCATTGGCCTAGCTCCTCTGGGATTCCTACTTATTCAAAGCCTCTGAGTCTTAGAAACCAGCTAAGCCCTTCCCAGGACAATGGCAGAGAAGTCAGAGAGACACGTCTCCTGGGAGATTGTTCTGATCCTCTCTACGCCCTCCTTAGAGCACAGGTTGGAGAGAAAATGGAAGTATCAGTCAGTCAGTCAGTTGGTTATCATTTATTATGCTGAATCAATACTTATTGCATGAGCATTTCCCTTAAGGAGCTTCCAGAACCATTTCCTCAATGCCCACTTTCAGCAAAATACTTAAATAATTGGTTCAGCTTCAGCAAAGGGCTTAACATCTCTACAGTGTGCCGAACGCTTGGTTCTCTTTAGGAAAAATAATAAAATTCAAAAGGAAAGACGGCTATCGTAGTGAAACCGAAATCCATCATTTGAAGGGAATGGAATATGAATGGAATATGAAGGAGGCTTGAAGCCAGCTTGATCTCCAATATCCTAAGGATGGAACTAATTCCAAAAGGAGGATCCTGCAAAGAGTGGGAGGAAGAGATTAGCTAAGGCTTAAGTCATTGGTGTTTAACCAAGAGATTGAGGCAGAAAACCAGGAACTAAGACAAAGGATGGGTATAAGACCATTCATCGTCTGCATCTGCAACGGAAGAGTTTCCCAGACTTCGAAAAGGATGGGGATAACCAAAGCCTTCCCCGTTCGGTCAAGGGCTCCGTACTTTTCTGAACAAAAGATCCTAATCTGAGAACTCAGGTGGGAAATATGAATGGTTAGAAAAAAAGACTCAAAACAAAATGAAGAAATAGTCTGGGATAGGAGAAACTCAGGAAAGAAAGGCAGAAGCAGAGAGGCGTGACTTCGTAGCAGCTTTTGAGAGGGGACTCAGTAAATGCTGCGGACACAATGATTCCATGAGAAAACTGAAAAGAAAACTAAAAAACAATAAAATAAAAAATGAAAAGAGTGTTCAAAAAGAAAAAAAAGGGAGAATTAAAAGCTTCAAAACCTAACTGAATGGTCAGAGCCTGCGCAAATAGGATGAGACAAACTCCATGACACAAGAAATATTAGAACAAACTCAACAAGTTGAAAGAAGAGAATTCAATACAATAAAGTTTCTACTGTCAGAAACAGCTGACTTAGAGCACAGATTGGAGAGAAAATGGAAGTATCAGTCAGTCAGTCAGTCGGTTATCATTTATTATAAGCCTGCTGTGTGCTAAGTACCACACTAAGTGCCAGGTGTATAAAGGAAAGCAGAAATCCCTTTCCTCAAAGAGCTCAGAACTATATACGTACAAGATATAGAAGGAACAATTTGGAGATCGTCTCAGAAGAAAGCTACAACAGTTATAAGAGGGTTTGGGAAAGGCTTCTTTTAGCAGGGATTTCAGCTGGGACTTGAAGGAGGCAGAAATGAGGAGGGAGGGCAGCCCAGGAATGGGCTCAGGGAAAATGCTTGGAGTCTAGAAAAGGAATATCATGTTTGAGGGACAGTAAGGAAGCCAGTGTTTCTAGATAGCAGAATTGATAGGAATGAATAAGGTGTGTGTTTTCCCCCTAAAAATTGTAACAAATAAATCTCATCACCATATGGCTGGAGGGTTTAATGGTCAGAGCTCTGAGCCTGGAGTCAGGAAGATATGAATTCAAATCCTGCTTCATACATTTACTAGCTCTGTGATTGGGCAAATTATTTAATCTCTGCCTTAGTTTTCTCACTTGTAAAATAATCGTCATTAATTATAGAAGTATAATCAGATTAATTATATAATATCATATAATAATTAATAGGAATAGTAAAAGCTTTTCCCTCCCAGAGTTGTGAGGATCATATGAGTTAATATTTGTAAAGAGCTAGACACAATGCCTGGCACAGAGTAGATGCTATATAAATGCTAGCTACTATCATTTTTATTGCTTCAAAAAAGAATAAGAAATTATAAAAGAAAAATAATAGCGGGCAGCTATGCGACTCTGTGGATAGAATGCCGGGCCAAGAGACAGGAGGTCCAGGGTTCAAAACTGACCCCAGACACTTTCTAGCTAGGCAAGTCATATCACCCCCATTGGCCCAACACATACTATTGATTCTAAGACAGAAAACAAAACTTTAAAAAAAAGAAAGAAAGAAAGAAAGAAAGAAAGAAAGAAAGAAAGAAAGAAAGAAAGAAAGAAAAAGAAAGAAAGAAAGAAAGAAAAGAAAGAAAGAAAAGCAAAAACTCCCTGATATCTGTTAGAACCAACAAGCAAATGAAAAAGAAAGAATCCACTGGTGAGTTCCTGAAAGAAATCTAAAGTTGAAAATACCCAAGAATGGCTCAGCTAACTCAAGAGCATTGAAAATAGTCATCGCCAAAATTCAGAGCTTCAAGGAAAGATGAAGTTGGTACCATTATGTGAAACTATACTTGCAGATGTCATTTATAGATGATAGAGATCGTGCAGATCACCCCTCTGTGAATGAGCAGCGTTCCCGGATTTTCACATTCACAGACAATTATGATGCCTTTTCAGGCCTCCTTTTTAGGTGGGGATGTTCATGCTGGTTGATTGCTTTGTAGTTCCTAATTTTTTTAAATTTCAGAAAGTGTGAATTCATCGGCAGGATGAAATACATCCCCTTCTCTTTCTCCACTTCAAGAATTTCTGGTGCCCTGGGCATGGCCATCCCCCCTCTTGCAGAGACAGAGCCTAAGCCCTCCACCCTTCCTTACACAGAATCCTGAGTCATCGTACCACAAGCACGCAAACCCTGGTGGCTGGTCCCCTGGCTCCGAGCCCTCCCTGACCCTAGCCATGGGCTCAGGCAGCATTCCGTCTCCAGGACATTTCTGGAAGTTGCTCCAGCTTGGTAGGCCCTTCCAGACCTCACACTCTACCACAAAGTCCCCGAGAGCCCTGCGTCACCTGTTCAGACATCAAAGAACTGCCAATGCAAGACAGAAGTTATTCAGATAACTGCACTGCAGTGATGCATGCCCAGGCCATGAGAGAAGAGCCAGCCAAGGGAGAGGCGAAGTTCACAGGGGGCTGAGCACCCCAGGGTGGGAGCTACAGGGAGAGGAAGGAAGGCTTCCAGGAGAATGGCCACCGAGGCTGACTCAGAGAAAAGCGAAAGATTTCAAAAAAAAAAAAAAAACACAAGGAGAGATGAAAAAAGAACCCAAACCCACCAATTGTCATTAAGTCGTGGCGTCCCACATCAAGGAATGTGGCTTTCTTCAGGACAGCAATTGTCTTGGTATTTGCATCCCTATCACTTAGCACAGTGCTTGGCGCATAGTGAAATATTAATAAATAGTTTTTATTCATCATTTATTTTTCTTCCTTCCTTCCTTTTTCTTTCTCTTTCTTCCTTCCTTCTTTCCTTTCTCTCTCTCTCTTTTTTCTTTCTTCCCTCCTTCTTTTCTTCCTTCCTTCCTTTTTCTTTCTCTTTCTTCCTTCCTTATTTCTTTTCTCTCTCTTTTTCTTTCTTTCTTCCCTCTTTCTTTTCTTCCTTCCTTCCT
>NC_058131.1:2883903-2896414 GCF_016433145.1 Gracilinanus agilis | reverse complement strand
AAGGAAAGGAAAGGAAAGAAAAGAAAAGAAAAGAAAAGAAAAGAAAAGAAAAGAAAAGAAAAGAAAAGAAAGAAGGTAAGACTGGGATGAAATCTTAGAAAAATTATATTAATGTTAGATGTCTAGAGAAAATTGAATGTAAATGGAAAGTAATATACCTTTTCTTAGTTATACATGGTATCTACATAAAAGTTGATGTTGAGTTAGGGAATAAAAACTTCAGAACCAAATGAAGAAAAGCATGAATAATAAATGTATCCTTTTCAGATAATAATGCAAAAAAGTTATAATCATTAAGGATGCTTGAAAATACAAATGTAAAAGTAATTGGAAATTAAGTAATCTAATTGTAAAAATAGTAGGGTGGATCAAAGAACTAAATATAGAAATAATCAACAGCTTTATTAAGGAGAATGGCAATGAAGAGACAACATATCAAAATTCATGGGATATAGCCAAAGTAGTATTTAGAGGAAATTTTATATATCTAAATGCTTACATCAATAAAATAGAGAAAACGCAGATCAACTAATTGAGTAGGCAACTAGAAAAAGAACAAATTACAAATCCTCAATCAATTTGAAATCCAAAAAATCAAAGGGAAAATTAATAAAACTAAAAGAACTACTGAACTAAGACTAGTAGTTGGTTCTATAAAAAATTTATTTAATAAAATAGATAGGCCATTGGTTAATTTGCTTTTAAAAAGAAAAGAAGGGAATTCAATTATCAATATCAAAAATGAAAAGTGTGAATTCACCTCCAACAAAGAGGTAAAAAAACAATCATCGGGGCTATTTTGTACAATTATATATCAAAAAATCTGACAATCTAAGTGAAACAGGTGAATATATACAAAAATACAAATTTCCCAGATTAACAAAAGAGGAAATAGAATACTTAAATAATCCCAACATAGAAAAAGAAATTGAACAGCCATCAATGAACTCCCAAAGGAAATATCCTGAGGGCCAAAAAGATTCACGAATAAATTCTATCAAATATTTAAAGAATTAATCCCTATACTACATAAAGTATTGGGGAAAATGGGAAAAGAAATAGTCCTACCAAATTCCTTCAATGACAAAAATATTGTGCTGATACCTGAGCCAGGAAGATCACAAGTGGAAAAAGAAAATTATAGGCCAATTTCCTTTATCAATATCAATGAAAAAATTTAAATATTAGCAAGGAGCCTACAGTAATATATCAAAAAGATCATTCACCTATAATCAGATAGAATTTATACCAGGAATGCAAGGCTAGTTTAAAATTAAGAAAAATATCAGCACAATTGGCAATATCAATAACCAAACCAACAAATATCATATGATTACCTCTAAAGATGCAGAAAAAAAGTCTTCTACAAAATAAAACATCAATTCCTATAAACACACTAGAAAGTATAGGAATTAATGGGCCTTTCCTTATTTTTTTATTTTTTTTTAAATCCTTAACTTCTGTGCATTAGCTCATAGGTGGAAGAGTGGTAAGGGTGAGCAATGGGGGACAAGTGACTTGCCCAGGGTCACACAGCTGGGAAGTGTCTGAGGTCAGATTTGAACCAGGACCTCCTGTCTCTAGGCCTGACTCTCCATCCACTGAGCTACCCAGCTGCCCTGGGCCTTTCCTTAAAGTGATAATTAGCATCTATATAAAACCATCAACAAGTATAAGCAGTGGAGATAAGTTAAAAATCTTCTCAATAAGATCAAGAGTGTAGCTAGGAAGCCCATTATCTCCACTACTGTTAAATATTGTACTAGAAACAATAGTTTTAGCAATAAGAGAATAAAATAAAGTGAAGGAATTAAAGTAAGCAAAGAGGAAATTAAACTATCATTCTTTGCAGATGACATGATAGTAAACTTCAGGAATCCTGGAGAACCAACTAAAAAACTAGTTGAAATGATGATTAACTTTAGTAAAACTTTCAGGATACAAAATAAACCTACATAAAATACCAGTATTTCTATGTATTACATACGAGCCCAGATAGAGATAGAAAGAAAAATTCCACTTAAAATAACTTTAGACAATACAAACTACCTGGGAAACTACTTGCCAAGACAACACAAGTACAAAACTCATTTTATACAAATAAAGTTAAATCTGAACAACTGGAAAAATATCAATTTCTCATGGGTAGGCTAAGCTAATATAATAAAAATGACATTTCTATCCAAATTAATTTACTTATTCAGTGCCATATCAATTAAACTACCAAAAATATTTATATCAATAAGAAAAATAATAGCAAAATTCATCTGGAAACAAGAATATCAAGGGAAGTGTTTAAAACAAATGTGAAGAAAGATGGCATAGCAGTATCAGATTTCAATTGTACTTTATAGAAGTAATCATCAAAACAATCTGATACTGGCTAAGAAATATAAAGGTGTATCAATGGGATAAATTAAGGTAGATGGCCTTAGCAATCTAGAGTTTGATGAACACAGAGATCCCAACTTTTGGTATAAGCCATCACTATATATCAAAAATTGCTGGGAAAAAACTATAAAACAGTATGGCAGAAACTCAGTATAGACCAATCTTTCCCACTCCGTACCAAGATAAGGTCAAAATGGGTATATGCTTTAGACATAAGGGTGATACCATGAGCAAATTAGGGGAACTTAGAATAGTGTATCTGTCATATCTATGGAGAACAGAAGAATTTACAATAAACAAGTGACAGAAAACATTACAAGACATAAAATGGAATAATTTTGATTATATTAAAAAGTTTTGTGCAAACAAAACCAAAGTAACCAAGATTAGAAGGGAAACACCAAACATGGGGAGGGGATTTCTCTTATAAAGGTCTCATTTCTCAAATATGTAGAGAACAAAATCAAATTTATAATAACACCAGTGATTCCCCAATTGACAAGCAGTCAAAGGTTATGAATAAGCAGTTTTTAGTTGAAGAAATCAAAGTTATCAATAATTGTTTAGAAATGTTTTAAAGCACTCTTGATTAGAGAAATGCAAATTAAAACGACTTTGAGGTACCACCCTTATATCTATCAGATTGCCCTATATGACAGTGAAGAAAAATGACAGATTTTGGAGGGATAGTGGCAAAATTGGGACATTGTTGGTGGAGCTGTGAATTGATATAACCATTCTGGAGGACAATTCAGAACTATGGCCATAAAATTGTGCATACCCTTTAATCCTGTAGTACCACTATTAGGTCTGTATCCTTAATAGATTAAAAAAGTAAAGTACAAACTTAAACAAAAATATTTATAGGAACTCTTTTTGTGGTTGCAAAGAATTGGGAGTTGAGGGGATATCCATCAATTAGGGAATGGTTGAACAAATGTGATATATGATGGAGATGAAATGCTATTGTGCTAAAAGAAATGATTAGTAGGATGATTTCAGAAAAAGCTGGAGAGATCTATATGAACTGATACAGAGTGAAATAAATAAAACTGGGAGATCATATTGTGGAGATTTAATGAATATACAAGAGCTAAATGTTATATTTAATAAAGTTTTATTAATAATAAACTAACAAGAGACCTAGCTATTCAGCCCACTTGCCAGAGTCAAAGAGCAAGAGGGAGAAGCTACAGAAATTATAAAACAATAAAGTTACCATGCAAATATGGAGATGCAGGAGAGATTAAAGGGAATTTTGGAAAATATTAAGGGACTTATGGGGGATTCAGTCCAAGGTTCAAAATCTCCATTTATACATACCCCACCATGATACTTTGGGAGACCAGTCTCCCCAATGGATCATAAAAACATAATCAACTTATAAATTGCTATAATCTGTGGATAAAAGGAAAAAAGAACAAAATCAATGGTTACCTCATTAACAAAAAGCCAATTTGGGGGCAGTCCCCTTTGGCATAAAAGTATATATTCAAAACAAGTGTTTTCAACCACCCCATAGTTCAAATTCACATTCCAAAGTTCAATTCTGGATCTTCTTGATGGAGCATGTGGTCTCTGCAAGCATCTTCATGGCACCTTCTCCAAACAGGTTCATTGTCTGGATTGGGAGGTAACAAGTTTCTTATCCTAAAATTTCCTAAATTCAAATCAAAGTTTATGACAATAACAAAGTCCCCCTGAGGAAAATAATAACAAACAGGGATCACTCAGAGATGCATGGCTGAGTTATGAGGTGTATGAATCAATTGCAAAAGAAATAAAAAATATCAAAAAATCCAAATAAAAAAGAAAAAATAACTTGTAGATGAAATATAAAATATTAAAGTCTTATGCCTAAAAAATATAAGCAAAGGAAAAACAAAATTATAGCAGGTCCTTGAATCAGGACCCAAATAAAGTGATTTAAGTAATTATACACTTACCCAATCAGTAGCCAGGACTACAGAAAGTTTGCCACACTATGAAAGACAGAAAAGGGACTAGATTATAGGAGCCAGGATGGCAGCCAAAATGAGATGTTTGATGGGGTTGAGGGAAATCTGGCCTCTGACAACATATATCAATACATGGGTTGATGCTGACACGATTAGGATATAGATTCTTAATAACCACCCTAGAAAAATTATCAATAATATGGAAATAGGTCTTGATCAATGACACAGGAAGAAACCAGTGGAAATGTGTATTGGCTACTGGGGGTTGGGGGGTTGGGGGTGGAGAGAGAGTAAGAATATGAATCATGTAACCATGGAAAAATTTAAAAAAAAAAATAAAATAAATCTTTCACAGTTAAAAAAAATAATTAAATTTTTAAATGATCAACTGCAACCCTGGACCCCAAACAAGTTCACATCCTCTTGTGTTGGCTCAAAATTGTATCAATCCCACTGGGATTGGTTGGTCTCTTTGACCTTGTGCTCGATTGGCATTATGCAGGTTGACTTTGTGCTTCTTTAGCACTGTGCAGTGGCTCTTTTTATATTCCTTCTTCTGGAATCAGACAGAATCATTAAGCAAAGTTGCATGATTTTTTTAAAACAACCAATGACATTATTCTATACTTTAAAGCTTTTTGGGTATGCATTAATATTAGACCAAATATATTTTAAACTTATATAAGTGCAAAATTTAAAAAAAGATTAATATTGATTATATGTACTTCAAAGTACTCAAAAACTATATTTCAAATACAAGAAAAAACAATAATAAAAATGTTTTAAAAATAAAAATATATATAGCTTAGAACCAGTGACACACTGTGTCGACCAAGGAGAGGTAGAATACAAAGGTTCCTCATCAAAGAATGAGATCCATTTCCTTTTTAAACTTGGCCATGATCCACTGTTGAATGCAAATAATTTTTTAAAAATAGCAGATTTATAAAAACAAAACAGTAGTAGAGTAGATAATGCACATTCAAATAAAGTACCAAATTCCCAAAATTTACAATAGTCCAGTTATTGACAATAGCAAACAAACCCATTATTATATAGGATTCACATGAATTTATATCATCACTTACTGTGTGATATTTTAAAAAACTATGAACTGATGTATACTTGTCACAGATTCTACAGGTATAGCAAATCTTTCAATCTTGGTGAGAAATCTAGATTGTTCTGGTGGAAGAAAATTAAACTGAAAAGTTAAAATATCATGCATACAGGTCCTCTTTTTGGCTTCCTGCTTTATATATAAAAAGTTTTGATAGGAACTTCTATTTGCTTCTCTACCTTTTAATACAACATTCTTCATAATATGTATGTATGTATGTATATATATTTTTTTTTTTTTGTATATATATATGTATATGTATATGTATATAATCCATTCAGAAACTGCTAGGTATCTGAAGTCATTTATGTGACAATTAACAAAGGCAAATAGGAAGAAAAAGCTGTATAAGCAACATGTGACCTTGATAGTTGAAATGACAAATCCAGAATGCATAAGACTTATGGGCTTTTTATAATGATACATTGTTCAGTAAAATCACAGGGAAATAGTAGATAAAGAATCATATAACAGAATAGATATCATTTAGATTAATACAGATAAACTTAAAAAATTTAACCTTAAAGAAATCAGCAAATACAATAATATAAGCAAATAACAAAGTACAAGCAGAGCAGTCAAAAACCTTTTTAACAATTCCAATAGATTTGTTTACTATTGAGGAGAGGAGAAGCTAAAAAAATGATTAACAAGCAATAAACTTCCAGATCTCTTTTAAGGTTCTTTCCTCTACCCCCATATAAATCAAGCATTCAGATTTCATTCGTCAGAGCTCTGAATTTTGTCATCATGAGGGATAATTCTGCCCTGAGCATAGTGTAGATGATCCCCATATGGGATGAGGTGCAGAGACTGGGCAGGCCAAAATGCCAAAAGGGTATGAGGAGATGAATTTCTCCTCTGAATCTTAAGATTAGTTAAGCTCTCAACTGCCAGGTATTCAATCAGCACAAAGACCTCCAGGATCAGAAGCAAGAGGTCTATAATCCTCTCCCAGAATGGGAGCTGTTTGAGATAGGCAGAGCAAGCCATACTTTGCAATAGCATTTTGTCCTCAAAAAAGACACAGAATGGAGGTTTGTTTACAGAGTAAACACAAAGAAGCAAAATTTCTAGAGGGAAAACAATAAGGTATTTGCATATGAAAGAACTGGCTACCCATGGGCTTTCTGAGTCAGGAGAGAGACAGGGGGATGGGGAAAGCAGGCTTATTCCCAAAACTTTGACTTCAAATCTATTGATTTTTAGGCTTTCCTTGACCTAAAACAGAAGACAGCAGAGGAGTCCCCTTTCTGTGAAAAAAATCCAAAGGTACAACTCTCTCTCAGCTAGGATCTCAGGGTCAGCTTAAGACTTCAGCTTAAAAAATGGCTAGTGCAGGCTGGAAAACCCACATGAGGTGGAGGAAGGGATTGGGTGAAAAGATTTTAATAAATCACCCTCTTGAAAAAAAAAGCAGCTTGGAATGGGAGGTTCTTGTGGCAGGTCTAATATCAGCAAGTGGAGGCTGCAGTCTATGTAAGGAGAGGTGAGGAACCATGGCTTAAGAGGATGAACTCAAGAAGCAGCAGCAGGAGATTGGCCTTGGGGCTGGCAGAAAGCAGGCAGGTGCACATGGCCTGAGAAAAAACTTACTAACTTAACTGAAAGTGTCTCTTAAAAATATGTGAAGATCTATCCTGTCATGGTTAGCCAAAAAAGTGGAGATTAAAATTAATATATAAGAGCTAAATATTATATTTAATAAAGTTTTATTAATAATAAACTAACAAAAGAGACCTAGCTATTCATCCTGCTCACCAGAGCCAGAGCAAGAGGGAGGAGCTATAGAACTTATAAATAATAAAGTGACCATGCAAACCTGGAGGCACAGGAGAGATTAAGGGGAATTTGGAGAAATACTAAGAGACTTATGGGGGATGCAGTCCAAGGTTCAAAAATCTCCACTTATACAATACACAGTAACAGCAATTATTGTACAATGATCAACTGATAAAGTTTTAAGTACTCTTAACGGTGTCTCAGGCCAGTTCTGAAGGACTTATGACAAAGAATCCTTTTCACCTCCAGAGCAAGAACTGTTTGAGTTGCAATGCAGATCAAAGAAGAATATTTATCACTGCAGTTTACTTGTTCTTTCATTTTGAAGTTTTTATTTTATATGAGTATTCTCTTATAACAGTGACCAATATGAAGGCAAATATTGCATAATAATATATAATTGCCATCTCTGAGAGGGGAGAAGGAAGAGAGGGAGGAAGGGAGACAATTTCGATCTTATAATTTTGGAAAATGTATGTTGAAAATTGTTGTTGAGAGTACTTGGAAAATAAAATATATATTAAAAGGTTCTCTCCCCCTTTCTCCCTGCTGCCCCCATACATACATACATCCTCCTATGCAGAAGTGATAGGTGGTCCATAAATATAAAACATAACATATATTTAACATTACTTTCAATTTATTCATTGCTTTTTCTGATATCTTCTCCTTTTTCTTTTCTTTTTTATATTATAAGGGATGACTCTCTAAGAGGGGGAAAGGGAAAGTATGCACGGGAAATCTAGATGATATAAAAACAAAAGATGTCAATAAATTTTTACTTTTAAAGAGAGGCTTGACTTTGGACAGAGAGCTCCAGACTTTCTCAATGTAATGAGTTTGCTAACACCCTTTGAACCCTGGTTTTATACATATAGGATCAATTCTGCCTTCCTTAGTAGAATGAAAGAGCTTCAGCTGTGGACAGCTCCCACCTCTACTTTGGTTTTCTTATATGGAAGACCTCCATTTCTTCATGGCCACAGAGGACAGGATAGCATAGTGGAAGGCAATTTTCAGGTATGAGGAAGGGAGGAGCCTCCATGGATACTATTGAGGTTGACAATACCAAGACCACTCTATAGTTAAACTATTAAAATTGGGTGATTATAATTGGCTGAGATCTGTACCTAGCCTATATTTATAGCCCATAGTTATGCAAAATGAATCTGGGCTTTCCAGAAACCTTGACTTTCCCGAGAAGAAATAGATGGATATAGATATCTGAGTTTCTTCTCTTTATATACACTATACATAGGTAGTCTAACAAATAGTATCTACTACCAGATCACTGCTTCAAATGGTCTACATTGTCAAAGTTGAATCTTAAAGCCTGTCTAGACAGTACTAGAAAGATATTTTCACATATGCTGACACTGCAAAGCCACAGTGATCCATCTCAGAATAATCACCAACTCAAAAAGAGCCTAGAGTCTCAGGATACAGGTGCTACCAGTGTTGGAAATACTTGTATTTGACTTCAGTATCAATATGGCTAGGTCTAGTTGATCAAAGAGATGGAAAAGGAAGTTATTGGAAATAACAGGACATCTGCTATACACAGTCTAAGAAAGGAAAGAAGGCAAGAGAATGTTGGAGCAAATGGAAAAGCAGAAAACTTTGTGATTTCCTCATGTGGCTCTCCATTCCAGTTCCCAGTACTAGGTAGGAATTAATGTCTTGTATTCTCAAGACAACAGATGTAGTGGGGTGAATAGTCATCCCTTCCTAGCTGAGGAAAGTGAGTGTAATGTGGGGGACTAATATGGGCAGAGACTAAAGGTCATTCAGGGTCTGATCCATGTGGAAGAGGCCAGCATCTGCTCTAATACTGAGCTCCTGCTAGAAGAGCCATAATCATACTGTGTCCAATAACCTATTTCTCTAGCAAGTGTTAGAAGAAGGTTCACTGCTCTGCCCCATATCCAGAGAGGCAAAATCCAGGAGAGATAATTGATGAATGGATTTCTTCATATTTGTTTCAGAGAGTGAGGCTTCACTCTGGCAAATATCTACCAGTGTTTGCTATGTTGGGATTGTGAACACTAAGTGATGATCCCATAATGCTATACCCTGACCTAATGTCTATTCTGGACACTGTGACTTAAGGATATTTATTATCTGAAGGAAATTCAAGTCCAGGATGGGGAATGAACTTGAGATCAAGACACAGGAGTGTAAGCTGAGCCTAACACTTTATTCACTGGGCCACCTGGCTGTCTCAAGATTCAGAAGTGATATGAAACCTTCCCTCAAGAATAAAGGAACTTTCATGTGGAAGATTCATTCACCACTTCCTGCTTTATCTCCTGAAGGGCAGAACTGGGAATGAGGGGGAAGGTACAAATTTAGAATTGATGTCAGGCAAAACTTCCTAATGATGAGAGTTGTCCCACAGTGGAATGGATTGCCTCAAGAGATGGTGGGTTCCCCCTTTCCAGAAGTCTTCAAACAAAGGCTTCATGACCCTTTATTCTACTGGAGATTCTTTTGGTTTGAAATGGAGGCTACTGAGGTCTTTTGGGGTTTTCAGATTCTGGGCTTCTATAACTTTGTTCCCTGTTAAAAAGAAGAAAAAGGTGGGCATATATCTCTTGATTTTGGAGAAATGGATGGTATATATTGATTTCAGAGATAGTATGAATGAAGGAGGGATTATATGCCCAGGCCTAAACTGGTTGTAGTTGGTGAGGGAGAAAGCACACTCTCCTCTCACAGTTGTTGCTAGTATAGTCTATGCCTCTCCTCCCTGACAAGTTTGGTTGACTAAGCTTGTCAGTTATTCCCTTCTATCAGTTTGCCCAGGCTGGGAATCCCTGAGAGGTTGTGTGGATGATTAACCTCTCTAGGTCCCAAAATGAGGTTGGATTGGTTGTTGTTAAAGGTTTTTGATTAGCTATTGGAAACGTTGTGATCTGACTGCGTATTGATCTCCTCTTCCCAAGGGCTTTGGTGTAATAACCACTCATGAAAAGTACTTGTTGGTAAATACTATATTGAATCTATTGATGGGGTAAGGAAACAAGGTAGAGGATTTAGGAACCCTATTGCTAATTGATTGAATATTAATCTAAATTGTTGATCAAGGTCTGGAGATTGCTAGGCTTGTAGACACTGGAGGTTCTTCACCCTCTCACTAACTCTGACCTGACTTGGCCACAGCCAAGCCAAAGATTAGGGAAGGCTATTTGATGATGTTGATAGGTGAATCAGTAAACTCTCTCAGCTCTAATAATAATAATGTTAATTGATCACTAGCTCTCTCAGTAGGATAACAGCTCACAGGTTTCAGGCCTACCTTTTCACCCTTCACCTCCCACCTTCCCAAGTCCCTGCTCCAATCTGAGCTCCTTTGTGTTGTCACTTGGGGGTATTTATAGGGCTGGGGCCAACTGCTTTTTGCCCTTGGCTCACAGCACCTGGGGACATTCTGAGATTCTCAGCTGCTGGTCCTGTCATTCAAAGTGGCCTCCATCTTGTTCCAGATCATGATTTTAACATCCCTGAGATCTCCATCACTGCCATATGGTCACAAGTTTCCCCAGAAACATGTTCCTCCAATGGTTCTATGATGAAATCTCAGCCCCTGGCAGCTGGGACCAACATCTGTGTCACAGAGTTAATTTTTTTAATCTGAGCAGGCACTGCCTAGCCAGTGGATACACCCCAATGATTGTACTTGTACTTCTTATACCCATTGTTTCCTTTCCCCATTTTGGGCTTTCTATACTCCTTCTCTGGCTCAGCCTTAAGGGAAAGAGCTCTGACATTAGAGTCAGGAACCCTGCTTTCCAACCAGGATTTTTACAGCCTCTATGAACATACTTCCTCACCTGCAAAATGGGGGTAAACCAATTCAGGGTCACTATTTTCCCTGGCTTCAATCATTTCCCAAGAGGGTTGAACCAGATGACATTAATTTTCCTCCTGCTTCTCCATACTACCATTCTTCCAGATATAAAGCCTTACCTTTCTATGATACAAAGCCCTGGACCTGATACGAATCCTGCTTCAGTCACCAGCTGGGCAAGTCACTTCACCTCTGGCTGCCCCGAGTTCCCCATATGCATAACAAGGACAATGCTAGCATTTCCCTCCCAGAGTTGTGAGGTTGCAATAAGACAAAAGATGTCAATGGCTGCGTAACCCTAAAAGAGTAGCCATGGGTGCACAATGCAGTTATTAGAAAAACTGGAATGAACATTCACTGGACAGCACTGAAGAATCCAGAGGGCACAGCAGAAAAGAAGGGGTTCAGGGGTGCCAAGGCCCACTGGAGATGAAGGAGCAGCAACAGGGGGCTGTGTTGGAGGCAGGCTCCAGCTTAAGGGCGCAGCATCTCTGCCTCATCTCGGGGTCTGAGATTCCCTGGGAGAAGAAGGCAAGTCCTTCTTTTCCCTCTCCACCATGTGAGTTCTGAGGGATTGACTTTGTTTGCTTCTCCAGGGCTAGAACTTCTCTTTGTAGGTGGTTTTCCTTTGGCTGGTGCATGTTTCACTCTAATGCTCACGTATTCGTTCTGTAATTCCAACTTGGTCTGTGAGGAAAGAGGCCACAATGGATGGGAGCTCCAAGCCAAGGAAGTTGGGGATGTTTGGCCTGAGGAAGACGGAGGAGATAACCTCCAGGGTTCTGCTAAATCCATGCCCATCACCCTCAGCTCAGACTCCTTCTCTTAGATGCTGACCTTCTAATCCCTTCCCACGGGCTAGCACCCAGCAGAACAGTCAGGGCCATCACCCAGCTGAGCTCCGATAAGCCACCACCTGGCTGGGTATCCTCCCCACCCATGACTGTGACCCCAATGATTTCTACCAATGACTCATGCTCAGACTCAGTCTCTGCCTAGACCCTCTTAGCTGAGCTCGAGTACACTTCCATCTCCAATGGCACCCACAACAGTCCTCCACAGAGTTTTCTCTATGCATATCTGGGTTAAAATAGTCCGTTGTGACATTCTCTTGGTGCCACAAAGCAGGAATTCTAGAGAGAATTAGTGAGAGCGTGAGAACAAGAACCCGGAGACCGGAATCCGAAGCCTGATTCTCATAACTCCTGCTTGGATAACCTCATTTCATCTTATTCATGTCATTAATCAACATTTGTTTCCTCCTCTCTCTGCTCACCTCAATTTTTTTTTATTTTTTTTAACATTTATTAATAATCATTTTTAACATGGTTACATGTTTCATGCTCCTACTTTCCCCTTCACCCCCCGCACTCCCCCCACCCATGGCCGACGCACTTTTCCACTGGTTTT
>NC_058131.1:2837403-2878933 GCF_016433145.1 Gracilinanus agilis | reverse complement strand
TTTCTGATATGGGATTATTTAGGTATTCTATTTCTCCTGCTGTTAATCTAGGCAGTTTATATTTTTGTAAATATTCATCCATATCTGCTAAATTGTTATATTTGTTGCCATATAATTGGGCGAAATAGTTCTTAATGATTGCCTTAATTTCCCCTTCATTAGAGGTGAGGTCTCCCTTTTCATCTCTTATACTGTCAATTTGGTTTTCTTCTTTCCTTTTTCTTATTAGATTGACTAGTACTTTGTCTATTTTATCTGTTTTTTCAAAGTACCAGCTTCTAGTCTTATTTATTAATTCAATAGTTCTTTTACTTTCGATTTTATTAATTTCTCCCTTAATTTTTAGTATTTCTAATTTAGTTTTCATCTGGGGTTTTTTTATTTGTTCGCTTTCTAATTTTTTGAGTTGCATGCCCAATTCGTTAATCTCTGCCCTCCTTAATTTGTTAATATATGCACTCAAGGATATAAATTTCCCCCTGAGTACTGCCTTGGCTGCATCCCACATAGTTTGGTAGGATGTCTCATCATTGTCATTCTCTTCAATGAAATTGTTGTTTGTTTCTATGATTTCTTCTTTGACAATTTGGTTTTGAAGAATCATATTGTTTAATTTCCAATTGGTTTTTGACTTGCCTGTCCAGGTGCCCTTACTGATTATTATTTTTATCGCATTATGATCTGAGAAGGTTACATTTATTATATCTGCTCTTTTGCATTTGTTTGCCATGATTCTATGCCCTATTACATGGTCAATCTTTGTAAATGTACCATGTGCAGCTGAAAAGAAGGTGTATTCCTTTTTGTCCCTATTTATTTTTCTCCACATATCAATTAGATCTAATTTTTCTAGGACTTCATTCATCTCTCTTACCTCTTATTTATTTTTTGGTTTGATTTATCTAGATCTGAAAGAGGAATATTTAGATCTCCCACTATTATGATTTTACTATCTATTTCCTTCTTGAGCTCTGCCAGTTTCTCCTTTAAGAATTTGGATGCTATACCACTTGGTGCATATATATTGAGCAGTGTTATTTCCTCATTGTTTATACTGTCTTTCATCAGGATGTAATGACCTTCCCTGTCTTTTTTAATCATACCTATTTTTACTTTGGCTTTGTCAGAGTTCATGATAGCCACTCCTGCCTTCTTTTTCTCATTTGATGCCCAAAAGATTTTGCTCATACCCTTAACCTTGAACTTGTGTGTGTGTCTACCCGCCTCGCATGTGTTTCTTGTAGACAACCTATGGTAGGATTTTGGTTTCTGAACCACTCTGCTATTTGCTTCCGTTTTATGAGTGAGTTCATCCCGTTCACATTCAGAGTTACAATTGTTAGTTGTGTATTCACTAACATTTTTTGTATCCTCCCCTAGACCCACTCCTTCTTATTGCACTATTTTCTTTTACACCAGTGGTTTGCTTTCAGCCAGTATCCCTTATCCCCTCCCTTGATTGACTTCCCTTTCTGTCCCCTCCCTTGTTGTTCCCTTATTTTTGTTTTTTTTAAAGACCGAATGAATTCCCTCCCCCTTCTTCTTCCCTCCCTTTTTGGCCTCCCCACTCCCCTGCTCCCTTTGGTTTATCCCTTCTGACTTTCTCAGTAGGGTTAGATGGAGTTTTTTATCCAGATGGATAATAAAGCTACTCTTCCTTCTCCGGGTTGATTATACTGAGAGTAAGGTTTGATTATTACCTCTTAATGCTCTCTTCCTCTCCTTCTTATGGTAGTATTTATCCCCTCCCCTTCCCATGCCCTCTTTGTGTGTAATAGAATATCTTATTTTTCTTATTTACTCGGATTTTTCTTGGTGTCCCCTACTCTTCCTCCCCTCTTTCCCACCCCCCATGTCATCCTAGACCATTTAGTATCCTGTCCTCTCCCTATGAATTATTCTTCTGGTTGCTATAATAGTGAATATTATAATAGTGTATAGAGTTCACTACAGAGAATTATACATAGCATTTCTCCACCTAGTAATACAGATACTTAGATCTTATTTATGCCCTTAAAGAGTCAAGCTTAAAAGACTATGAGTTTTTTTTTCTTTTCCCTCTGTTTCTTATTTACCTTTTCATCATCTTTCTCTTGATATCTGTGGTTGAGTGTCAAACTTTCCAATTAGTCCCGGTCTCTTTTGTGCAAAAACTTGGAATTCTTCAATTTTGTTGAATGCCCATACTTTCCCCTGAAAGTATATGGTTAGTTTCGCTGGGTAGTTGATTCGTGGCTGAAGGTCCAGCTCTCTTGCCTTTCTGAATATTGTATTCCAAGCCTTGCGTTCTTTTAGTGTTGAGGCTGCCAGATCCTGTGTGATCCTTATTGGTGCTCCTTGATATTTGAATTGTCTCTTTCTGGCTTCTTGTAAGATTTTTTCTTTGACTCGAAAGATCTTCAATTTCGCTATTATATTTCTGGGTGTTGACTTTTCTCGGTCCAGTTTGGAGGGTGTTCTATGGATCCTTTCAATGTCTATATTGCCCTCTTGTTGTAGAACTTCAGGGCAATTTTGCTGAATAATTTCTTTGAGTATGGAGTCCATGTTTTTATTAATTTCTGCCTTTTCTGGAATACCAATGATTCTCAAGTTATCCCTTCTAGACCGGTTTTCTTGGTCTGTCACTCTCTCCTTGAGATATTTCATGTTTCCTTCTATTTTATCAGTCTTTTGACTTTGTTTTATTTGTTCTTGTTGTCTTGACAGATCATTGGTTTCTAAATGTTCGATTCTAGCCTTTAAGGATTGGTTTTCCTTTTCAATCTGGTCATTTTTGGTCTTCAGTTGTCTTGTTTCACTTTCCAATTGCGAAATTCTGCCTTTTAAGCTGTTATTTTCTTGCCAGATTTCTTCCATCTTCCTCAGCATTTCATTTTTAAACTCTTCCATAGCTTGTGACCAGCTTTCATTTTTTGGGGGAGGTTTGGATTTTTGTTTTCCCTCCTCTGTTGTCTGGATTTTCTCTGTGTAGAAGTTGTCCAGTGTTCCAGAGTTTCTCTTGATGGTCTTTTTCTTCTGGATTTCCTTATTGCTGGCCATTGTTAGCCCCGCCCCTTTTCCGCTTTGTCTTTGCACTCCGGGTCTGCCTGGGCCTTGCAAGCTTGGGGGGGGGGGGGAGGCCTCCGGTCTCCTTGTCCTCGGGTCAGGCCTCCTGGTAGTTCCTGGTCTGCCCCTTTGCCCGACGTTCCTTCAGCCGTCTTTGGGGCTGCTTCCACTGCAGCGCTGGGTCTGCACCTGGTCCTCACTGGAGGTCCAAGCCTGGGCTGGAGATCGTTATTCAAGCCTAGGGCACTGCCTTTGCCTGCGCTGCTGCTCTTAGGGTCCTGCCTTCACCCCCACAGAAGGTAGTGAAAGTCCGTGGGCTGGAGATCTTTATTCGCCCCTGGGGCGATGCCTTCAGTGCTTGGGAAAGGCCGAGTTTTAGGGGCCTTTGTCCCGGCCGGAGGCGGTGCCTTCACCCACGTGGGCGCTCAGGGAGAGTCCCAGCCCCCTGGGGTCCCTCGTCTTGCAGCGCACAGGTACGGGCTCAGGGGCTGCCAGTGATTTTCTGGTTGCCCCAGTCCTGTTTACCGGCTTGTGCGGTGTGGGGGGTGGGGGAGGGGCTTCTTCCTCTCGTGTTTTAGTGTGAACTGTTTCACCCCTTTAAAGTGTGGAAATGCCCCGATTCTGCGTACCTTCAATGCTGCGCCCTGTTGTGGGGTTCCTTCGTTCCTCTGGACTCGTTTTTATTTCCCCTTGAGGGGTTCTGTGTGGTTCGGTCAGGAGAGATCGAGCAGCTGCTCCTTACTCTGCCGCCATCTTCCCACCTCAATTTTTAAAGGAGAAGAAACAGGGGGAAAAGCCACTGTATCAAATGGCCATCGTTGAGCAAAACCACTTCCCTCATTTTCCACGTCCCAAGATGTATGCCTCATTCTGGATCTTGAATCCATCAACATTCATTGTGTAACTTTGAACGAGGCGTTCTCCCCAAGCCTTGGCATCCATCGGCTTCTAAATGTGAGAAAGTTCTCCTCGCCTCAGCCTTTCCCAAGGCCGCTGTGATGTAGCCTGGAAGGGTTCGAAGGACTGGATCCAGGATCAGCCCCAAGCTCAGACCCTCATCTGCTCTAGGCTCACTGTGGCCCGGAATTTCTGGAAGCGAGAGTTTCCTGGGGAGGGAGCAGGTTTGGCTCTCTAGGGAGGACCCAGGAAAAGTCTGGGCCAGCAGGAGGAGGAATGAGGAGTGTTCTTGTTGCTCAGTCATTTCAGCCGTGTCTGACTCTCCATGACCCCAGCTGGGGTTTTCTTGGCAGAGATATTGGAATGGTTTTCCATTTCCTTCTCCAGCTCAAGTTATATATTAAGAAACTGAGGCAAACAGGGTCAAGTGACTTGCCCAAGGTCACACAGCGACTAAGTGTAGGAGTCAGATTTGAACCCAGATCTTTCTGACTCCAGGCCCAATGCTCTAGCCACTGTGCCACCTAGTGAGGAGCAGGAAGCCATCAGACTTGCCAAGGGGGCTGAGAGTTAAGCCTGGGGAGAGGATGGAACATGAGGACCTGACATCCACCTTAGGGGGTTCTGAAGAGTCTTTGGGCAGGATGCGAGTGTGAGCAGGAAAGATGGAGGGAGGAAGGAATTCACTGGTAGGCCCAGGGCCCTTTGGTTGGGATTTTCAAACTCTGGAATTCTGCCTTGAGATAGAACGAATGTTGAGTTGCCCAAACGGCACAGGCCCAGCCGACTTGAACCCTCTGGGATGTTTTTCTAAGCCCGTGGCCTCGATTTGGCTAGAGCCTTTGGGCAGCCTTCGAGGTCCAGCTCAGACCCCCACTTACTGGCCGGATGACCACGGGCCCTGCCCCTGATACCTGGGGGCCTGCTCCGTGGGAACAGTGTGAAGAACAGGCTCCCTGGAGATGGAGTCGTCAGCATCACCATCTCTCGGTTAGTTCCTGGCTAGACTCGGATTGTTGCCTGATTGTGCCCAGGGTCAAACGAGGAAGTATCAGAGGTGGATTTGAACCCGGATCTCATTTGTGGCCATAATGTCTGAAAATATCAGGGCTGCCAGGGAGGAGAGCCAGGGAGCCCTGTTCATTTTGCATAGAGGGAAACTGAGGCAGAGAGGAGGAAACAGAATTGCCTAATGTCTTCTGGTGAGTCACAGTGGCAAGGAAAGAGCTCGATGGCCAGCACCGTGATCCCAGGCTTCCAGGGCCAAAAGCCTTTGGGTGCTTGTGAAATGACGCTGTCCCGTGCCCTGCCCAGGCCTGAGTGTGGATCCCTGGCGTGTCCAACCCTTGGAGAGGAGCAAGTGAGCCGGAGGCCCGGCCTCAGGGCCAAGCAAATGGCAGCTCCCCCACCCCCAGTTCCTCGCTCTCCCATGGGGGCAGCCAGCGGCCCGAGCACACGCAGAGCTCCCCGCAGCTGGTCAATAGGCAGCTTTGGTCTGCAGAAGGAGCCGCGTGGCGTGTTCGTGTCCTGACATGGCGCCTCTCTCCATGGGGCAGGAGCTGGCACATCTCCGTGGCGCGCCTCGGGGCAGCTGTGAGCCAGCTCTGGGGCTGGCTCGGGGCCAGGCTGGGGAGGGGAGGCCTGGAGGAAGAAGAATATTCTGCTCATCGCCGGGTTTCTTTTTTTAATCCAGTCCGTCAAAGAAGGAGCCTGTTTATAGCTCACAGAAGCAGAAATGTAGGGGAAAGAGGGCTCGCCAGCAGGCTCCAGCCTGTATTAGGCAAGACGGGGAGAGCGAAGGCCCAGCTGGCAGAGGACTGCCATGAGCCTGGGGAAGGGTCTGGAGGCTGACTCAGAGGCTGGCAGGCTGAAGGAAGCGGCCGTGTCTCACCTAGAGAAAACAGTCAAAGGGACGAGGATTTCTTCAGGGTCCCTTAGATGCCTCACAAAACATGATCTCCATTGATCCTAGGAACCCCGGGAGGTAGGTGCTATTATCATCCCATTTTACAGGGAAGGAGACTGAGACAGACAAAGGTCATGCAGTTTGTCCAGCTCCTAAGTGTCAGATTTGAACTCAGATCTTTCTGACTCCAAGATGGTTCTCTGTCCAGGGTGGTAGTCCCTGCCAGGCAGGTTTGGTGGGGAAAGCATGCCTGAGGGCTATTTGCAGCCATTCAAAAGGACAGAAAAGGTTTGGTCCATTCAGCCCAAAAGCAAAGAGCAGGACTGGAGGAGGGAGTGTGGTGCAAAGTGGCCATTTGAGGTCTGAAATGTGCTGGAGTCTGATAACCAGAACCTGAATGCACTGGCCAGGGAGGGGTTGGAGGTCCCCTCCATGGAGGTCTTCAAACAGCCTGGAGGGCCAACAGCCAGTAGGGGAAGGAGGTCAAAAGGATGCTGACTGGGAGCTGGTTTGGATAAGTCAATGCTGAGCTCCCCGCCAGCTCCAAGATCCTGGGATAGGAATTCTCAAATCCAAACCCTCACTGGGCATCCCAGCACCTTCCTTACCTTTCTTGCCACCATATGCTGGCATGCAGCCCTTTGGGGACCCCGCTTAGGGTCCGGGGCCAGTTCAAGCCCTCTCCCTCCCTGCAGCCCTCCTGGATCCCCTCGAGTAACAACAGCACCCCCCTTTAAAAATTCTCAGTGCAGAGCCCTCCGTGAGCATCTTTCTAATTCATCGCAGTCTACCTTCTCTCCATAATCATCATCTGGCAAGTGGAGACTAAGTCCATTGAGAAGAGGGCCAGGATCTCTGCCTGCCCACCATCCTCAGCCCAAGCCCGGCAGCTGGAAAATAACCCTTTCCTGATTATTGGTTGTTAAATGAATTTTTTTAAACCCTTAACTTCTGTGTATTGGCTCCAAGGCAGAAGAGTGGTGAGGGTGGGCAATGGGGGTCAAGTGACTCGCCCAGGGTCACACAGCTGGGAAGTGTCTGAGGTAGGATTTGAACCCAGGACCTCCCATCTCTAGGCCTGGCCCTCAATGAATGAATTTTTAAACAAATATTTTTGGAGGCCCCAAGTCAGCCAGCTTAGTGTGAGAGGTAGAACTTGAACCAAGTCTACCAGTCTTCCTGACACCCAGAACAGGGCTTCTTCCCATTTCCCCATCCATATGGAGAAGGTAAAGGAGCCACATGTATCAGTTCATCTGGTGCTCTCATTGGACAGAGGAGAAAATGGAGCCCTAGCAAGGGGAAGGGATTGGCCCAAGGTCCCAAGGAGCAAAGCCGGACTTTGGACTCCTGAGTGCTCTTGCCTCAGTCCTTTGCTGCCTCCTCTCTGGTGACGATTTCCTTACTCAAAATGGAGGAAGACCAATCTGCGTTCTCTTTGGAATTTCCATCCGGATACCAGGAGGTGACACAGAATTGAAATTTGTCTTCCAATCCTGACCACTCCTGGCGTCCGGGGGTCAGAAGTAGGAGGGAGGCACCTCCCACCCTGTGCAAGAATAGCAGATAACAACAACAACAACAACAACAACAACAACAACAACAATGAACTGGCATTTAGGGAGCACCAACTATTTACTAAGCCCTGTGCCAAACACTTTACTCATCTTATCTCATTTGAGCCTCACCACAACCCTACAAGATGGATGCTACTATTGTCCCCATTGTACATTTGGGGGAGACTGAGGCAAACAGCAGGGAGGAGTCTTCTTAAGTGTCCTAAGTTTTCTTTACTCAAAAAGTGGTGAGTTCCCCATCACTGAAGGTGTTCAAGTCGAGACTGGGTGGTTGCAGGTTAGGAAGGCTGGGAAGGGGGCTCCTCTTCAGACAGAGGTTGGCAAGTCTGAGATTCTGAGACTCCAGAACTCTTCGTGTTGTAATATGTACCTCAAGGAGACGTTCACAGGGATGTCTGAGCAAGTGTTGCTATTTGGTTGGTCCTAATGTCCCCCTTTTTGTGACTCTGCTGCACTCCCCAGCACACCAATGCCATCCATGGGATTCTCTTGGCAAAGAAACTGGAGGGATTTGCCATTTCCTTCTCCAGGGGATTAAGGCAAACAGAGCTTAAATGACTTACCCAGGGTCACACAGCCAGTAAGTGTCTGAGGTTGGATTTGTATTCAAGCCCAGCACTCTATCCACCGACCCACCTAGCCTCTTCCTGAACAGTGGCCAACATCTCCTTTGGACTTCCACACAGGTAACAGCTGAGCCACTCCTTCACCTGCATTCCTCTAGAAAAGCTAAAGTGGGTTCCAGCACTCATAAGAACTGTGGCCCATGAGCCCCCGTGGCTGGGTTTGCATGTAGCAGTCGGGGCACAGTATGGCATCCAACAACGTAGTAAATGGCATGCTCAGGAAACAGAATCTGGTGTGTGTCAGGCTGGATTCTCCAACAGACTCCCACATGCACACTGTAAAGACTCCCAGGGGAGGCTCACGTGTGGACTGTGTACATGACCAGGGAGCAGGCAGGGAAGGCACAGTGGTGGCCAGAGGAGACCTGTGAAGGCATACGTGCCATTCACCATGAGCGTGGCTCCAATACATGGCTTTCCACATAAAGACAGGAGAGAGAGAAAACAGGAGGAGCCCCTGCTTGGAGGAAGCTGCTTGAGTAAATCTTCAAGCACCGAAGGCAACAGAATAGTGCAGGGAAGAGAGGAAGAGAAGTCATCCCAGCTCCCTGGACCGGTCTAAGTTATAGGACAGGAAAATAAATAGTTCAAGCCCCTCTTCTCCCACCCCAACCTCTCTACATCTCTCTCCTTCCTCTGAAATGATTCCTTCCAATGTGTGGCCCAGTGGAAACAGCCCAGGACATCGGTTCCCATTCTGTTCCTGTCATTGACTGACTTTGTGACCTTGGGCAAGCCTCCTTCCTACTCTAGCCCTCAACGACCATATCTCTATATGGGAAGAGCAATATTTGCCTTACAAGCCTCAGAGAAATGTTGTGAGAATGAAATGAGGCAGAAGAAAGCGCAAGACAAGGTGGGAGGACACTGTGGGGAAAACTTTGGCCAGGTTGGAATCTGCACACTCGGAGCAGATAAGCTGCAATAGGTGGGCATCACACCTATTATGGTGGAAGAGTTCGCCGCCTGGAGCCTCTCCCAGAGAGAGTCTGTGATCTGAGCAGTGGTGATGGGGTAACGGGAATTCGTTAGCTGATTAAGAAGCCTTTATGGAGCACCCACTATGTGCCAGTCACTGTGCTGGACACTGGGGATATGAGGACAAAGAATGGAGCCTGCTTTGCTGTCACCAAGCTTACATTCTAATGTGGGAGACTTGGACCTATAAAAACCAAGATGGCATAAATATGAAGGGAATAAATAAGTCCAAATAGATGCAAAGGGCCACAGTAGCCATTGGAGCACTGTTACCTTATCTAACACTGTATGTTACTCCTAGTAATTTGTAGCCTAGTAGAATGTACTACACATAGCAGGTATCTAACAAATACTTGCCATATTATAAAACAATCCTGTGAGGAAATAATATTTCCCCATTTTACATATGAGGAAACTGAGGCTTAGAGAAGGAAGTGACTTCCGCTGAGCCAGATGGCTATCAGCAGCTTGAAAACAGTATTCTTGCCTTCTTGGGGTCCTTCTCTCTGGAACTCCCAGGGCCTCCCAGGGTGTCTTGCTCACTGCAAGAACTCAACGTGCTTGTAAAAGGATCGAATGTGAATCTGCTATCCATTTAAAACATCAATCATCATCAACATGCAAGAGAGACATTTTTCATACATGACCTTAAGGGAAAGCATCCTGGACTGCTCCCCAGGGGCATGAAGTCATCGGGCTCCCTCCCTCTGACCACAGCCACAATCATGCATTGTTTTAGGTTTCCATGGAGAAGGCTAATAAGCCAAGCAGGGGCCCCCTCTCTCTGGGCCCTCCTCCCTTTCTTGGGAGGACAACCTCCAGAGTCCCAAAGGATCTTATGAGCCTCAGCCATCCCAACTTGGCATCCATAAATGTTGACACCCGGGCTCATCTCAGATGGTTGGCCAAGGGTCAGTCATCCACAATCAGTAGAGACCTCTGGCAATGGCTTAGCCCTGGGAGGGAAGGGTTGAGAGCGAGGAGCCCACCAGGAAAGGAGCTACATTTGCAGACATTACAGAATGCTGGGCTTTCCAAAACAGCAGAGCTTCTGTAATACCTGTTTCAAGTTCCCTCTTCTGAAGGGTTTTCATGCTATCACTTTGTGGATAATTCTCCATTCCCCCTCTTTTTCAGTTGTGCTTGATTACTAGAGATGACAGTTCATAAAGGAGAGGACAGAAGTGTTGCCCAATGATAGAAACTTTCCTTTGTTTTTTCCAATTAATTAATTAATTAAGAATATTTTTCTGTGGTTACATGATTCATATTCTTTCCCTCCCCTCCTCTCTCCCTCCTCCCAGAGCCATATGAGCAATTCCACTGGCTTTTACATGTATCATTGTTCAAAACCCATTTCCATATTATTAACATTTGCAATAGAATGATCATTTAAAGTCAACATCCCCAACCCTATTCCCATCAAACCACGTGATCGATCGTATGCTTTTCTTCTGCGTTTCCGCTCCCACAGTTCTTTCTTAGGTTGTGGTTAGCGTCTTTCTCACAAGTCCCTCGAGATTGTTCTGGGTCATTGCGTTGCTGCTAGTAGAGATGTCAGTTACCTTGATTGTGCTACAATGTATCCATCTCACAATACTCTCCTGGTTCTGCTCCTTCACTCTGCATCAATTCCTGGAGATCTTCCCAAGAAACTTTCCTTTGTCCTTGACTGTGTAGTTCATGACTACCTCTACTTTCCCCTACCTTCCCTATGATCATTTTTCTCCATTCACCATGAAAATTCCTCTTTAGATCCATGCCTTCCCATACATATGGAAGTCAATTGCCCCCAAGAACTCCTATTCCCTCTTTCCTGAGCCAAGATGCTTCCCATGGAGCCACCCCATTCTCAAGGATAGTGGCCTCTCTAAGATTAAATTCATTGTATGGCCCATTATCCCAGTATAGAATTGTCTTTCCCCCTTCTTACCAGGTAATATTCTTCAATGGTACACCCTCCTTGCATGGAACCAAGATTGTTCCTTTCTTTTCTCCTATTTTAATCCATCCCTTCACCATCTCTCCAATTCTTCTGTAGATTCCCTACTTCCTGAGTAGTTTTCCCTTCCTTGTTAATCATTGACTCGATAAGAGAACCACACATTCTCCTCTATCTTCTTCCTTCCCCTCCCATTTTACATATCCTCCTATACATCCCATATAGTTTAACTCCATAAAAAATACTGATTCATCATTGAAGCCGTGGTATTTGAGGCCTGTTCCTCCCCATCAGTTCTTTTATTTAAACTCTGCTTTTTCCTTGTCTTCTTGTGTGCTTTTAGAAAGAAATCTCTTCTGGTCCCTTTTATTGTTTGTTTTTCTCTTGTTGGCTTTTTTTTAATCCCCATAGGTATCATTCACTTTCTAGTCTCCCCATCACCACCCCCTCTGTTCCCTGTGGTCATTTATTTTCTTATCTGAACTCCTTGGTTGCCATCTTTATTTACCAATCTTGTGTTTTTGTTGTCTGAGTTATGTATAAAGTAAATATTCTTCTCACATCTTTGTAAGAATGTTTCAAATGCCTCCATTTTATTGACAGTCTATCATTTTCCATTGATGGTTAGTCTCAGATTGGCAAGGTATGTCCCCTTGGGCTGCATCTTGAGCTTCTTTGTCCTTGAAAATTCCATTCCCTCCTGAAGCTTCTGGTGGGTGCAATTTAATCTTGTGTTATTCTCATTTCCTTTCTTTTTGTTGGCATTGGAAGGACTTTTTCCTGGTCACTTGCATAATGTGTAATTTGTCACTCAAATTGTTTGAATTGGTCCCTATGCCTGGGAGTTTGCAACAGAAATAGTTTTATTTTGTTTTGATTTTTCCCTCAAAGGATATCTATGTAATCTTTTGATATACATATTTGTTTTCTATGTTTAGAAGCTCTGGGAAGTTTGCTTGTATTATTTCTTGCCTTAAAATGTTCAGAATTTTTGACTCGTGTTCTTCTGGGAGACCTACGACACAAGTTATCGTTACATTTCCCATCTCCAGGATCCACATGTTTTGTTACTATGGAGATCATTGCTTCTTTTGACATGATTTCTTCTTGTTTCTCTTCCTCCAGATTGTTTTCATTTCTCTCTATATATTACATTCCCATCAGTTGTTCTCTCTTTTGATTCTTTGGTGAAACTTGTCATCGTGTGCTCAAGATTTTTATGTTTGTTTTTTGGTTCCATTCTGCCAATTTTGTATCTTCTGGGCAGGGAGAATGTCTTGTCTTCCATCTTGTTGGTCACATAACCTCACTTACACTCTAGTGAGGGCGACAACAAGTATCTAAATGAGTATAATAAATGTAAGTGCAAATAAACACAAACTGGGGCGGAGGGGTGCAGCTCAAATTAGGAAGGAATGGACCTTGGCAATTGGAGGAATTAGGAACATCTTCATGTAAAAATCAGGGTTGGATGGGCATCCTGAATGAAGAGAGACACTGTCTAAGGTAAAGGGGAACAAAGGAATGCACTTCAGGCATGAAAACACTCAGACATTATTGAGGAGCAAAGAGAAGGCCAATTTAGCTGGATTACGGAGAGTGGGAGGAACAATGATGTACGTACAGTGAGGCTGAAAAGGTAGACTGAACCTCCTTGTAAAGGACTTTAAAAAGAGATCTTTCACATTCCGGGAGGGGGAAGGAAGAAGGGAGAGAGACAATGTGGATCACGTGACTTGGGAAAACTTAGGTAGAAACTTGTTATTAAAGACAAAGAAGCCTTAAAAAATCACAATAAAAGAGAGCAATTTACATTTAATCCCAATAAATAATAGAGAGTCACTGGCTTTTATTGAGAAGAGAAATGACATGTGCTGGAGGAAGGATGATAAGTCAAGACCACTTAGGAAGTTGCTGCAATAATCTAGGTGAGATGCAATAGGAAGCTGAATTCAGGTTGTGTCTTTGAGAGTAAAGAGAAAGACTCCAACACAAGAGATGGAGTGTACACCGAAGCCGCAAGATCCAGCAACTGATGGGCTTTCATTGAGGGGGGAGAGTGAGGAGGTGAGAATAATGCCAAGGGCAGGAAAGTAGGAGCCTCTCAAAAGGATGGAGACATTGGCAGAATTAGGGAAGTTGAAAAGAGGTTTGTGAAGGGGGAAGAAGGAATCCTCATCTGGATATGCAGAGTTTGAGATGTCTCCAGGACAGCCAGTTTGAGATGGGTAATTGGCACTTTGTCGCTTAGGTGTGAGCCAGGGAGAGACCGAAGCAGTTAGAGGGGGTGGAAATGAATGTGGTCACTAAGAGAGTACCGAGACAGAAGGCAAGTTGAAAGAGGCTTGGTGAATGCCCACAGTTAGGCAAAGTAAGCTGAGTGAGGATCCAGGGAAGGCCACTGAGGAGTGCTCAGATAGGCAGAAGACAGCCAGGAGAGAGCAACGTCAGGAAGATCTAGAGAGGAGGTGAGAGACTGATTGGCCATGTCAAATGAAAGAGACTCCAGGAAGGATGAGAACTAAGAATGACCATCCGATTGGGCAGATGGAGAGCTGTTTCAGTTGAGCGGTGAAGTAAGAATAAGTGAGAAGAGAGGAAGTAGTGGCAAGAGGGCTGGGTAGAGAGCTTCCAGCATCCCAGAATCTCAGCATTTCAGACTTGGAGTCAGAAGGTATAGCAAAGGACCTCTCACTTTACAGACAAGGAAAGGATGAGACCAGGGAAAGTGACTTATCCAAGATCATACAGATATTATACAGGAGTTGGGCTCAGCAAAGGAGAGCCATTATGGGTTAATAGCTTGAGGAGAAGGTAGAGTCTAGTGAAAGTTTCTGGTTTTATTTTGGATGAGGAGACTTCAGCATGTTTGGAGACAATAGGAAAAGAACCAAGGCAGAGGCTGAAATTAAGAAAGAGACAAAGGAATGATTGAAATGCCAACCTGGGAAAAGACAGGAATGGAGGAATCAAGGCTTTGCTCAAAGTGGAAGTTAAAAAATGATTAAACACCTACTATGTGCAAAGTACTATGCTAAATGTGGCAGATACAAGAAATGTCAAAATAATCCCATCCCTCAAGGACTTAATAATAGTCTAATGTAAAAGGTAACCCTTGAGCAAGTTGTAGACAGGATACAGTTGAGGTAGTCTTGGAGGGAAGGTAGAAAGATTAAGGAGGACTGGGAAAGGCTCTGTGCTGGAGATGGAAATGGCAAACCACTTCAGTCACTTAACCCCTCCTTTGCCTAGCCCTTACCACTCTTCTGCCTTGGAACCAATACATTGATTGTTCTAAGATGGACAGTAAGAGGTTTTTTTTTTTTAAAAAAAAAGAACACTGAGAAGACACTTCCTAGCTGTGTGACCCTGGGCAAGTCACTTGACCCCCATTGCCCACCCTGACCACTCTTCCACCAAGGAGCCAATACACAGAAGTTAAGGGTTTAAAAACAATAAAAAATAAAAACAACACTGGGAGAAAATGAATAAAAAAGGAGAGAAGGGGAAGGTGTCGAGGCAAGTCTTGTTCAGGCTCAGGTTGGCTTTGGTGGGCATTGATTCACCTTCCAACTCTGCAGGTCTGTGATTCTGGAGATCCCAAGCCAACAAGCCTTCCCCTTTGTTTTCTCTATCTAAAATACCATTACAAGGTCTTTGTTTTAGGAAGAATTGGGACAACAAGACAGAGATGATTCAATTTTTTTCTTGGACTCTGGCGATTCTTCCCTGTTCAGAAAAATCCTAATAAAGAATTTTGTCTAGCATTTGAGTCTGGGTAGAACCCAGGAGCAAAGCCCGGCTCTGGTCAGGCCATTTACATCCACTTACGCATGTGAATGATTTTACCACGCAAGTTATATTGGGATGGAGAAATGTTGCCACAGCAGTGAAAAAGCCTCCATGCCCATTAAGACATAACTGGCTTACAATGCTCTCTGGCAAATAGCTGTTACCACAATTTTCCTCCTGCAATAAATCTCTGCAGAGAGGTGCCGCATGCACGGATGTGAAAGCTGACTGCAAGTCCCTGGATGCCCACATCCCTGGGCATGCACTGACATTTGTTTTTAAAGAGGTTCTTACTACCTTTTAACATTTTGGTTTCTCATTTAGTTTAAGAGAAATCTCTTTTCCAGGAAAATGAAGCAAAATCATTTTATGTGAGAATTTTGCCTGCTGAGTACAAGCACTGACCTTGCTGTGGGAGAGCATATCCTGGCCTCCACAGGCTGAGCTTCGAAATGCCAGCAAAGATTCTGGAAACCAGAGGCAGGCAGGCCTGAGTGGCTATGCGGGGCCTGGGCAGTGGAAAGTCCAGGCAAGCTCTTTCCAAGGAAAGTTTCCTCTCCTGGAGACTTGATGAAGCGCTTACCCGGGAAACCTGAAATGACATCCTGACATTTCTCAGAAAAGCAGATCTCAGGGACACGGAACATGGAACTTGGTAGGAGCTATTATGGCCTGATCTGGACCTAAGAAAGCAAGAAGCCCCTTAGGAGAATGAAGCCACCAACCGGCATTTAGAAAGTCCCTACCATGGCTGAGTATTGAGTTCTGAGAAAACAGAGAAATATTTAACTCATAGCTCACACATTATATAGTCCAGAAAAATCTTTTTTTTTAAACACATAACTTCTGTGTATTGGCTCCAAGGCTGAAGAGTGGTAAGGGTGGGCAATGGGGGTCAAGTGACTTGCCCAGGGTCACACAGCTGGGAAGTGTCTGAGGTTGGATTAGAACCCAGGACCTCTCATCTCTAGGCCTGACTCTCAATCCACTGAGCTACCCAGGTGACCCCTCCAAAAAAAGATTTATATTCCAGAAAAACTATGCACATATATTAATAAGTAGGAAAAGATACCTATAATATATACAACATAAATAGAAGCTGGCAACTAGATGGCACAGGAGAGAACTAGACTGAGAGTCAGAAGGTCCTGAGTTCAAACGTGGCCTCAAATACTTATTAGCTGTGTCTTCAGCCAGGATTCCACCAATGCAGTCTCCTCCAGGAAAGGAAGGGCTCTCCAGAACCAATCTCTCCAGAAGCCAGGAAAGGAAGGCCAGCTACTCACCCAGCAAGTGGATGCAGGATCCAGAAAAAGAGTCTCTTCCTTCAGCCCAGCTCACAGACACAGTGAGAATCCAAAGATGAACTCCAAAGGAGAAGTTCAAAGGAGAAGTCCCTTGGACAGGAAGTTCAGGACTTTTTATAGAAGAACAGATGAAAGGCAGGTTAGGGAGGAAAGAGAATGAGTCTGGGGTAGTTCCCCTCTAAGGCAGGGATTCTTCTCCTTTTCTGAGTTTTGGACACTATCACCCCTTTTCCTTGGGCAGGCAGACTGATGAAGTCTATGTACCCTTTCCAAGAACCATAGCATTAAATATATTAAAAATATATAGGATTTCAAAGGAAATTGATTTTATTGAAATACAGATTTCTCTCTGTGTGGTTAAGAGACTTACTTCTAAAGTATTTTGCTAATTAAATAAGTATAACCCATTTTCTCCCAACCCTTGCTCTTCCAGCTTAAAGTTCTTGTGAAACTCCACCCAAATACTTTCCTCCCAGCCCCTGTGAGGGACATTCCATCCTCACTGTCATTCTTTTACCTTGAGCCATGGTCCAGAAATTTGAAACTGTTACCAGCTTGTTCATGAGAGGGTCATTTTCCAGATTTGCTTTTGTTCTCTCTGTATCACTTTCCTTTAGTCCATTGCAGTAATACAAAAGTGAATATACAAGAGTAAAACCCACTTCCCATGTGGAGCCTTGAGCTTAATAAGAATAATCATGGCTAATATTTATACAATGCTTTTAGGTTTGCAAAGTGTTTTACAAATATCATTCATATAATAAAAGTAAAATTAGGTTTTGTTTTTGTTGTGCTTTGCTTTTTGAAGAGATAAATGCTATTAGTATCTCATTTTTACAAATGAAGAAACTGAGGCAGATAGCATCCATGTGCCCTGCTCCTTTGGCAGCCATAAGTCAGTCCTATGGTTGGATCCCATGACCCATAAAATGCAAGAAAGAGTGTCCCTTTCCTTACTCATACATGTTATTTAAAGATTGAGAAGTGGGAATTTAATGGTGACTGAGTTCAAACCCTTCATTTTACAGAGGAGGAAACTGAGGCTCCTCAGGGAGGAGAGAGTGCCTGGACCAATGATCATAAGTAGAGATGCCAGTTGAACCCTTTCTTCTGACTCTATATTCAGAACTCTTTCTACTTCATGATATATAGAAACTTGCTCATCATAGATTCAGTCATCTTTTCTCATCTTTATTTATAGATATTAAGCTGGAAAAAGCACAACTATTAAATAGTCAGAAAAACCACTCTTTAATCATGGAAAGGAGGCCTCCCCACAGAGCTGCATCCCAAGACTCTGGCAGTTCTGGTCACTGAACTCCTGGGAGCGTCACTGTGCAAGATGACGACTCCAAGGAACAAAAGAAAAGATCCAGGGTCAGTGGAAGATGATTGACTGACTTGACCATGACTACAAGGAAATGGAAGTGTTCAAACTATACTGACAAGATGCAACCAGGCTTGGCCCATTAAATATCCTAAGGTCCCTCGTTCCCTTCAGGGTGGAATCTCACAGGAACTAGGACAAACTTTGGAGTCTACATCTTTTCAAGCTGACTAAACTTGGGGTTCTCTTAGATTCCACGTTGACAATATGTATGTCTTCTATATGGAAAGGTGAGAAAGAAGACACAGTCTCTATCCCCAAAGACCTTAGAGTTTAGTGAAGACTGAAGAGTTGTCCATGTTTGCCTAAGGCAGTGATGGGCAACCTTTTGAGCTTGGTGTGCCAAAATTTGCCAAAAAAACGAGCATCACTCGGGTGGGGTGTCACTTTGAGAAAAAAACCATAATTTCATGATATTCATAGTTTCAATAACAAAAAATGTATCATTGTAATATATAACTGTATTTAATAAACCAAAATAATTAAATGAAGAGAGGCAGAATTGTCATCTATAGTGCACAGAGTGTCTACACTACACGACAGCAAATGTTTCATCCTTGGCATGTGGCCCCATTCTTCTCATATCATCTCATATCATCAAAAATGGCTACATATGTCACTGCTGACACACATGTCATAGGGACACTCACCCTCTTCCACTTCAACTCCTGACCTCCCCAGCTTCCTTTAAGTACCAACTAGAATCTGAGCTCCCACAGGAGATCTTCCGAACAATCCCTGTGCATTCCAGTGTCTTCCCTCTCAGTTATCCCCTATTTCCTCTATCTATAGTTTGCTTTGTATACATCTGTTGGCATGTGATTTCCCCCATGAGACTGTGAGCTCGACTGTCTTTTGCCTGGATGCTTCATTGGCATGGGGCCTGGCACATAACACATACTTCCAATAACTATTGATTGATTGAGTAACCAAATCCAATACAAGGGGCCAGGGGCAGAAGGGCCTCTCTATTTGGAGGCAGCAGATAGTTTAGATCCCTGCTCTGATAGGAATAAGCTTGTCTTATAGATCAGGAAACTGAGTCCCATAGTTCGAGAGTCACCCAAGGCATAAAGAATAGAATTTGGGTTCAGAACAAAAGGTCCTCTGATTCTACATCCTGCCTCTTCTGAAGAAGAAAATGCCAACCTCTGTATTCATTCATTTATCCATCCATCCATCTAGCCATCCATCCACCCATCCATGCATCCATCTATCCATCCATCCATCCATTCATAAATATTTGGGTTCCTTCTAGGTATCAGGTTAATAAATAGGAGCATGGTTTCTGAACACACACACACACACACACACACACACACACACACACAGAGACGGCTAGTTGTATTATTATTGTTCATATGATTATTCTCAAGGAGATCAGGGTACAACTGAAGGAGACTAACGCTGGATTCCGGGGCCCATAAAACCCAAGAAAAAGTCTCCATTCCCTTACTCACACACATTCACATGTGATTTTAAGGTTGAGAGCTGGGTAAGGAATGATGACTGAGTTCAAAACCTTCATTTTACAGAACAGGGAACTGAGACTCAGGGAGGAGAGACTGAGTCCAATAGAAAAGAGGCACCATCAGAGAATGACAGGAAACTTGACTGAGGAAGTAAGAGAGAACCCGGCTGGATGATTAATGACAGGGAAGAAGAGAACATTTTCAGGATACTTCCAAAGCCAATCACCCCTTGAGATAGTTAGAGGGGCTTTGTACTTTGATCATTAGATTAAGTCTACACTGCCCATCTTTAGATTTAATCACCAAAGGTGAGAACATCTCTAATTCTGGGAGGTCTGTGACCCACGTGTGCTAGAGAGGGGGACGAATCAGAATCAACGGATCACCCCCAGGCAGTACTATGAAAAGCGTCTGCTGTGATTGGACATGCAAACTAGGAGGGAGGAACAGGAAGTGATGCATAAATAACCCCTTTAAAAGGAGAAGGTCCTCAGTCAACTGAGGTATTTGGTGGAAGAGAGTATCTCGCGAAGGACCTTCTCTGGTTCATGAAGGAGTGTTGGAATGCTGAGACTCTGGTGGGACCTCTGACTGTTTTCCTTTGAATTGTCACGTGGGTAAGTTAGGCTGACTCCCTGTCTCCTCTTGGCGTTTCTGGAGGCTCTAGCCTTAAGGAGGCCTCTCTTATTGGAGGAGGACTTGTGGCTAGAAGCCTTGTTTAATTAACCTCTGTGCCCCTCTGCTGGGCCTCTAAATTCTTACTTGGTCCAGGCCTCTGGTCTGGGCTAGAGTTTCTCTCTCAATTTCCCTACCTTCAACCTTCCTAACTGTAAATAAACTTCCATAAAAGTCAATTTTGACTTGGGATTATTCTTAATTGAGGACTGATAATAGTTCAATCCTCTGGTGACCATCTTTTAATATATTGAACCCATAAAACCCCTTTGCCACCCTTACAGTACCCAGCCAGTGCAACATCCCTCAGGACCCTCCATCCCCTCCCTCCCTGGGGTGTGGGAAAGGGGGAAGGGCTTCCTTGGCCACCTTACCCCTGGTTCAGATGTTCTGGGGATTCCTGGAAAGCCTGCAGTGGGTGAAGCTCTTCATCTGCTCATCTCTTTCTAGAAGACTCCATTTTTCCTGGCGCTTTCCAGAGTTTCATGCATGGAGGGTAGGTGATGCTAATATAATCGAGCTTCTTTTTCACGGTGGGAAGGCAGAACTGAGAGAAGGAAGGACCTAGGGGAAAGGAAACTTTGGGGCCATCTCCTTCCTCCATCTTCATCTTCCAGAGGGGGGACCTGGGCCCAGAGACTCGAAGTCATTTTCCCAAGGTTGCGAGATTCAAAGGCCCAAACCCTCTTCTCGCTCCTCTGAACGGACTCAATTGGAAGTGTCTATTACTTTCAACGTGTAAAGCCTTCTCCTTGTATCCTAATTTCTTTATTTTTTTAAACTAGCTTCTTGGAGCCAGCAGAGAGACACGGATTTTCCACCTTGCTGCTTGGCTGGCCACGGAGCTCTTGGCCGACAGGCGCCGAGCAGTCTTGGCCGGAGGTGCTCGCCTGTCCAGGCCAAATGGTATTAGCGCTTTGTTAGCACTTCTGTGCTAGGATGAACAAGACGGCTTCTTGCAGTGAGACGATGGCCCGGCTTTGGAAAAGGCATCCAGGCTCCGTGCTGCTCTCGTCTAGTAACGAGAGCCCCCCAAGAGGAAAGCTGGATCCAAACAGGTACGGACCAAGACTCCCAAGCAATGGGCCTTGGAAGGCCAGGTGGGTAGGCCATGAGGCCTCCATACCAGTTGGTATCATAGACCAGAGAGAGGAGACGTCATCCAGTCCCACGACAAGCCCTCCCTCCACCATCTTTTTTTTTTTTAATTTTATTTTTAAACCCTTGTACTTCAGTGTATTGTCTCATAGGTGGAAGATTGGTAAGGGTGGGCAATGGGGGTCAAGTGACTTGCCCAGGGTCACACAGCTGGGAAGTGGCTGAGGCCGGGTTTGAACCCAGGACCTCCCGTCTCTAGGCCTGACTCTCACTCCACTGAGCTACCCAGCTGCCCCCTCCACCATCTTTTTTAACAGAGAAGGCAACTGAGCCCAGAGAAGGCAAGGGGCTATCTCAGGTCCCAGAGCCCTCCCCTTAATTCAATTCATTGCAAATGTCCATAGTTCCATACCTTACCTCGATAAGCCCCTCTGAGTGCTAGGCACTGTGCTGGCTGCCCAGGACAGAAAGGCGGAAATGAAACCATCCCTGCCCTCAAGGAGCTTACAAACACTGAGCTATACAAAGAATAGATAGATAGGAGGTAGGTGGGTAGGAGATCTGGAGATTATCTACATAAGGATGATAATTAAGCCAGGGGAGCTGATGGGATCTACAAGAGAATAGAGGAAGAAGAGAAGGCCCAGGGCACAGCGATGGGGGAGAATTCAGACTGGAGCTTGACATGGATGAAAATCAAGGAAAGGGAACCGAGAAGAAGTAACCAGACAGAGCTGCGAGTCAGCTATGGGGTCACAAAACCCCAGAGAAGACGGGGTAGCCCTACCCCCTGACAGTAGTGACAGGATTATCCAGAAGGTAATTAGCATCTCATTCACCTGGGCAAAATGGACTCAGAAAAGATGGTGCCATCCCAGACACTGTCTCTGGCTGGGAACTGAGGAGGGAGAATCTTGGGAGGTTTTCTCAGCTCTGCACAGAGGGAGAAGGTGGGCAGGGCGAGAAACAGCCCCAGAATGAGCCTTCCATCTGGTGCCTGTGCCTTGGAGAGAAGGAAGAGGCAGGATTCGTCTGGTGGGACCAATGGGGAGAAAGATTCCCAGGTTGGGGTTCCCCGTGGCCTTTCAATGGTGGAGCCATAGTAAATTCCCAGCTGTTCAGTCCTAGTGACTTATTTGGTAAATATTTCTGTAATCATTATTCTGTTGAATCAAAATGAGTCTTTCTTGCTCCTTCCCTGAAGGATCACAGGCCTGGGTGAAACCCAAGTCCTCACCTTGTCTAGATCTCTTACAGGACACAGGAGGAAGTCAGCCTTAGGATGGCACCATTCCAAAGGTCTATGGGAGAGGTGAAGATGGCCAGAAGGAGAGGAGTGGCTATGTGTGTGTAGAAGGGAGGGGGCGAGTGCAGATTATCTCTGTGCCCCACATCCTGGGGCCCTGAGTTCCCTAGAAAACTCTGCATAAATAAAATGTCTGTGGTATGAGGAGGACTCAAGTCGAAGGTGAGGTTGTGAGCTCAGGTGACCCTTGGCAGGAATCGCCACGTGAGGAGGAGAGTGGTGGGCATGGGGACAGAGCTCATGAGTTCTCTTGGAGACACGCTGAGATTGAGATGGCTCTGGGCCATCTGGTTCTAGGTGTCCAATGGTTACTTGGCCAAGAAAGGGGGATTTCAGAAGGGAAATGAAAGGTGGACCTGGAGATCTGAGTCCTGGGATCTGGGAGTCATTGGCCAAGAGCTGACGCCCAGGGAGGGAATGAGGCCACCATGAACCAGCCAGGAGGGAAGGGGGTTGGATTTCCTTGGACTTTGGGGCCTTCCTCTGGCATCTTCCCAGGTAAGAGGCCACCCGCCCCTCCAAGGTACCGTGGCAGCCCTACATGGAATAACTGAGCAAATGTGGCCTTCCTAATGGGGTTCATACCCACCGTCATCTGGGGGCACGTGGCCCAGATCCGGAGGAACCTGATCCGGGCCAGGGCTCTCTCTCTCCCCCAGGAATCTCCTTTTCAGAGCAGTGAAGGTTATTCTTTTCCAATAATTAATTTCCAAGCGCTCAGAGTCCAGGCCTGGAACCTGGCAGGCAGGCAGCCTCCATTTGTCCCTACAAATTCACTCTTGATTTACAGCCTTTGGAAGGAGATGATGTCATCGGTCAGAGCCCTCGCTTTCTCCCTCCGTGGAATTTATGTTGTCTTCGAGCATGTGGAGCCGGCTCTGGGCGGGGAGAGGGAACGCGGGAGACCCCAGGCAGGCACAAATTACTTTTTAAGACTAGAACCCAATTTCTGTGCTGCATCAGCATATTCTGGGCTGGCCAGTTGATTTACCCTAGTATTAACGAGGCTGGCTCGAGAGAGCGGCCGGGGCCAGCTCCAGCCGGAGAGCAGCTTAATTACCAAGTAGCTGCTGGACAAACCCTCTGAGGGGCCACGAGGGGCCAAGAGAATGAATCAGTAGGGTCTTTGGGGGAAAATCCCCCCCCTTCTGTCTTAGAATCAATACTGTGTGGTGGTTCCAAAGCAGAGGAGCGGTAAAGGCTAGGTGATGGGGATTCAGGGACTCGTCCAGGGTCATGGTGTGACTGATGCCAGATTTGAACCCAGGACCTCCTGTCTCTGGGACTGGATCTCTATTCACAGAGCCAAATAGCTACCTCTCAATAGCCTCTTCTATTTGAGCCCAGAGGACAAAATGAGGACCAGTGGGTGAATAACACAAAGAGCCAGATTGAGGCTGACTGCTGGAAAAAAACTGAATGAAAATTGCAGTTGCTGCCTTAAGGGGTAGTGAGTTCCCCATCACTGGCAGGTTCTGTTGAAAAAAAGGCATAATCCTAGAGCCAGAGGACCTGGGTTCAAATCTCTCCTCTTAGGCTCATCATCTGTGACCTCAAACAAGTAGCTTGGGTTAGGCCTCAATTTCCTCACCTGGAAAAATTAGGAAGAACTCTGGGTCTGGGACCCTAGATTCTATTCACAAGTGAGATTGCAAATGACTGAGCATTCACAGAGTCTATTAAGGAAGTTCCTTAAGAGAAGTTCAGGAAGATTCAGTCAGTCTTTAAACTCACCACCTCCACGGACCAGAAGAGCTAGAAGACCTCCTTCACCAGAAGCCCCACTCACTCACTCACTCACTCACTCAGCTCCCTCTTTTTAAAGGGGTCACTCATGCATCACTTCCTGTGCCTTCCTCCTACTTTACTTGTCCAATCACAATAGATGCTTCTTGTAGGACTGCCTGGGGGCGGTCAGTGGATTCTGATTCGTCACTCCCTCTAGCACACGTGGGTCACAGACCTCCCAGAATGGTGATTAAATCTAAAGATGGGCCGTGTAGACTTAATCTAATTATCGCAAGATGAGACATGGGGAAAAATGGCAACGAGGTCATTGGAGCTGGAGTATAGCTTATGCTTTGGGAAGTGTAAGAAGCCTGGAAAGGGAGAAGGGGAAAGTTTACGAAGGGGTTTGAATGCCAAACAGAGCATTTTCCTTTTGGTCCTGAGATTCATAGGGAGGAACCACTGGGGTTTGTTGAGTAGAGGGTGGCATGGCCAGCCAGCACTTTAGGAAAATCATTCTAGTGATTGAATAGAGGATGGATTGGAGGAAGGAGAGACTGGAGACAGACAGACGCCCCCCCCAGCAGCTCTTGCTATAGACCAGGTGTGAGGGGGGGTGAGGGTCTGCCCCAGGATTGGGGTTGGGGCAGGGTCAGAGGAGAAGAGGGGCCATATTGGAGAAAGAACACGGCTTGGCAAATTCTTCCAACAAACTGAGTCAGATCCATATTTCTTCTTTTTGAGTGTCTTCAGAGAGGTATCTAGGTTGTAGAGATCCACTTCTATATTGCAAATAGTCACCCGTGGCATGCCAGACACACCCACTCCCAAGCACACACACAATTTTTTAATCATTGTCCTTCCCAAACCAATTTCGCCCCAAGAACCTGTCTTATAACAAAGAACAAGAAAGGAGGGAAAAACAAATCTCACAAACGAATCAATATAGAAGGGTCCGAGACACGCTTGTGCCGTGTTCTGTAGCCAAAGGAGCTAAGAGAAGCACATTTCTTATCCCTTCTGATTCTGGGACAAGCCAGCACTCAGGCTCCAGGCCGGGTCTCCCCAGAGACAGCAGGTATTCATTGTGTGCCTCGATTCCCTCCCATCGCAGCAGTCAGGAAAGTCTTCTCTGCGTCTCTGGATTATTCCAGGCCATCATCTCTCATCGGGCAGTAAGAGTGCCGTGTTGCCTGCACACAGCAACATCTGTTCGCCCATTGTCCAGCCAGAAGTATGGGTGGCTTTTCTAGTTCCTCGTTACCAGTGTTCTGTTGAATTGGGCCCTCTCTTTTTGACCACTGATCCCCAAGGCCAGCAGTGGCTCTCTGCCAAGGGCTAAGTCACTGTCTTCAAGTAATTCCAAATGGCTTTCCAGAATGGGTGGACCAATTCGCAGTCCATCACCCTCACTCCATTTTCACAGTTGAAAGGAAAAAGACCAAATGATTTTCCTACATGTTTGCACAGGGTTAGCTGTCCATTTAAATAAATGACCCCCCAAAGGCCTTCCCTTCCTTTCTTCCTACACATTTAGAGTTCCCTTCATCATTAGAACTCATGCCTTTTAGCAGCTGATCACAGAAGAAGATGGTGACAGGTACGGGGCGATAATCCCGTAGTTGGCCATTTTCACGATTTTCCAGAGAAGGTCACCTCTCCCAGCCAATGAATCCTTCTTGCTCAGACCTTATGAATGGGGGCTAAAATTTCTCACACCTCGAGAAGCGGGAGATTAGAGCTCCCCAAGCCCAGATGGAGTCCAGCCCTGTCTTGACCAGGGGAGGTAGCCATGAATCATAAAGAGTGAACGTGACACCGAGCCATGTTCGCGAGGTGAGGGCATCGTGTTTCCCACCCAGAGTTGGAGAAACACTTCATGAAAGCATGAGGCCATTGCTCCAGGACCGAGAAAATCATTGGTGCATTCCACAGGAAATGGGTCCCCCGGGACTCAAGTCTTATGTCAGGGCGGTCTTCCAGGGAGTATTGGGTTCCCTCTGCATGAAGAGCATCCATCTGAGGCTTCCAAAGGCAGAGAAAATGACACGTAAGGGCATGTCGGCCCCTTTGTTCACCACCTGGCCGGGATCCCTGGCTTCCTCGTCATGGAATTCTTGGGAACAGGGTTACGAGCCAGCGCCACGTGTCCCATAGAGATCCCTTTGCCCACTCCAGGAGCATATCTGTTTGTAAACACTGGATGCAAACTGAGAGGTAAACTCTAGGCGGCCAGCTATGGGGGACGGCAACCGTAGCCAGACTCAGCCCTGCCCGCAACACGCTCAGAAGGTTCATCTGCATTTCTGGTAGCATCTCAGTCTTCATCAGCAAGTCGAGTCCTGCTTCGCCAACTTCTGAACTGAAAAATGCTCCCTCTGAAAAGCTAACAACGGGCTGCTAGGAGCCGGCTCCAGCACAGCCCTGGCTAGGTGGGGAGAGGAATGGGGAAGGGAAGAAACATTTATGAAGCGCTTGCTCTATTCGAGAGCCCGTGCTAAGTGCTTTTTAAAACCACCCACTCATTTGATCCTCACGGCATTCCTGGGAGATGAGGAAACTGAGGCAAACAGAGGTGGAGTCGCTTGCCCAAAGTCACCCAGCTAGTAAGAGTCTGAAGCCAGATTTGAACTCGAGTCTTCCTGATTCTAAGCCGGGCACTCTGGCACCCCTAAGTGCCCGCAGACAGCATCAAGATTCAGGTATGTAGAGAAGCTCCTCGAGCCCGGCCTGTCTTCGGTCACAACGAACATCCAGGGGACACAGAAGTGGCAAAGCTTTGTTTTGGGGGGTGTCTTGACCTTGCGAACATGAGAACGCCGAGGGCTCAGACTGTTTGGCCAAGAACGTGTGTCCCAACGCCCTTTCCATGCAGACTCATCACTGCCGACGACCTCAGATGTCCAGCTGGCCGCATCCTAGCCCAGAGTAAGAGGTTCTCTCGAGGCGCGCACACACGAGGAAAGGGACCCAGGTGACCAGACTCCCCAGAGCTCTCCTACTCTGGCTGGGGAAACAAGACACATTTCCTTAAAGTCGTGTGGCTGTCAGGCACTAAAGAGGACCCACAGCAGCACGTCGATCCACTTACTAGCTCAGGACCCAGAGAGCAATCACAGACCGCACAGAGCCTGCAGTCTCACCCCCTAATTGTTCAGGTATGGAAACCTCTGGGAGGGAGCTGCTTTTCTGAGGTCACATTAGAGCCCAAAGAGGGTCAGCCTGAAGACCCTGAGCACTTGCTTCTTATTTTTTTTAATTCAAAGATACTTTATTTTTTATTATACTGTCATAGTATTTATATTACATGTATATGCCATATACACATAATATAATAAATATATACTATATTCTATGTCACACTCATTTTCAACATACATTTTCCAAAATGATAAGATCCTAACCACCTCCCTCCCGCCTTTCCCTCCTACTTGGAGACGGTCAGCAACTTGATCCAGTTCATACGTGTATTATCATGCCAAACACTTCCATATTGATCTCTGTTGTAAGAGCACACTCAACAAAACCAAAATGTCAAAATAAAAGACATAAACACACTGATGCGAAAGGGAGTCTGCTTTGATCCCCATCTTTCTCCGGAGGTGGATGGCGTTCCCCATCGTAGGTCCTTCAGAAATGTGCTAGACCACTGCATTGCTGAAGTAGCCAAGTTTTCAGCTGATCGTCATACACTATTGTTGTTACTGTGTACAATGTTCTCCCGGTTCTGCTTATTCCTCTCTGCATCCGTTCCCACAGATCTTTCCAGTTTTTTCTGACATCATCTTGATTATCGTTTCTTATAGCACAAAAGTATTCCATCGCCATCAGATGCCACAATGTGTTTAGGAGTTCTCCAAAGGATGGGCATCCCCTCCATTTTCAATTCTTTGTCACCACAAAAAGAACTTCTAGAAATATTTGGTACACGTGGATCCTTTCCCTCTTTTTTTTTTTTTTTTTTAATTACGTCTTTGGAATACAGAGCCAGTAGTGGTATTACAGGATCAAAGGGTATGCACAGTTTTATAGTCCTTTGGGCATAGTTCCAAATTACCCTCCAAAATGCATTAGTGTCCCAATTTTGCCACATCTCTTCCAACATTTATCACTTGCTTTTACTTTAATATTGACCAATCTGATAGATGTGAGGTGGTTCCTCAGAGTTGTTTTCATGTGCATTTCTCTAATTAAGAGGGATTTAGAACATTTTTTCATATGATTCTGAATTTGTTTTTCTTCATCTGAAAATTGCTTGTTTTTATCCTTTGATCATTGTTTAACTGGGGAATGACTTGTATTCTTATACATTTGACTTAGTTCTCTAACGATCTGAGAAATTAGACCTTTATCAGAGAAATTTGTTATCAAATTTTTTCCCGTTTGTTGCTTCCCTTCTAATCTTGGTTGCATTGGTTTTGTTTCTGCAACGGCTTTTTAATTTAATGTAATGAAAATTATTCATTTTATATTTCATAGTACTCTCTATCTCTTATTTGCTCATAAATTCTTCCCTTCTCCAAAGATCTGCCAGGTATAGTATTCTATGCTCCCCTCAATTACTTATGGTATCATCTTTTATATCTAAATCATATACTCATTTTGATTCATCTTGGTATGGGGTGTGCAATGTTAGTCAATGCTTAATTTCTACCATGCCATTTTCCAATTTTCCCATCAGTTTTTCTTAAATACTGAGTTCTTATCCCAAAAGCTAGGCTCTTTGTGTTTATCAAACACTAGATGGCTAAGGTCATTTACCCCTGTATATTGTGTATCTAATCAATTCCATTGATCTACCATTCTATTTCTTAGCCAGTACCAGACTGTTTTAATGAAAGTACAGTTTGAGATCTTGTACTGCTAGGCCTTCTTCCTTTACTTTTTTTTTTCCATTAATTCCCTTGATATTAAGAATAAAAATCAAGTTCATCTGGAAGAACAAAAATCAATAATAATAATTAATAATTCCTTTTGTTTTATAAAATTTAAATTAATACCCAACCCAATAACAAGTATTAATTTTACAAAGTTAATTAATAATCACTTGAAGTAGAAGGAATAAAAAGGAAATACAAGTGTAAAAACCTAATTATGTAACAAAAGTAAACCCACACAAGTAAGTTCTCCTGGCTCTCAATAGGCCCGTGTCCACAGCTGCCTGAGATCACAAGAAGAGAGAGCCAGAGGCGGGGCTACACAAAATTTATATCCTGTCTACATCAGCACCTAACGTGAGGAGAGTGGGGTGCTGGGAATTGTAGTTCTGGGGTTCAGATTCCAATTACACAGTTCTTCCAGATTAATTTATTATTTTTTTCTAGTACTAGGAGAAAACAATTATTTGTTAGTTTGGCTTGTATAGCATTGAATAATTTGAGTAAATTAATTTAGGTGGAATTGTCATTTTTATTATATTACCTTGGACCTACCCACGAGCAATTAATATCTTCCCAATTGTGTAGATATGACTTTATTTGTGTGGAATGTTTTGTAATTGTGTTCATATAATTCCTGGGTTTGTCTTAGCAAGTAGATTCCCAAGTATTAAGTGGAATGTCTCTTTCTATCTCTTGCTGCTGGACTGTGTTGGAAATATGTAGAAATGATGATGATTTATGTAGGTTTATTTTATATTCTGCAACTTTGCTAAAGTTATTAATTATTTCAACCAGTTTTTTAGTTGATTTTCTAGGGTTCTCTGTGTATATATCATTATATCATTTTCATAGAGTGATAGTTTGGTTTCCTTATTGCCTACATTAATTCCTTCAATTTCTTTTTCTTTACATATTACTATAGTTAGTCTTTCCAATATAATATTAAATAGTAGTGGTGATAATGGCCATCCTTGCTTCACTCCTGATCTTATTGGGAAGGTTTCTAACTTTTGTCCTTTGAAGATGACACGATGGTTTTAGGTAGACACTACTTATCATTTTGAAGAATAGCCTATTCATTCCTATGCTTTATACTGTTTTTTTAAATTTTTTAAACATTTATTAATATTTGTTTTTAACATGGTTACATGATTCATGCTCCTACTTTCCCCTTCACCCCCTGCACTCCCACCACCCATGGCTGATGTGCATTTCCACTGGTTTTAATATGTGTCCTTGTTCAAGACCTATTTCCAAACTGTTGATAGTTGCATTGGTGTAGTAGTTTCCAGTCTACATCCCCAACCATGTGTTTCCTCTCCTGCAGTCCTTCCTCTGAATGTGGGTAGCATCTTTACCATAAATCCTTCAGAGTTGTCCTGGGTCACTGCATTGCTGCTAGTACAGATGTCCATTACATTCTATTTTACCACAGTATATCAGTCTCTGTGTACATTGTTCTTCTGGCTCTGCTCCTTTCGCTCTGCATCAGTTCCCGGAGGTCTCTCCAGTTCACCTGGAGCTCCTCTAGTTTATTATTCCTTTTAGCACAATAGTATTCCATCACCCGCATATACCACAGTTTGTTCAGCCATTCCCCAATTGAAGGACATACCCTCCTTTTCCAGTTCTTTGCCACCACAAAGAGTGCAGCTATAAATATTTTCGTACAAGTCTGTTTATCTATGACCTCTTTGGTGTACAAACCCAGCAATGGTATGGCTGGATCAAAGGGCAGGCATTCTTTTATAGCCCTTTGAGCATGATTCCAAATTGCCAGCCAGAATGGCTGGATCAGTTCACAACTCCACCAGCAATGCATTAATGTCCCAATTTTGCCACATCCCCTCCAACATTCATTACTCTCCCCTTCTTTCATTTTAGCCAATCTGCTAGGTGTGAGGTGATACCTCAGAGTTGTTTTGATTTGCATTTCTCTAATTATTAGAGATCTTTCTACTGTTTTTTAATAGGAATGGGCATTGAATTCTGTCAAAATTGTTTCTGCATCTATTGAGATATTCAGATGATTTCTGTTAGTTTTGTTATTTGATATGGTCAGTTATACTGATAGTTTTCCTATTATTAAACCAGCCCTGCCTTTCTGGCATAAATTTCATGCGGTCATAGTGAATGATCCTTGTGATATATTGCTATATATCTCCTTGCTAGCATTTTATTTAAAATTTTTGCAGCTATATTCATTAATGAAATAAACCTGTAATTTTCTTTCTCTGTTTTTGCCCTTCCTGGCTTAGGTAACAGCATCATATTTGTGTCATAAAAATATTTTGGTAGGATTTTTTTGTCATTTTCCCAAATAATTTATGTAGTATTGGTATTTATTGTTTTTTTTCATTTCTTTAGAATATTTTTCCATGGTTCCATGATTCATGATTTTTCCTACTCTTCTTTCCTCCCCTCTCGGAGCTGATAAGCAGTTCCACCGAGTTATACAGGTATCATTGTTCAAAACCTATTTCCATGTTATTCCTATTTGCAGTAGAGCGATCCTTTAACACCAAAACCCCAATCCTATCCTCATTGCACTACGTGGTTGATCCTATGTTTTTCTTCTGCATTTCTGCTCCCACAGTTCTTTCTCTGGATGTGGACAACATTCTTTCTCCTAAGTTCCCCTGGATTGTCCTGGATCCTTGCATGGCTGCAAAGTCTATTACGTTTGATCGCGCCACAATGTATCAGCCTCTGTGCGCAACATTCTCCTGGTTCTGCTCCTTTCACTCTGCATCAGTTCCTGGAGGTCTTTCTAGTTCACATGGGATTCTTCCAGTTTATATTCCTTTCAGCACAATCGTATTCCATCCCCATCAGATACCACAATTTGTTCATTCATTCCTCAATTAAGGGACACCCCCTCACCTTCCAATTTCTTGCCACCACAAAGAGCGCGGCTATGAATACTTTTGTACAAGTCTTTTTCCCTGTTAGCTCTTTGGAGTACAAACCCAACAGTGGTATGGCTGGATCAAAGGGTCTTTTAAAGGCCTTTGGGCATTAATTCCAAATTGCCCTCTAGAATGGTTGTATCAATTCACAACTCCACCAAAAGTGTATTAGTGTCCCAATTTTGCCACAACCCCTCCAACATTTATTTTTTTGCTTTTCTTTGTTGCCAAATTGGCTAATCTGCTATGTACCTCAGAGTTGTTTTAATTTGCATTTCTTTAATCAAAAGAGATTTAGAACACTTTTTCATGTGATTATTGATAAATTTTATTTCTTTATTTGAGAACCAACTATTCATATCCCTTCATCATTTTTGTTGTTTGGGGGAATAGTTTGATTTTTTTGTAAATTTGACATAGTTCTTTATATATTTGGGAAATTAAACCTTTGTCAGAGAGTTTTGTTATAAAAAATTTTTTTCCCAGTTTGTTGTTTTCCTTCTAATTTTGGTTGCATTGGGTTTGTTTGTACAAAACCTTTTTAATGTGATATAATCAAAGTTATTCATTTTGCTTTATGTAATGTTCTCTATCTCTTGCTTGGTCTTAAATTTCTTCCTTTTCCTATTCTATGTTCATCTAATTTATTTATTATTTCACTCTTTATATTTAAATCATTTACCCATTTTGAATTTATCTTAGTATAGGGTATAAGATGTTGATCTAAACCTAATTTTTCCCATACTGTTTTCTAATTTTTCCAGCAATTTTTGTCAGATAGTGAGTTCTTGTCCCAAAAGTTGGGATCTTTGGGTTTATTGGACACTAGCTTGCTGAGTTCATTTACCCTTAGTCTGTTCCATTGATCCACCTTTCCATCTCTTAGCCATTACCATATTTTTCATACCATATTATTCATATTGTTTTGATGATCACTGCTTTATATTATAATTTAAGATCTGCTACTGCTAGGCCTCCATCCTTCACATTTTTTTTCATTATTTCACTTGATATTCTTAATTTTTGTTCTTCCAGATGAACTTTATTATATTTTTTCTAAGTCTATAAAAAAAGTTTTTTTAGTAGTTTGATAGTTATGGCACTGAGGTATTTATTGTTCCTTAAATGTTTGATAGAATTCATTCGTGAATCCATCTGGCCCTGAGGATTTTTCTTAGGGAGTTCCTTGATGTTTTTTTTTAGTTTTTTTTTTTTTTCCCTGAGATGGGATTATTTAAGTATTCTATTTCTTCTTTTGGTAATGTGGGCAATTTATATATTCACCCATTTCACTTAAATTTTCAAATTTATTATCATGTAATTGGGCAAAATATAGTTCCTAATTATTGCTTTAATTTTTTTCCTCATTGGTGGTGAGTTCAACCTTTTCATTTTTGATACTGATTATTTGGTTTTCTTCTATCCTTTTTTAATCCAATTAATGCTCTCATTTTTTTATATAAAACCAACCACTAATATTATTTATTAGTTCTTTTACTTTCAATTTTATTAATTTCTCCTTTGATTTTTAAGATCTCCAAAGTGGTCTTTAATTGGGGATTTGTAATTTTCTCTTTTTCACTGATGTAAGCATTTAGAGATATAAAATTTCACTTAATTACTGTTTTGTCTGTGTCCCATAAATTCTGATATTTTGCTTCCTCATTGTCTTTTCCTTAATGAAACTCTTGATTAAGTCTATAACTTGTTCTTTGACCAACCCCTGTTTTAGCATTAAATTATTTAGTTTCTGACTCTTCTTTTGATGTGACTTTATATGGACCCTTATTGATTATAATTTTTGTTACATTATGACCTGAAAAGAATGCATTTATTATTTCTGCTTTTCTGCATTTAGTTGTGAAATGTATATGTCCTAACACATAGTCATATGTACTGCTGAAAAAAGGTATATTCCTTTCTATTTCCTTTTTATTTTCTCCAGAGATCTTTTAGTTCTAACTTCTAAAATGTCATTCACTTCCTTTACTTTTTTCTTATTTATTTTTTAGTTCCATTTATCTAGATCTGAAAGGGAGAAGTTGAGGTCTCCCTCTCATCTAGTTTTACTGCCTCTTGAAGCTCATTTACCTCAGTTCTCTTTCCATATTACTGGGTCCTCCCTTTTAGGCCTCCTGCAACTTTGCAAAGAAGCAAATCTTGGCTTTGTGGAAGCACCAATGAAGACTTTCCAGGGGAACACAATAGCTCCTGAGGTGGTGGGTCAGCCCAGAATACTGACTACCTGGTGATGGGTTCTAAAGGAGTTCAGGGAGTACTAGATTCTGCTCATGTCCCTTCTTACTGGGTCTCTAAGATCTGCAGTACTACATGAGAATCCTTTGGGCATTTGAAAATACCTTTCCCATATCCATGCCCATGTCTTTTTTGCTCAGGACCTCCAATCCATCAGAGCCTCCAGTACATCCCCTAGGGCAAGGGTCGGCAACCTTTTTGGCCATGAGAGCCATAAACACCACATTTTTCAAAATGTAATTTCGTGAGAGCCGTACAGTGCTCACAGTGCAGCTCCTGTAACAGTGCCTGAAAAAAAATTGACTTTATGGCTCCTGCAGAAAGAACCATATCTGGCCCTCAAAAGAGCCAGATAGGGCTCGAGAGCCATACGTTGCTAACCCCTGCCCTAGGGGGAAGTTCCCTACCTGGACATGATCCCCTTCACAAGAACCAAAGAAAGACCAACAGGCAGTTTTGTGCCAGCTGCCAGAGCTAAGGAGCTCCTGTGGGAACAGTGGCGTACAGGGTACCCATTCTGTTTCTTTGGGACCCAATGGATAGCCTCCCTCCTGTCTCCCTCCCCTGTAGCAGGAGTGGTCCTTTGCTCCTGCCAGGACATATTCTAGATGGACCAGAAACAGAGTTTCTCATCTCAGACTGTGCCCACAGTGCTGAGGGTGCTTCTACCTAGTTGACCTTAAGGGACAAAGAAGCAGTCAGGCTAGTGGCAAACCCTTCCATGACATCACAGGAAGCTGTGCATTGGGAAAGGACCTCAGTATGAACTCTGCTTTTATCCCTTCCTCCAAACATCTTGGGGAGACTCAGAGTGGCTCGTCTAGGGGTGTCCTGTCATGCCTGGGAATGGTGGAGCTGGGTAGCTTCCAGGACATGGGTGACTCCAAAGGCAGGCTTTGAGAACACGAATCAAGGTCTGGCCTCTGTTCTGGATCCTTCCAGGCCCGGGACTTCTAATGAGCACCAGGACTGTGGGAGACCTCCAGACACAAAGGGCCTTCTGGAGTTGTCCCTTGTGGTGTTGCCATGCTCAGCCCATGCCCTCTGCCATGCTCATCAACAGCTCCTGACCCCAGGAGCTCTGAAAGGAGCCACTTAGATCATTCCCTCCTCCACATCCCTGACTGGGCCAGCTCTGCCCAGAAAACTTGCTTAGGTTCCTGGCTGGGCCCAGTTTCTCTCACCTTCACCCAGATTGGGGAATGTTTTACCTAGCACAAAGCTGACTTATTTCATCAAGACCAGCCAGCATGTTGGAGCTGGAAACAGAGACAAAAACCTAGTTGTCTTAGACCCCAGCAGGAGCTGAGGTTGAGAGGGATCCCGTTAACACCCACAGTGGCTCCTCTGCAAAGAACCTGGATCCTGCTGACTTGGCCCAGGGCCTATTGAGATCCTGGCAGCTTTGACACGTCACTTATCTTCAATGGGCCTCAGTTTCTTGGACTCTAAAGTAAAGTAGTCAAGTTAGATGCTACCTAACATCCCTCTTAGCTTTGATACTGAGCTTTACCAAATGAATTGATTTGGGGAGAAAGTTGAAGAGGCTGCCTCTAAGGCTGGAGTCAGAGAGAAGGTCATACAGGCACTGAACGGGATGGTCTCTGGGATTCCTTCCTTCTCCTAAACGGTGTGACTCTGGCCTCATTTGACTTGGAAATTAGTCCAAAGTCCCCATTTTGGAGATGAGGAAGCAAAGAGAAAACAGAAGTGGCTTGCCCAAAGCTGAATAGGAATTGAAGAGGCAGTCTGATTTCTAGAGGGTGGGTTGTCTGCTTCCATTTTAAGTGAGATATCTTTAGTACATTGATAGTCTCATATGCTTATGTTCCTAGAACTGAGAACAATGTCAGCCTATCCATCCATTTATTCATCCATCCATTCATCTCTCTAATCTCTCTCTGCCTGTCTCTCTCTCTCTCTCTCTCATCTGTCTTTTTATTTTTCATCTATTATCTATACATTTTTCTATCTATTCTCACAATCTTTTTGTCTATCATCTATTCATCTCTATCTATTATTCTATTCTACCTAACATCTCTCCTTCTCTAGATCTTCGAATTTGTCTACTATCCATCTCTTTATCATCTCTCCACTTTTCATTTTATCTTTCGGTCCGTCTGTCAGCCTGCTTATCTATCTCTTTATCAATCTGCATTACATTCTTTTTTTTTTTCCTGTAAACCAACCAGCAACTGGGCCATGACCTGCCTACTGTACGCTCAGGTTTGTAGAGACTGTTAGATAAACTAGAGAGGCCACGTCTGCCCTTCCAGAGTTCTCAGATTTAAATATAGTGTGAAAGATAGTTTGCTCCACCCCAGACTGGATAGCGCGTAGCCCAAGAACTGTTAGAATTTGGTTGGGAAGAATGTTACCTGACACAAGCTTTGGGATCCTATGAACAATGAAGCCGTAATGTTAGGAGATATTTCCAGAACTTCTAGTTCCTCATTGTCTTCTGTGCATCTCCAGGTTTAGGAGGTCTTTGCTATCCCTTGAAGAACAGTTTGGGATGGTAGGAGGAACACAACACAGTAAGAGGAAGACCAGGTTCTAAGTCTTGTCTCTACCCCATTCTCAATATACATCTTCAGCTAAGTCACTTAGCAAGGATGAAGCCTGTCTGATTTTGAGGTTCAAATAATGTTATATGCAGTCTGAAAATCTATCATAAGATGTGGAGAGATAAACTCCTACCATGGAGTTTACCTTGATGTGTGTTCATGAGCATATGCATGTGTATGTGTGTATGAATGTATGTGTGCATGTGTGAAAATTCCAATCCTCCTGAGCCTGTGAGATGACCCAGCCCCCCTCACCTATGCCTCCCAGTAAGAGGTAGAAATGCCAACCCTTTCCCCATTTCCCCAACCCTTTTTTAAAGGTCAGAAAAGCTGGAGAAGGAGCGAGAGCATCCCTGTTTAAATATGTCAAGCCTTACCCAATGATCAATTACTGAAACTGGCCCATGTTGGCTCTAGGGAGCTCCCAAGATATTGGGGCCACATGGTAGTGGGTCCATGCCAGGACCAGTCTTCTGGGACAGAGAAGATCTTGTTGATATGGAATCTAGAAACCCCCAAACTTGTAGCCTAGAAAGATTTAATGAACCCCAGTTTACTTAGCTTAAAGGTGAAAGCCCCAGGTTTGACATTGTCACATGACACTTCCTCCTTGAGAGAAAGTCCAACTTCACTAGTCTCAGACTAACAACAGACCTTATTTTTGAGCTTGAGTGGGGATGACCATTCCCATCAGGGTCAGGGACAAGCCCAAGCCAAGTGACTCTTTGGGGAAGTAGGCAGTACGTCAGTCTAGTAAGCTGAAGGTCCCGAGTTCGATCCTTGGAAGGAGGGTAAGATTCACTGGGAGAGGCTTCTGAAGACAAGAAGAGTCTCTTTTCAAAGTTCCCTATTGTTCTTTCTCAGACTCGCTCCCTGGCACCTTCACTCTTTGCTTTGTATCACACATGCATATACTGTCTTCTCTCATCCCAATTAAATTGGGAGCTCTCTGAGGACAGGAGTTGTTCTTGTTTTGTTTGTTTGTTTTTTTAACTCAAAGCCTAACATAGAGCCTTATACCTAGTAAATGCTTAATAAATGTGGAATTGAGTCAATTCAATAGTCTTACAGAAAAATTAATTCAATATTTATTCTATGCAAGGTCCAGGATAAGGGATAAGGCAAGGATACTACTTTACATTGAGAGTGGGCTAGGATCCTCAATTTGTCATCAATTCAAGAAGATCTTGGTTTAAATCCTGCCTCAGAAATCCAAGTGCTGTGTGATTCGGTCAATTGCTCACCATTCCTGAGTCTCATTTTCCTAGGACTTCTGTAAAATGGTCATCATAATAATTCCTACTTCACAAGGTGGTGTGTGAACCAAATTAAATAATCCTTGTAAAGTATTTTGAAAAACTTGAAGTTCTATATAAATTTCATTTGTTATTAAGAGAAGGCATGGGGAATAGACTTAATCAGTCAATGGGTCAATAACATTTTTGAAGCATCTATTATGTGCCAGGTATGGTGCTAAGTTTTGGGATTCAAAAAGTGGCAAAAGATAGCCCCTGCTATCAAAGAGCTCATGATCTGATTGATCAAAGATGTCAAGTTTTGGGGACCATTATTGTGTAATCTCAGCTTCCCTGGGTCATTAGTAATTGCAGGAAGATGAGAAAGCTTCCTGGAGAAGGCAGCACTGGGGTCAGCTGTGAAGGATGACAAGGTTGGGGTGTAAGGGCAGCATCCCAAGTCCAGGAAATGGTAGGAATGAAGACAAAGGAAGGGGAAGATCTTCCTTTTTTATTAATTGCATCCTCGGCATTCCTGGCACATGGCATATGCTTCATAAATGTTGACTGGATTAGACTGGAGCACCGGCTATGTCTACAAGTGGCTTTCTTGGGTAGAAGAAGTTCTCCAAAAAACATCAGCTCCTCAAAAGCAGGGATGACTTCGTTTTGGGCTCTGTATGCCCATCCAGGGCAGGTGCTTAATAAATGCATGTGGCCTGACCAAGGAATAAGGGACTCCAGCTTTCACAGTTCTCTCAAGACTCCCCGGGCCTTACACAAAGCCCTACCCAAGGTTTCATTTTCCTTGAGCTCTCTGCCTAGAGAATGATCATCCAGACAACGGTTGGTCCCTTTGGAAGCTCCTCTGAGACCATAGTCATGGTTGGGACTGGACAGCCTCAGGAGGCCAGCCCTGAGAGGAAGATGGATGGGTTGTATAATCTGTCCTTAATTCTTTGGAGTTTGATGTCCCTTCTGGTGGTGCAGATCACAATCCCTCAGAACTTCCCCATGTTAGGCTGCCTTTCTCTGTGTGTGTCTTTCTATATACATCTAGGTCTAAGGAGCCCCAGCATTGCAGGGAGAGGACCTGAGTTTGAATCCTGATTATATTCTATATTTATTGCTATTGAGACTTCTTGTCTCAGTTTCCTCCTCTGTAAATTGAAAGTGTTGGATCAAAGGGTGTTCTAGTCTCTTCTGGCTCTCCAGGTTGAGCCCATGGTCATCCATCCAGTATTGACTCCCCTCATAACTCAATGATCCCCGGATGGCACCCAGGTTAGCTGGGTGGCAGAACCATCTCCAGATCTCAACCATGGCACCTTCCCAGTCCAGGAGTCCTCTGAGCCTTGATTTGATGACTTTGTGACCTGAGGTTGCTTCAGAATTGAAGTGCCCCATGTGTGTATTACCTCCAGGAACCTGTGTTCCAGGGGGTTTGGGATCTCTGCCCTTCTAGATGGGCACAATAGGTTCAAACATTGGCAACACTGGTGTTTGGCAGCCCATCGGCATGATGAGGGGTGGGAGTGAAGGGGTGGAGGCTTTTGGCCCAGGCAACTATACTCCTACCACTTGGCAACCTCAGGCTGGCAAGAAGGACTCCCGTCCGAGGATTGGGACCAGACCAGGGGTTGTGGCTGCAGCGGGGTGGGAGGGAGAGCTTCCATTAAAGAAGAAATCGCAAAGCCTCTGATGACGATGTTTGGAAAGGAGAAGAATCAGGGGCAACTTGGTGGGTGGAATCTCTCTCCTTATAAAAGGTCCCATTGAGAATCATCAACCCCTCCTTCCTACCCTCTTGCACAACAAGAGAACAAGGAGCCATTTGACGGGAAAAGCAGAGAACAAAGGGATAGGATTTGCTGGGCCCTGTCCCTGGGCTCCTCTGCCATTCTTGCTTGTAGGTTATAAAAACAAGGGGCAGCTTAGGCTGTTGGCATTGTCATCAGTTCTGGAGAAAGACCCAGAGGCAGCATGCTCTGATCAACATTTCGGAAAAGTCCCAGAATCCCAGCATTTTAGGGTTGGAGGGACCCCTGAGAGTCCCCACCAGACACATGAAAAGGAATCATCCAGCCTCTACTTGAAGGAGGGGCAGCCCATCCCACTCTGGGACAGCTTCCACTGGGAGGAAGTTTGCTCTAACATCAGGCTCAAACTGGCCTCTTTGTAGGTTCTCCATTTTCCTCCTACTTCTGCCCCCTGGGGCCAAACAGAACAAAACAAATCCTTTTTTTTTTTACACATGACAAATTTTCAAGTATTTGAAGGTCTCTATTCTGCCCACTTGAGCCTTCTCTTCTCTGGAATGAATCTCTCCAGGGCCTTCCTTCAGGGCCCCCATCCTGGGTTCTTCCCTTCCATCCACTGTTGTTTAAAGTATGGAAACCATATTAGAATGCGGCACTCCAGATGAATTCTGACCAGGGCAACTCCTTATTCCCGGAAGCAATTCCTCTCTTGAAGCAGACATAAAGCACATCTACTCTATGAGCTGCCACCCTTCCCTGCTGGCATATATTGAGTCTACAATCCATCATGTCCCCACGGCCTGTTTCAGACAAACTACTGTCTGCTCATGTTTCACCCAGCTTATACTGGTGAAAGGGACTTTTCAAACCACATATAGACTTTCCATTCATTCCTATTGACTGGTCTGATGAGATTCAGCCCAGGCCTCAAAATGGACTTGGATTCTTCTCTGTTGTCCATTGGCCGAGCGTCCCTCCCAGCTTTGAGTTTCACAAGGATGCCACTCTTAGTTTTACTCCAAATTACCTCCAACCAAGTCAGAGATAAAAGTGTTGAGCAGCACAAGGCCAACCCAGGTCTCTGAGGAACTCCACTGGAGATCTTCAGACAAGTTGACACAGAACCATTCATGACTCTGAGTCCAGCCATTCAACCAGTTCCAAACCCTTCCGGTCCCCATCTCTCCATCTTTTTTGCAATAATCATGAGAGACTTCATTAATAACTTTGCTAGGTCTAAGATGGCCAATTAACCCAAACATTCAAACTTCAGGAAGATGCAGCACCAGGAAAGATCCTGGAATTGTGTTGTGAGATCAGTGACTGACAGGCAGAAATGAGCATCAAGTCAGGCCCTCTTGGAACCCCTGCAAGAAGGATTATTGGCAAAATACCCCAAGGTTTGACTTATGGGAATTCCCTTCTCTGATGATCCCCAAGCTAGAGAAACCAAGGGATACCCAAACTTATGATTTCACCTCAGTGGGGAACTCCGGGTAAAGAAACTCCCCCTACCCAAGCAAATCAACAACTGTTCAGACTCCAAGATCCCTGAGTCATTGAATGGTTAAAAAGAGAACTCAGGATTCCAGTCTCTGTGTGTCAGAGGCAGGACTGGAGCCCAGGGCTTCTGCACTCCACGGCCGGCCCTCTCTAGCCATGTTGATTCTCAGGAATGAAAGAAAATGTAACAATAAACAAATGGCTGAGTCCAGCAGATTTGTTTATAGAACTAGGACTTCATGATAGCCAGGCAGAGTTGGGTCATGGCTACCAGAAAGTTTATTCCTAAGGAGCACTGACACATTGACCAGTGAAGACTTCACAAGGAAATGGTAGAAAACGTGCAGCATATTACTATAGTTTGCAAAAACATTGTACCCACCACAACCCTAGAAAGATATGACAAAGAAGTATACATCTAAAACTCACAATTTCTTTCCTCCCTCCCTCTCTCTCTCTCTCTCTCTCTCTCTCTCTCTCTCTCTCTCTCTCCCTCCCTCTCTCTCTCCCTCTCTCTCTCTCTCTCCCTCTCTCCCTCTCTCTTTCTTCCTTCCTCCATTTCTTCCTCTCTTCTTCCTTCCTCCCTCCCTCCTTCCCTTCCTTCCTTCTTTCTTTCTTCCTTTCTTTCTTTTTTCTCCTTCCGTCCCTTCTTTCTCTTTCTTTCTTTCTTTCTTTCTTTCT